>NC_143519.1:45542962-45869629 GCF_031878675.1 Megascapheus bottae
AAATTCACCTTCCTCCATCAATGTTCCTTATCCCTTTTTTCCTTTTTTTTTTTTTTTGCCAGTCCTGGGCTTGAGCTCAGGGCCTGAGCACTGTTCTTGGACTTTCTCAAGGCTAAAGCTCTACCACTTGAGCCTCAGTACCACTTCTGGCTTTTTTTCTATGTATGTGGTACTGAGGAATTGAACCCGGGTCTTCGTGCATGCTAGGCAAGCACTCTACCACTAGGCCAAACTCCTGGCCCCCTTTTCCTCTTTCTTAAGACAACTTCAACAGGTTTCATTGTTCTCTTTATACATGCAGATACTGTACTTCAACCATATTTACCTTCATTCTCCCTTTCCAATGACACTCAACCCTCCTTAGTGCCACTTATACCCACCCCAAAAGAACCTGGTTTACTTCTGTCATAAAAAAATTAGTGAGCAGGATGTTCGTAGCTCACACCTGTAATCCTAGCTACTCAGGAGGCTGATGATTATGGTTCAAAGCCACCCTGGCTGCCTAGAGTCCATGAGACTCTTATCTTCACTCAGAAAAAGCCAGATGTGGTGCTGTGGCTCAAATGCTAGCCATAAGCACAAAGAGGCAGGGACAGTTCCTAGGTCCTGTGTTTTCGTGCAGGGTGAGAGAAGGATCAAATTTGGTAAGATTTCACCCTTCCCTAAGTTATGACTGTCATAAAGAAAACAGCAACAAATTCTAGCAGAGCTGTGGGGGAAAATAAGACTCAGATTCTGTTGGTAGGAATGTAAATTAGGGTAAACACTATGGAAATCAGTATGGCAGTTCCTCAAAATAAAGTAAAACAGACCCTACTTTATGATACCCCCCCACCCATACACACTCCTGGGCAACATATCCAAATGAGTGTAAATGAGTGTTCAAGAGTGACACAATATGCCCGTGTTTACTATAGCTCTGTGGTGTGGACAGCAGTCAAAGTTTTGAATTAGCTCTGGTAATGAAAAAAGGAAATATGACACATATATTCTATAGACTATAACTAAGCCATATAAAAAGTGAAATTGTATCATTTGCAGGACAAAATGGATGGAACTGAAGATCATCATGTTGAGCAGGATTATCCGAGCTCAAAAGACCCAACATTTCCTACTTCAGCTCAGTTTGTGGAACCTAAATCTCCTAGTCCCTTCCAGGGCATGCTCCTAATGTGACTAGCAGGCCCTACGTCTTAAGGCTTCACTACTTTCCAGTAGTACAGTAGGGGGTACTTAATGCCCAAAACTATAGAAGACAAGTCACAGACTGGCAATGGGGTGGAGAACTCTAGCTTTCCACAAGCCTTTATTTCCCACTGTAAACTGTGAGGAGTCAATGATTCCTGTGGGGAACCAGCTTTCCAGGTGTACTTATGAAGAGCAAGCACATATCATAATGTATTAGCATGGTGTGGGACATTTAAGGAGCTCATCCTATAGTAGGCAAGCCTCTGTTGTCCTTGCCTAAAGGCCTACTGGAACGAATGAGCAGTAGCAGGCTTGCTAGTTAGTGACTGCAGCTTAGTGCAGACTTATTTACGTGCTGGGGATAGAAACTATTGGAAGAAGATACTTGGTGCTGGATAGAAGGGAAAGCTGGAGACAAAAATCACAAACCCTGTCCCTTAGAAGTTCTTGGTGCTTTCCATGAAACCTTTTGCCCCTCCAGGGAATAAGGCTGTCTGGAGAAGGCTGCGATGCTTCTTGAAGCTGTCAGCTTCAGAATCTATCACGGGCACATGCTCTCCAAGTGAAGTAACAGTTCCTTGCAAAGCTTGGTCAGTGAAGTCTGCGCTGTTTTATAACCATCAGTCAAACAGAACTCACGGTGTCACCTGACACAACGGTGGGTGGGGGTGGGGGTGGGGAGCAAGGTTTCTCTGTTTCTGTTCACTTAGTCACCTGATGTGATTCCCAAAGCACTTTTTATCTCAAATCTGTTCCTTGTACCCCTCGAGGGAAGGGTTAAATATTGTTCTGTTCTTTTCTCCAAGTGAGTAAAAGAGAAACATCTTCAACATAGTGACTTCTTTAGGAAAAAAAAAAAACCAAACCTCCAAATAATATTATTAAACATTTTCATGCTTGATGAAATAAACTTTTCAAAGTAATATGGAAAAAATGATTTCATTTAAACACCTTTTAGCCAAAAAACCATATGCTGCTTGTTAGGCTGTGCGGGAGGAGAGATTTTTGCAGTGCCTGCCTGCACATCTGGAGGTCTGTGCTTCCACCCCTGGCCCCACCGTTGATGGGGACTCCGCTGGGGTGGAACTCCGCAGGCAAGACTGGGCCCTGTGTCCTGGCGGGTCCCCAGCATGCAGAGGAGGGTTGCATGGGTGGTGTGGGGGGGGGAGGGAGTGAGTGAGTGCGTGCATGCAAACTACCATGCAAACCTGTGCTGAAGGAGGAGAATCCTAGAGGTCATGCTGAAAGATCCCAAAGCTTCAGGTGTCCCAGTGCAGACCAATTTACAACTACTGCATGCATTTCCTTGTTCAGGCTGTCCACAGATTCAGGGCTATAAATAACTGCCAAAGAAGAGGCAGTTCTTGCTTCATCTTGCAGCATCAGGAAATCTCATCAGAGGTAAGCAGTGTTGCCTGAAAGCATTAGCTACACTCTTTTGCAAAACACGAGAAAGCAAAAGTGCCAAATCCTTCCAGCAACCTTGGATAGAATGTATGAGGGTAAAGTTAACTATTCCTTGAGTCAATATTTATTATGAACCTACTATGTGCCAGGGCAAGGGATCTGAACTAGCAAGAATCAAAAGGCTTGGATGAGATGCATTTCTCAGGGTAGGAGGAGCTGGAGAAAATGAATGGTGGCCTTGGGCTTTGGTTCTGTAAGATCAAGAGTCACTGAGCAATCCTTATCTTGTGTCTCAATCAATACACTCCCATGCTTCCGAGTTTTTCAAGTCCCACTCCGTAGAATGCTTGTAAATAATGACAATTAAGCTCAACAAAGTTTAACAAAAAATTCTGTTAACAATCATTATACTAGGTATTTTATAAATATTCACTTATCCTTCCTAACATTTCAACTTTTTGAATATTTTTGATCTGTGGCTAAGGAGCCTACAGATGCAGAGAGTTGACTATGAACAATATTACAGTCTAGGAGGTGGGTCGTTCTGAAGTTAGATTTCCCAACAGGGAAATTCCTTTTTATCTTTGTGGTCCCAAAGGCCTAGGTGCTCACAATTGAATAGTGGTATTTGAAGGACCTTTAGGGAGTAAAGTCAAGTGGAAGAAAGCTCCGTCATTGGGAGGTTGCCTTGCAGAGAGTTTTAAGGCAATGGCCTTTCCTCTACTTGCTTCCTGGCCACTCTAAGCTGAACGCATTTTCTTTACCCTGCACATCTGCCATAAGAAATGTCTCAAAATAGGCCCAAAGTAACATGGGAAGGGGTAACAATGTTCAAGAAGTAATGTACCCACTACCTGAGGAATTTAACTGTGACCTCTCTGTACATCACACCAACAATAAAATTTTAAAAATTGCAGTATCTCACTTTGTTATCTGATATATTGGATATATTTGTATTTAGTTATTTGAAATTGGATAGGGAAGGGGGGAAACAAGATGAGGGGTGGGGGTGGAGGGGAGGGAAATGGGGACCAAAACATGAGAAAGGGTATCAATGTATGTGAAGTAATGCACCTTCCATCTGGTGAATATAATGTAACCCCTTCTATTAATTACAATAAAAAACATACAAAAAAACTTTAAATGTGAGCATTGACTGAAATCTGAAAACATCAATCAAAGCAACCTCTTTCTCCCTTAAGCTGAGTACGTGGGTATTTTGTCACAGCAATATAAAGCTCACTCACACACTCTTCTGCCCTTCCTTCTTATAATGTTCATAAATAACCTTGAGAGCTGGAGAGGGTATCCTGGGATTAGATTGCATATCCACTGCAGGCAGAAGTGTCCCCAGGAGACCCATGGGATGCCAACCATTTGTCATGAAGAAATTCCCTTCTCCAGCACTAGTCCAAGCTCAGATTATGTTCCTCAGATTTCCCTAATGTGATGGCAGGAGCCAGGCTGTCCCTGGGACTATTGCACTACAGAAGCTCAGTCAAGTTCTGTACTGGTAACTTCACAATACTCTTTGAATAATATTCTTTGTGCCATAGCAACCAGGTTCAGGCTGATTCAGATACAAATATCAATTCTACCTCTTACTGCTGTGTGGTCCCATCTGAATCTTACCTTCTGCATCTCTGACAGGTGTGTGTGTGTGTGTGTGTGTGTGTGTGTGTGTGTGTGTGTGTGTGTTAATGCCCACCTCAGGTTATTATGTGCCTAGGCTGGTCCCTGGCCCTTAGAGAGGACTTTATATTTGATGCCCCAGAGACTCAGAACATCACAGAAGGATAAAGCCTAATCATCCTGCTGACATACTTTTATTTAGCAACTAAAAACATAAACATGATCTAGTTTTTAGATAGGAGATACATTTATGTGGCGGTATGCTGTAATATATAGCAAAAGAATTCCCTTCGACCTATAGTTGTTGACTCCTCCTAATATAATTTTTCTTCTTCTCTACTAAAAGGGTGTCTTTTCTGAAAAATTTAACATAGCAACATATCTTGGAGATTGCCTAGTGAAGAACTGTTTTTCTTTATTTATAGCGGTATGGTATTCTGTTATATGATTGTACTTACCTAAAATCTTGTATCTGCAATTCCTAAATAAAGAAAAATTTTTCTTGAATTTGTTGGGAAATTCATTTGGTGGGAAAATACAGCTTGGATTGGTATGAGTCAGTTTGTATTCTGGATTTCTCCCACTTTTGAGAATTCATAAATACCTGGAAGAAAATATTCATTTTTTATTATTATTACTCCAGAATCCTGTATGGTATTTCCTAATGTACACATTGTATTTTCTGGACTGCAAACCACATAGAGCCCTAAAGTTTCATATACACAAGTGATGCACCATTCTGGAATTCATTTAACTAGACCCCTATTGACTGCTATTTGGATTTTTAAATACTTTTACCTATTGAAACATTACAGTAAGTAACTTCACATATACATCATTTTATACATGTGAAACTATATGCACTCATGCTTCACAAAATGATATTCTGGTTAAAAAAAACAGGCCACATGTGATGGTAGTCCCATAAGATTATAAGTGCCCTAAAAGCTTTCTATCATCTGGTAACTATCACTGTAATGTTTTACTCAGTGTTCAGGTGACGCTGGTGCAAACAGCTCTGGTGGGTTGCTGTCTTATAAAAGTATAGCAGGGGCTAGGAGTGTAGCCTAGTGGTAGAGTGCTTGCCTAGCATGCACAAAGCCCTAGGTTCAATTCCTCAGCACCATATACTCAGAAAAAAGCTGGAGCTGACACTGTAACTCAAGTGGCAGAGGGCTAGGCTTGAGCAAAAGAGTCCAAGCCAGTGACCAAGCCCTGAGTTCAAGCCCCAGAACTGGCAAAAAAAAGTACAGCAATGCAGTTATGTGCAGCATATAATACTTGATAATGGCAAAAAACAGGCATATAGCCAGTTTACAGGTTTACTAGATTATATTTATCATCATATTACAGTGTGATCCTTCAAATTTTCAAAAAATATTTACTTTAAGAATATATTCACAACAATACATTGGAAATAAAATTTACAACATAGGAGGGGGTGGGAGGAGAGAAAATGGGAAAAAAAGATGGGAAGGGGTAATAATTTCTAGGATGTAATGTACTACCGTATGAATATAACTGTAACCCCTCTACCATCACCCTAATAATAAAATTTAAATACAAAAAGAATATGCCAATTATGCCAATATATACCTCTGGTTTGTTGTGTTTCTTGATCTCATCAAGAAGCCATGTGACTTACACCATCTAGGTTTGTGTACGTTTTTAGTCTATTGTATTTAGTCATGGGATCACCCAGTGAAGCATTTCTCAGCATATAAATGACATGCGATTCTACACAGAACAAATCACTTTTTTTCTCACAAATATATTTCATTTTTTCTGAGTTGCTTGTGAATTTCTTTTAAAATTATTTTTAATGGTAAAGTTAACTGAGTTTAAGTGGCACAGTTGCCATTCAACAAAGCAGTTTATAACTATAATGCACCTTGATTAATGTCACCGCTTTCAACAATTCTTACACATCTGGCTGACTTTGTTTTCCTTCACTTTTCTTAATTTTATGTTATATACACAAATTATTTTGATCTGTAGATCAAAGAATGAATGATTTTTCAATTTGGTTATATTTGGCTAAGTTATCTTCTAAGCTGGTGTATCTTTTCACTGTCAACAAGCTTTTTCCTCATCTTTCCTATTTAAATGAGAAGTAAGAATATACTTATATTTGAGGAACCATCTTTAGAGCCTTTTCTGGGAACTATTTTGTTCATCTATTTTCTTTCTTTTTTAAAAAATTGCCTTGGCTCATTGAGACTTTTCCTATTAATTTTTCCTAGAGTTCTTTATATCAAAAGATACAGAACCTATCCTGTGTGTTAGTAGCTCAAGCTTGAGCCAATCTAGGCCGGAAAGTCTGTGAGACACTTACCTCCAATTAAGCATCAATTAAGTGGGACTGTGGCTCAAAGTGGTAGAGTGCTAGCCTTGAGCAAAAAAGCTTAGAGACATTGCCTAGGTTCTGAGTTCAAGTCACATGACCAACAAAAGGAAAAAGAAAAGACACAAAACCTTTGTAAAATAATCTACCATGTTTTTAGGTGGTTTTTGTCTTTTTTACTTTACCTACAGAGGTACTTGCTATTGGGTTTATATATATATATTCACTTATTTTATTTGTTCTCTCCCTTCACAAACAACTTTTATGTGAGTTTTTATTCTGCATTTTGTGTCAGCTATTATGATTTTTTAAGACAAATGGAGAGAAAAAAATCTGAACAGCCATTTGAGGACAGTCAGGACACTGATAGGAAATAAGGAAAAATTTAGCTCTTAAAAAGTTCTGTTTCCACCTTTATGTGTATATAGAGCAATAGCTACTTTCCTTACTACTTAATGTAGGGTACAGTACTGAATATACCATATTTTTGAAACTGCTTTTCGGTGTTAGGCAGAAAATACAGTTTTATGAAGATTCATCTAACCATGTCTATTATCTGGTTTTCCTTTCTCAAAACACATTTTTTTTGCTAGTCCTGGGCTTGAGCTCAGGATCTGAGCTCTGTCCTTGGACTTTCTCAAGGCTAGAGCTCTACTACTTGAGCCTCAGTACAACTTCTGGCTTTTTTTTTCCTATGGATGTGGTACCGAGGAATCGAACCTGCGTTTTTGTGCATGCTAGGCAAGCACTCTATCACTAGGCCAAACTCCTGGCCCTCAAAACACATTTTGTTTTGTGTATATGAATGTATTCCTCTGTTTTGATTTATAAAACTATTGCTTGTGTGCTTTGTATAAAAGTCACTAAAGAAAAAAATTAATTGGTTATTCATTTATTATATTCTAAATATATTATGCATGGGAGATGATTTATTATATTTCCAAAGGAAAAAACTAGCTATATCAGAGATAAATTAGGGCAGTTGTTGAAATCACGGCTTTAACTTTAATCTATTCAAATCAGAGCCTACAAATCAAAGTGTAGATAGCCATGCGACCTTTTGGCAATCTTGTCACACATGGTAGTAGATCCACAGAATTGAAATTCAGTGTTTGATGAGAAGGATTAGGGTCTTATCCAAGACCCTAGGTGCAAAGGTGCCTAATTATTATGGTGTATAATGCTCTGTGGGATTCATTTATTCTGGGATTTCACTGCCTAAGCTTAGGGTCTGTGGGACTCTCTTCTCCCTCACATTAGGCCTGAGGACTGATTTTTTTTTTCCTTGAGGGGCCTGGAGGGCTGAGGCAGAGGAGGGAGTGGGGATTGAGCAGAAGGGCTCTGCAGCCAGTGCTGTTTGCTGTAGTAGTACAAGTGCAAGCAGGGGTGACAGATGGGGCCCTTGGGCGTTCTCTCAATCCATCATCCCACCTGGCCACTGAGTGTCCCTTTGAGACACACCTCACAAAATACAGCCTTTCTCTATGACATCCCATATAGACAGAGAGGACAAAGTTCACAGAGAGCAGGGCTGGTACTGTTTCACTAGTCCAGAAGTTAAATTGGAGGTAGAGTCCCAAGTGGTAAAAACCTAAACAATCTATCTCTGTCTCTGTCTCTCTGTCTCTCTGTCTTCCCCTCACTCCCACCCCAGTTTCCTTCTCTCTCTCTGACTCCCTCTCTCCCTTCCACTCCCCACTCCCTCTTCCCCCCTCCTGTAGTCTTGATTTCCTGCCTTGAGCCTCCCCTCTCTATTTGAGGAGTCACTGTTGGTTTTCCCCTCCAGTGAAACGCCTGCTTTTGCTTCCAGCCTTTGGAGGAAGTATCTGATATTTTCAATAGCAAAGTCTTTCTTGGCATGTCTCAGATATGAAACTTTCTTTAGGAAGATAAATCGTGAAACCCTGGCCTATTCAGAGGCTGGAAGTCTCTGGCTAGATAACTGTTGGGAGAGAAAGAGGCAAAGAATAGTTCAATATCATTTGAAAAACTAATTTATCTCTGAAAAAAATTATATTTTTCCTCAAGGCAAACCATTGCATTAAGAATATAGCAAAGAGGGAAAGAGTTAGAGACACAGTTCTTATAATTCAGATCACAAGCTAGTGAAAAGATAATAACTAATGGCCTACTGAAATAGGAAATGGTGAATCAGCAAGCTCTGGTGACCGTGCTTAACCTCTCTGAACTTCTATTTCTTCTTTAGTAGTAGAGGCTGTGGTAAGATCTACCTTCCAAGATGCCTGGGAGATTAAACAGGGGATCTGTTCTGTGGATGTGTTTATAAATAAAAACTCAGTACCCGGTACCTGGCTGGATGATGAGAGGGAAGACCCTGGGCTGAAGGAAGCTCTAGCTCAGCCTTTGAAAGAAGTAAAGGATGTATTTGGAATATTTTAGTCTAGATGCGTTTGGCGGGAAGGTGGGAAATGATTTAGATGGGGACTTCCAATTTTATTAACAGGAAGAGCTCCCCTAGTACCATTTCATACATTGAACCAAAAGAATGAGGCTGTTTTTTTTTAAATTAAGTTCTATTCAAATTTATTTATACTTTTAAAATGTATTTTAAGTCATCCCCATTCCTCTCAACCTAACCCCATTCCTCAACTTTCTTAGTTTTGAAAGATGTACATTGAACATTTTGACTGCAATCTCCTCTCCCACACAACTTCTCTAAATATGGTTTTGTTTAAAACTTAAATGTAGGACAGTAAGCCAACGACAGTATCTGAAAAGGTGATTTACAGCCCCTACTATTTACCTAACATTCAGAAGATTATTCAGTAAACTTCAGCACAATGAACTGGCAAGCTATGTTTGAGGTAAAAGGATCAACTTGGTGCTTCCTGGTCCAGTTCTGACTTCCAGGTAGCAGTCTCATCAGCCACTTAGGAAGCCATGACAGGCACATGAGGTGTGATGGAAAGATCCAAGGGGAAGGATCTGGAAAACCTTCCTAGACACAAGTGACAAATGATCTATGAGGCTGAGTGCTGAAGCAGAGAGGATCTGTGGTCAGGAAAAGAAAACTCAACCATGTGAACTAAATGAGGTCCATTTGGCTCCTTTTTGAGACCCCTAGGTTTCCATTTTCATATAGCCACAGGAGGGCAAATCCAAATGCATACATTTGGAGCCAGGATGCCTGTGGGAAAGGATGCATGATCAACACTCATGCCATGGGATGAGATAAGCAGAATGGGGCATGTTTTTATAATTATATTTACAGATGAAACCGTATAGAGATAGGATCTGGGAGAACCAGTGACAATTGAGAAACTGTCCCCAAAGGGATTGAAGGGAAAGGCACTAGCTGTGTAGGCAGGAAATAGCAGTCAAAGCGGTTTGACCTTGAACAATGGAAGGGTAATTCACCTGGGTTGACATAATTGAAAACACAGATACTTAGCACAGGAAAGTCACAGTGAAATGTGAAATGCTGATAATAAGGGCTGGGGGAGATTGAGTAGCACATGGGATCGCAGATGAAATCAGGGCAAGCCAGAGAAGGCTGGACTCCAGCAAAGGGGGCCACCAGACTTACAGCCCCAAGATCTACTGTGAACTTGTGCTGGTGATGGAAAGTCTGGAATATCAAAAGAAGGGACCAAAGAAGATACTGAACTTGTTGGTGAGGGAAGGCTCTCCTTTGTGTAGTATATCACATGAGATGTGACCCATAATGGTGTTTAATTAGAATCACTGAAGGAATTTATGTCTCTTTCCAACGAAGGAATAACTTGTGATCCTCCCATCGTCCACGTGGCCCTATGCTGCATTATTGCTCATATTTTAGTTATTTAACAATGCCTTGTCTTTGCATTATGTCGAGTTTACTTTTTTAGAGTTTCATGTCCCATCATTACCTCTCATAGACGTTATCTCTCTGTCTCTCTCTTTCCAAAAAGAGTAAAGAGATTTAATTTAATAGTTCTTTGAATCCACTTAAATTGCCCACTCATTAAAGTGAGAACCAACACACCATAAAGTGCCAAATGGATCCATTTTGAAGACCAATTCAATAGAACTGGCCTTTGCATCTGCAAGTTTCACATCTAAAAATCTGACTTACCATGAATCAATATCTGGGAAAAAATTAGATTCATATTGAATATACACAGCCAGTTTCCCTTGTTATTATTCCCTAAATAATACAGTAAGCATCTATTTGCATTGATTTTTCTTTCATTGTTATTGAAGGTAATCTTTTGGGATGCTGGTAGCTCATGTCTGTAATCTTAGCTATTAAGGAGGCTGAGATCTGAGGATCACAGGTCAAAGACAACCTGGGCAAAAAAGACTCTTACCTCCAATTAACCACCCAAAAGCCAGAAGTGGAGCTATAGCTCATATGGTAGAGTGTCATCCTTTAGTGAGAAGCTCAGGGATAGTGTCCAGATTCTGAGTTTAATTCCTGGGACAGACACAAAACAAAAGCAAATACTTACCACTTTATATGCAGTATGAGAAGAGTCTACTATCAAGGATGGGTACAGAGCAGGGTGTCCAGAAATGGACCCTTCTCAGATACCTAGAACCATGTTCCTTATTCTGTCAGTTACACAGGCATGAAAAAAAATCATTTGATGTCTGTCCACTCCCATCACACCTAATAACATTTGGTGGATTTTCTTCATTAAGAGTTTTTGCAGTGAGCCTCCATCTTTGGCAGTGGCTTTATCTCTGTTCTCCGTGTCTCTACCTTTCATCCATTCCAGTTCTCCTGAGTCTGGGTCCATCCTGGCTCATTCTCCCTTGCATTCATGCCTAAATGGAATCTTTTTTTAGGGAATTCGCTCCAAGTGAACTCTTAAAATACAACTCATCTTCATACTGTCGGCAGCACCTCATATACTCTCTACCAGACTGGTCTGTCAGGGTGCTTATGGATGACTAATGGACAAATGAACAGTAAAATAATTAAAGGTACCATCGGCAATGACCTCTCGAGGTGACCTCGTGTCATTTGAATCAACCTGGCTTTTGTGGTTCAAAGTGATATCTCATTTCAAGCACTCACAGGCAAGACAGCGGAGGCATGAAGCGTGCTGCTGGCAGGTTGTAACCTTATGGTTTGCCCCCTTTGGGCTACACAGCAGATTAACTCCTTTCTATGCTTTATTTCCTCCCTTTATTTGACTAAGCTGAATCCACCCAGCTGCCAACACATGTGACAGAGGCTTGGAAATGGAGGCAAGTTTCCTTCTTCAAGTCTCCTGGGAGTTTTACCAACACAAGCATTATTAACTGACTGGAAACAATTTAGCATCTGGCTCCCAAGAGGTCAAAATGTATAGAGTAGGGAAAGGGGTGAAAGTACATCACATCCTGTCATTTAAACAGCAATCTGACTCAGAAAGTAAAGAATCTAAACATGAAGAAACTGTGAACATAGGACTTTTCTTTCAAGAAATCAACATTTCGAATCTACCGATAAACAAGAGACTGAATCTAAAGAGACTGAGGGGGGAGACTGGCAGAATTTACAAGTATTTCTTTCTGATGTGCCTCCTACCCACAACTTCACATATACTAATGTCCTTCTGCTTCTGCATAACCTTTGTTTTCCGTCCTGGTCAGGCATGTCCCTGGATGCCCAGTTAGGCTTGTGAGAAAAGCAGTCTTTTGGTCAAAGGGTGTCATCATCTCAACTATTTTCAGTTCTGCGTTCTTTATGCAGACTCTTGCTAAATCCTTCCTCTTTTTTTTCCTGTGAAACTTGCCCACCAAAAATGTAAAGACTTTCCCACCAAGATAGCAATGTCAGCTCCTTTCCCTAGCAAATTTTAGCCAATCATGAACAGACTGTGAATCTGAACTCAGCCAATCTGGGGGAAGGGTGAGGGCCAGCTGTGTTAGGGTTAAAATCCCATCAACAGCCTGCCCAGTGTGTGCTTGCTTGCCTGCCAGATTTTGGCCAACAGCATGCCTTTCTGTAGAAGTAACCTTTGCCTTGCTGAATTGCCTTCAAGTTAGTACCTTTGTTACCATGACACTCCAGTATCTTGAGACCTGAGCCTTCATCCTGTACTCTAGCCCTTTCTATTTCACTTTTTTACTTTCTCACCTGTCCTCAAACAGATTTCAGCTGCTCACCTAGACTCCATTCCATGAAGTTTATGTATGTTTTTACTGAGGTCTTCTGCTGAGGTGGTGTTGGAATTCCAAAGGTTGTTTCTAATGATGGAAAAAAAATGTCAACCCAGAGCCAACACCTATCCCCAGTTCCAGCCCTGAAAAAAGAGACTTTTCTATATCCATCATAGTCTTTCAAGTGACAGTTTCACAACTTGCCACAAAAACATTAACACAAAAGTTAAACTGAGCTATCCTACTTGAAAATTCATTTTGTGACACTTTCAGAAAGTGATGTCATGTTTTACTCTTAGACCAGAGAAAACGTTCACTTTCAGGCAAAATTATTTCCTTTTGCAGGTACAAGTTCGGGATTTGGGACATTAAGAAAAAGTTAAGGCCCACATAAATCCATCCATGCAGCTTGGAGCATTTCTGAGCTTAGACATACCCCAAAGTTCTACACAATGTCAGAGAAGGTATATGCTAGTGTGGAAGAAGAAAATGGGGCTACTTAGAAGTTATCCATGAGCTTCCACAAATCAAAGGGCCTAGTAAGCAAAATTTTTTCATTACTAACATCCTAAACCCTTTCAGAATAAAATGAAAAGACAAATCAGATTTGGTTGGAGATATTTTAAGGAGGACACAGTGCTGGAAGTCAGGAACCAGACTAAAACAAGGATAGTAAAAACAATCAGGAAGTAGGAAGACTTGTTAGAGTAGACCAGTCAACTTAACAGCTGACAACACTGAAATGAATCATTCAGGAGCAAAACTCTGTTTCAAAAAAACACATGTAAGTGACACCAAAGAAATTTTGGTGTCCCCAAAAGATGAATTACAACAACAAAGTGGAAAAAATGGCAGGAGTACAGATGGCTTGTGGAAAAACAGTGCATTTGGGTATATTCATTTTTTACTCACTGGCCGCTAATGTCAGCTGGATTCCTATATTTAAATGTATATATCAAAATTGGATTGCCATCTTGTATAAGTTTTAGTTTCTAAGATTGCATAGGTCAGGGAAGGGAAAGTACTAGGAGTTGAACTTCAGGCCTTGTGGTTGCTAGAAAAGTGCTGTACCATTTGTTTGGATAATGTCTCATACTTTTTACCTAGGGCCTGCCTTGGGCCACTTTTCTCCTAGTTACACTTTTCCATGCATGCCACCATACCTACTTTATTTTCTGAGATGGGGGTGTTTGGCTAGGTTGGCCTCAAAGTCCTAATCTTCACTTCACTACAACACCCCATTTATATCTAAGTTTCTAATGAAATATCATATAATGAATGTCTTTCTTTTAATGTATGATATTCTAAGACATTTATTTTATGATTGTGCAGTACTCGATTGCATTGCCACAGCAAAATTCACTCAGTCACTTATTTAGTCCAATCCACATTGGAATACCTCCATCTTTTCACTATTAGGAATAAAGCCACACCGACAATCTCTGTGTATATTTCTTTATAGATCAAAACTCCTATATGGCTAGTGCATAAATATCAAATAGTTAATAATCTATTTAACCATAGGTTTCTCTTAGACATACAGACATGAACAGATTTTCCAGTGGTATTTGCCAACGGCCATATTCTTTTGTACTCTTATGTTTCATATATTCCTAAGAATGTCTGTTGCTGCCAGAATTGTTTCATCATTGTTCCCCCTGGACACCTCAACAAATGAGGACTGGAGGCCAGCCACGGTTGTACTGGATATACTGTAGCACCAGATAGAAGGGGAAGAAGGGAAAATGAGCCACCATTTGTATTTTATATCGCAGCAGCGGCTACTTCAACTTCTGCCTGAAACTGAGACTCTTTCAAATGGTTGAAATACACACAAGTAAGAATACACTGTGAAAAATGCCAACACCAATGCAATGTGAGGCATGTTAATTATTTGTATTGCTGTATTAAAATGCTTATGTTCATTGTTTCTCTTACCTTCTCATCCACGTCTAGCATTTCACAGCTGGTCTCAAATGCTATAGTCAACTTGCTGGCATTTTGCATTTTGTGGGTGAAAATGGAAATTTAGATGATATCAGAAGTGATGAAGAGGAATGGACTTTCCATGCAGCTGAGAAATTACTCTGAGCTACTGAAATATAGTGGCATACATCATATTCAAGTTGTCAAAGGGAATATTTCACAGTTTATGATCTCACAGCCATAAAATAGAAGCCATGTAATGTAAAAGGAAACCCAAGTCTCTTTTCCAGTTTTTTTTTTACTAATAAGATTACCATATGAAACATTAACTTACTGAAAGTATTCTCTTAATTAAGGGAATACTTCAAGATTATATAGACATTACCATTTTTAAGAGCTTAAATTTCTTCCTTACAAAGCATAAAGTTATAGTATCTGTTATCACATGACAGCACACATATCACAGACTCAGACTCAAGTGTCCAGGTAAGGAGTCGGCATCTTTTCACACTTTTGAGGTTCAACCTTCCAGCCAGCCCTGCTTCATTCCACAATGCTAAATGGGCCACAGCCACAGGTGGATTCTGGTGAGTTAACTCCAGCTGACAGCGAAGCTTTACCAACAGCTGTCAAAGTCAGCTGGGACAAGCTTTCACAAAAACTATCCTTTTGACCTTTCCCCACAATGAACTCACATCCAATTCAAATAATTCATCAAGGAATTTTGATGGCAGCTCTGTGCATTACAGAGATTCCCTTTTAGTTAAATGTCATTGCTTTTCCTCACTGTAAATTTAATGGCGCTTTGTTGCATCTTGGATTTATTTAGGATGGACAATGCCTGTGGAAAACAATTAGGTATGCTCGAATCACTGGATAATGTATTTAAACACTTTCTCTGATAGGATCAGCATTTAGAACAGGTATATAGCAAGTGCTTTTGTTAAAAAGCACTGACTCCTCACTGGATAGGAAAACCTGACATCCTAGCCTTCATTTTGCATCCATCCCCATTGTCTTAAAACTTTGGATCAGACACCTGCTTAATTCCACTCAAGAATCTGAAAACTGGTGATACTTAACCTATCTCAGTCCTTCTCAAGTCTGCAGGAGCAACATTAACAGTAACTGAGCTATCTTACCACATTCTGGTTTTAGAATATCCTGTTCCAGATTTTCCCTCACAAAGGCATCCAAAAGTTTCCATCCATTGTTTTACATCGGCAATCACCTTGGATTCCAAGAATATGAAAGTCGAGAACGACATCGCCCCATTTGTAAGGAAATGGAAAGACTTGGGAAAAAAATCATATTAAGTGAAGTAAGCCAGACCCAAAGGAACATAGGTTTAATGGTTTCCCTCATTTGTCATAATTAGTATAAACCTTGAACTATCCTAGCAGAGGATTATATTAGCTCAAAACCTAGATACATAAGGCCATGTAGGATGAGGCTAAATGAAAGGATCTCCAGGATATAGAAACAAGAGCCATATAAGGCATGACTGTTGTTCTTAATATACTATATTTCTCATCTCTTTAGTTATCCCTGGTTATCTCATATTGTTACAATGTCTTACCTTGTTATCTGATATACTGTATATACGTTTATTTGTTTATTTGAAATAGATAGGGAAGGGGGTGGGGGAGGAAAACAAAACATGAGAAACATGACAAAAAACATGAGAAGGGGTAGCAATGTCACCTATCTGGTGAATATAATGTAACCTTTCTATTAACTACAATAAAAATACATTTTAAAAAGATTAAAGAAAGAAAAAGAAAAGAAATTGGCTTCCTTCAAACTCTAAACAGTTGTGAACCAGGGTGATTCCCCTCAACCTTTTTATGATTTCACTGAATCACTGGTATTTCTTGCACAGTATTTTCTAGAAGAATGCCTTTCTTGTGTCCCCATGTTATCTCTGGAGTGTCAACAACCGGGACAAAAGCTCTGATCTCAGTCTGGAATGTGAACCACACATTTCGTGGCAGTCAACACCAAAGACTCACTGGGTTTCTCTCTACAAACGCTGTTTTGGTGTTTTGAATTCTTGTCTCTGCTTCCCCTCACTCAACTTGTTCCTCCACTATTTCAGTCCCCTATAGATGATGATTCATTTGGCATTGAGCTAATACTCTTTCCCAGGTTAGTAGATACCAGAGCTGATTTACTCCATGCTAAATCACTGCGCAGCTCCTCAGTCCAGGATCTCATCAGTCGGGGATCTCATCAGTACAGCAACGAAGTGATTGATGCATTTGGACAGGAAAATGTGCATTTCTGCTGTCCAGCAAAGTAACACATTAAAATACAACACTCTTTAATGGATGTATGGGAGATGAGCAATTCAATCTGGTTAACATATGAAGTTGCAAACTCTTACATGTAATAATGAAGTAATTGCTTTTGAAAATGATCTATTGCGATGCTATTACCACCAAAATGAACAGGAATGAAGACAAGCTCTATGATCTGTGGCAGGAGTTTGGGAGGAGAGGAAAGGATGAGGAAATTGGAATGACTAAAGAGGTCACACCTACAGAAAACTTCAGTAATTCTGTTTAACATCCCTTTGATAATTGCACATGTGCTCCATTTGGCACTCTCACCTCACCTCGAACAAGCCAGTTTCACTATGTTGCTATTGACATTGTGTGCATGCCATTTTAGTGCTCTCTTCTTGCCTGCACACACAGGATAGTCAGGGTTGTGTCATCCCTCACTGATTCCTATTAGGCAGACAGTTAAGATCTTAGCCACTCATTTTACGAACGATGAAGGTAAATCTGGAAGTTTTTGCAAACGAAAGCAACTTTGGAGTAATTTGGACTTTGGTCATAAGAGTTTCCATCTTTTCCTGACTATATTGCCTTGGGTAAGTCTTATCCTATTATGGTTCAGTTTGTAATGTATAAATGAAGGCTTCCTAAAGGATATTGTGAATATTAGCATTAATTAGAAATTCCTGATTACATTAGTTAATGCTCAATTAGACATAATGTTAAATAATCTGTCCAGTCACGAATCTCTGCCCATATTCCAGTGGTAGTTGCTGAGTGGCCATACTTCCCCACGTAGACCGTCCAGAACAGTCCTGCTATTCTGGCCTTCCTGAGGAACCACCAAAGATCAAGAGGCTCCCTATTCACCACAAAGCCTGCAGAGATGCCTTTCCCCTAATTCCACCAGCGGCATGCTGGAAAGACTTTCAGAGCTTCAGAAGTTAATCTAGTGGAGTTAATGACTAGGAGATCATAGAGTAATCTTTAAGAGAGGAAGTTCAGCAAAATGACTGAGGGTGACAGTAAGTTTACATTGAAAACCCTATTCTTTAGTACTTCATTATTGTTTGTTGCTTAGTTGGGCTTTTGCTTTGTGATCTCATTGCTGTGGTTCCAATAGGAAATGTCAGCACTTTGGAAGAGTTTCTATCAGCCCATTGTGCCTCAGTTTCTTCACCTTTAAAATAGAATGTGAACATCCCTTTCGATTGGGGAAACTGAATGAGTGGTGAAGAGAAGTGGTGTGAGCCATGCGCAGATGAGCGTGACACTGGAACAGCCTAGGCTGTGTCTCCTCCTATCAAGTATAGCAATTCTGCAGGTTTATAGAAACCTGGATCTTTTTTTAGTCTTCACCTATCTTCTCCCAATATTCACTACTAAGTCTCAGAAAAGAGGAACGCTAGTCTTTACAACTTAAATGTTATAGGAAATATAAAGTAAGAGAATTACTATTTAACATATGAGAAATCCTACAACGCACACGAACAATTGCAACTTTCCAAAGGTTTAGGGTCTCATTTGCTCTTCCTAGCAATCATCTCTTCAGGGATACTAGGCAATGGGAAAGTTGTTCTGAAGTATTCAGGCTATGTGTTGAAGTGTACTAAGAGAGGCCTGGGTTGTGGTAGCAGGGGACTGGTCTGGCTTGCAGCCCTCTGATACTGTCCTCCACTGTGGAAAAGGCACACAAGCACAGGCTTTCTTTTCTGAAACTCTGTTTGCTCTCAGCCATGCCTGAGATCATCTTTGGTCAAATCATACTACTTTATGAAGCCCAGTTTTAGAAGAAATGGATCCAGAATCCTTCCTTTGGTCCTATGAAAATCTTCAGTGAGTAGACTGGTGAAGTCCAGAACCTGGCCCCACTCTTCTTTTGGAACTTGTTGAAAACAAACTAACATAGGATTTAAAAAGCAAATAGACACAAAAATTTGAAGTCAGCCCAACTCCTGATAGGGGCATTCAGTTAGCCTGAGTCAAGAGAGGAGGTAAGAAACAGAGGATTGACCATAGAGCTCAGCCCATAGCTGGGAACCAAACTCTTGGCCTCATGAAACAGTTAAGTTTGTGTGAGAATGTGAACTTCAAGGAATCCCCAAGCCGTATGAGAGGACACCAAGCACAATAAGGAAAGAAAATTACATGTATCTTGATTAATTGGAAGCATAGAAGAGCATAGAGTAGGCAGAAACTAATATTGTGGCTGAGGCAAATAAAGGCTGAAACCCTGGTTGTCAGGCAGAATAGCAGGTAGAACTATTTCCTGATGAAACTGGCGACAAGACTTTGGGGTAGAGAGAAATCCAAGCCGGTACTTCACCCGATCACTCCCCAGACTCTTCCCTCATATCTTTTTTTTTTTTTAATGGGTCATGGGGCTTGAACTTGGCCTGGGCACTGTCCCTGAGCTCTTCAGCTCAAGGCTACCATCTTACCCAATAGCCAAACCCCACTTCCTGTTTTTCTAGAAGTTAATTGGAGAGTCTCAGGTCCTTTTGTGCCTGGGCTGGCTTTGAATCTTAATCCTCAGATCTCAGCCTCCTGAGTAGCTAGGATTACAGGTGTGAGCCACTGTGCCCAGCTATCATATCATTTTTTTTAAAAAAGTTTTTTTTCCTAAGGATAACTCCACTAAAACAATGAGTGATCTTGTGAAAAGATGAGCAGTCATACAAAAAGAATTCATGTAGTCTGGTGCCGGTGACTCACCCCTATAATCCTAGTTACTCAGGAGGCTGAGATCTGAGGATCATGGTTTGAATCCAATCCAGGCAGAAAGTCCATGACAATCTTCTCTTCCAGTAATCACCAGCAAACTGGAAGTGGTGTTGTGGCTCAATGGGGTAGTACTCTAGCCTTGAGCAAAAGAGTTCAGGGACAGTGCCCAGATCCTGGACTGACAAAAGAAAAAAACAACTCAGGTGGACTACAGCATAAATATATTGCAAGAGAAATAAATGGGAGGAACAAGGCCAGAGAATTATGCCACAATATAGATAAAAGTTTAGAGGAACATTTTTCTATTAAAATAAAGCAATAATTCAAAAAAGAGCTATACTTACTCAAGTAAGAGCTAATTAAACAACTTCTTTTTCAAATAATTTGTAAAGCTCTGGAAAAATACAGGAAAACAATTAATTATAGAAGCAGAAAATTATTATTAGAAGTATCAAAAGAGACTCTGCTTAAAATATGGCAGGAATAAAGTGAATACATTGAAGAAAAAACAAGCAAAGTGAAAAGAAAATGATCAAATATTTAAAATGATTTGTGAGTAAAGAATAGATATGGAAGATGTGAATGAGTGGGCCCACAAGGAGAAATAGAGCAAATATTCAGATGTAATACAATAATCCTTCCTCAATAATTAAGATGAAAAGCCATAGTTTGAAATGGGCCCAGCTGTTTCCGAGGGGGAAGGGGGAGAGGTAGAGCAGAATCTTCAAAACCAATGTGATATGGCTTAGTAAAGTTACTAGACTTCAAAGAGGGAGTAATAACATGGTCTGGAAATAATAAAATAAACAAACGACACAAAGCCCCACAAAGGTACAAATGGAAATATTTGGCTCCAATAATCTCATAGTAAGATTAGCTACTGGAATGTGGCCAAAAATGTTACCAAGTTGTCAGAATTTGATGCCTAGCCCAATTGTTTGACATTTCCAAGGATGCCACCTGATAGATTCATGTACTATTCAGAGTTTGTACTAATTATTTTTCTCCTCCATTTATTTGTAAATACTTATTCAGAAGATAAATAATAGTTTGCTGAAAAAAGGCAAGTAAACCCCTAGATATTATAAACTTTCTGGATAATTTCCTTGCTTCCAATTCCTTTGTGAAAAAAAAAAACAAAGGTAAGGGAGGGATTGAAGCATACTCTCAAATAATTTGTCCTGTGATAATCAAACTAGTGTGAATATGTTGGAAGTCCTTAAAGGCAATAGCATCCTGATGTGATATCATAGGAAATGATAAGAGGGCCTACTTTCTTATAAAAGCAATGAATCTTGAGTAATATATCAATGGCAGCATCAATGCAAATAGACTCACATATGTCAAGCATTAACTTATTGGGGAAAAAAACACTCATTACGGGACTGAACTCATCCATTTCTTTGTAGTTGTTTGCGATGGTTCAGAGAACAAGAATTCTTTGATCTATTTCTTCTTTATGTACATTACAAACATGAAGCCTTACCACAGTCATCAGTTTAGATAACTGAGAGGAATGCCTGTATTAGAGAAACTAAGGAATCTACCTTCTCTAACTTCTTTCTAATGAATTCTAGCACAAATCACATCATTACTCAGGGACTTAGTATTGATTTGTTTCTGCATCGGCTTCCAACACTAGCTTTCCCCCACCCCCAAATCTCTTCGCACACATTTTCATGACGGTTGCAACTATTGTGTGAAGCATCTTTGCTTTACAAATATTTTCAATAGGATAAGAAACCCACTGTAAATATGAGTTTCTCAGGTGTTAAATCCAAACACTTTAAGATGTTTTTAGAAAAAGTCTAATGTCCAGATGCACAGCCTTGCTTTGTTGAAAGGTTAGACAGCTCTGGTGGTTTGAATTTGAAGTTTGAGAGTAATGAGTTGCACGGAATACATTCTACAGAGACAGGGTGTAACGAGTGTCTAAAGAGTTGATGCTCCCATCTGTGTTTCTTTATCATGGCTCACCCCCAAATATATGGTGTTTCCCAGAGATGATGCAGACTTTTTCTGGGTGAATGAGCCTGGGAGTGCTGTAACAGCAGCTCTTTTCTTTATTTTGCTCTCTTTAGGGGAGGCATTTTATTTCCTTTCAGGGTGCATACATCTCTAGTAAAATATACCTCTAATAAAACTTAAAACTTAAGTGTGATTTGAAGAAAATCTGACCCCAGCCTCTACTTTCCCCCCAAAAAGATGAAACTTAATTTTAGCTATTTCATGATGCCATTATTCCTGTTTCTTAGTGAAGTCATATCAGAATTTGGAATATTTCAAGCCATCAAAGAAGAGAGGAGGGTCAGCAAAGGTGCTTACTCTTTGTCTTCCATGCATGCATTGATTGTCTGCTATGGGTCTTTCCAGTCACTCTGGTGCCAGACATTGGCTGATATACTCACACAAGAACTCTGGTCTCGGATGAAAAGCTCATTATGATCATTCTGCATCACTCTCAATCCCATAGTGAGGATCTTTCAAGTCCATTGGCCTTTAGAGAAACCACAGCTCTCTTCCAGCACTGTCCGTCCTCTCTGTAGCTGTCTTAGGGTCCAGTGAACTTCCAAGTCTGTTCTTTCTAATGCTGTTCTTGTTCACTGAGGATGGGAAAGAGATCTTTTTCCTTATAGCTTTACCAGGCTGTATCCCAATCTCCACTCTCACCAAACTTGTTCTTCTTCCATGTTTGTAACACCTTCTCAGAAACTCTTAATATTACAGTATTATATTCCTTTTATTCTCATAGTCCCCAAACCCAAGGAATTTTTATGTAGTATCCAGTGGTCTGTCTGATCATATTATCTTCTCAGCCTTTTGTCTCACATCTGGTTCTCAGATTTTGTAGCTCAAAGGCTGGGAACTAGTGCTTTAGTTTTGTTCTTTACAGTCATTCTCCACTTTCCTGCAGACAATAGATTTTCTGTATCTATCTGGCTAAATAGAAAAAGGTCAAGGGTTAGCAGAAAATACCTGACAACAATGATAGCTGTCCATACTTTAGAAATGCTACCTGGCCATGTGAGGGTAATAATTCTATTGGATAGGCTGCAGCAGAAGTCCATAAAATCTGATATGTTTTCTCTTATATAGATACTGTTATAGGAAAATGGTTTTAACTCTTTCTTTCCCAATGATAAGCCGCTATGACTTATGCCATTTTATTTTTAGACAAAACGAGGCCTCCTGGACCTGTTATAACTCATTAAATCAAGGAACAGCTTATTGGACATAGGTTAGCATTTAGGAATTGAACCCAGAGAAGCTGACTACCTCTGAGAGAGAATAAGTAGCAGCCTCTTGCTTGAGAAATTTCCTATTGCTGGAATGTGATTGATGGACTTATGGTTGCTACTGTGTGATTGAATCAGGGGCATTAAGGTATTTTCACTATATTCGGGAATCCTCAAAAAGCTTACAAATCATTAGTTAGTGATCACCATTAAACATGTATTAAAAAGTCTCTGTTACAGCTGGACAAAGTTCTTCCTCAAGTTATAAGTGCTCTTGGGACAGGGAAGATGAGAAACAGCCTCTTCTTCTCCCCCTTGAAATCTCATTTCTTTTTTCTTTTTTTTATTATTTATTGTCAGGTAATGTATAGAGGGGTTATAGTTACATTTGCCAGGTAGTACGTGCATTAATTCTCACATATTGATACACTTCTCATGTTTTTGTCCTCATTTCTCTCCCCCACCCCCTCCCAATCATCTTGTTTTCCCCCTTCCCTTTCCTATTTCAAATAAACAAATAAATGTATTACAGTATACCAGGTAACAAAGTCTGATACAGCAACAATATGAGATTAACCAAAGGGGAAAAAAAGAGAGAAATAACACAGTACATTAAGAACAACAATCACAAGATAAATCTCTTGTGAACATATGCTAGAGTTCCTTTCTCATTTAGTCTCATCCTATATGACTTTATGTATCTAGGTTTTGAGCTATTGTAATCCTCTGCTAGGAGAGTCCTAGGTGTGTACTAATTATGACAAATGAGAGAAACCATGGAGCCACACTGCTTTCTAGAGTGGATAAATGAGTTTACACTCCCACCAACAGTGTAGTAGTGATCCCTTCTGGTCACATCCCTGCCAGCATCTGATGTTATTCGTTTTCTTGATAAAGACTATTTTAACTGTAGTGAGGTAGAATCTCAAAGTTGTTTTGATTTGCATGGAAATCTCATTTCTTGAAGCAGGTAATTTGTGTTGCTTTTTCAATTGAGAAAGGAAAACAAAGAGTTGAACAACTTGTAAAAAATTAGCACATCATTGTGGACCATCTGAATGTTCTGACTGTCTTTTCACTGTCTCTTTAGAAGGTAGGTTGCCTTTAAGTGACAAAGTGAATTAGTAAGGTATTGCTGCTTAACAAACTATATTTTGTCCCAGTGACAAGGGGGATCAGCATCCATCTTTCCATATTTTTCACATTACTTTAGAGAAATGGCCACAGAAGGACTAGTCCTCGGCTATTTAAACAGCCTTTGTGTCATAGACTCAGATGAGTTTCTTAGTAAGTATATGATAGTGACTTTTTAAAGTTTATGATCTGCTGGAAATAGCTCTAACTAGTACCTGTATTAATTGGAAGATCATTAACAGAAGTTACTTTGGAAAGAATACTTCTCTGTCCTCTAAATTCTTTGAATCCACAAGCAGGAATCAATGCATGAGAATGGAAACCCAAACACAGTGTAGAAGTGATGCTGGCAGCTGATCTGCAAGAGCCCTGTGAAGAAATGGATGGAGACAGATTTCAACTAGGAAAGAATTAGTGAAGCTACGTGGGAATAGGCCTCCCACACATTGCTGATGGGAGGGAGGGTCAGCTTTGAAATATACAGCAAAACTACAACATACTTGTACCCTTTAACCTAGAAATTCCACTTGCAGGATTTTATCCATAGACTGCGTTGCATGTCCAAAGTTACACATTATAACACCATATTAATTAGGAGAATCTAAATGTTTATCGACAGTAAAAAAATGAATAGCCTTGTAATGTGAAATTATATATCAGTGTAAAAGTATGAAGATGTCCCACCAAAAGTCTGCCTGCAAATGCTTATAGCAGCTTTATTCAGAATGTCTAAAAACTGGAAGAATTGAGATGTCCTTTAGTATGAATGGATAAACTGTGGCATAACCAGATGATGGAATACTATGAAAAGAAAATGAATAGTCAAGCCAAGAAAATATAGAGAAGAAAACTTCACTGCACATCAGTGAGTGAGAAATGACAATCAGAAGATTATATACTATATGATTTCAGCCTTTTGCCATTCTGGCAAGAGCAAAACTATGGGGAGTGGAAGGATCACTGATTGCCAGGGGTTTGGAGGAGGAAGAGACAAGTAAACAGAACATAGAGGATTTTAAGACAATGTGTCAGTCAGCTTTCTATTACTTTGACAAAATAGCTGACATAAATGACTGGAAAGGAAGCAAAGTTTACTTTGGCTCATGATTCCAGCAGTTTCAACTCATGATGGCTTGGCTCTGTTCCTTGGGACCTGTGGAGGCACAGTACATTTTGAGGGGAGCGAGAGGGACAGATGGGTGCAGCTCACGTAGTGGTAGCCAGAAAAGAGATTGAGGTGGGGGAAAGAGGAGAAGGAGAAGCTAAGATAGCAACATCCCATTTAAGGGAATGTATCATGACATACCTTCCTCTGGCTAGTCCTTCCTCTTGAAGATTCCATCACATTACTATAGCACCGCAGGATTTTGGCCAAGCATTTTTAAGATATGGGTTAACTCTTTTTTTTCATTTTTCCATATATTTTATTGTAATTAATAGAAGGGTTACATTATATTCACCAGATAGAAGGTGCATTACTTCACATACATTGATACCCTTTCTCATGTCTTGGTCCCCATTTTCCTCCCCCCACCTCCACCCCTCGTCTCATTTTCCCCCCTTCCCTATCCAATTTCAAATAACCAAATATGCATATATACAATATATCAGATAACAAGATAAAATACTGTAACATTATGAGATAACCAAGGGACAGCAAAAGAGATGAGAGATAACATAGTACATTAAGGACAACAATCACTCACTATATGGCTTTTGTTTCTATATCTTGGAGGTCCTTTCATTTAGCGTCATCCTATATGGCCTTATGTATCTAGGTTTTGTTCTAGTCTTAAGAAACATTTCTCTTCTAACAATGGTGGACCCCTGTCAGTACTCATTTGTCCAAATCCACAGGATTGGCACCAGCAAGAGTGAAAGACAATGCCAGCTATAGACTTCGAGTGATAATGAGGCATCCGTGTGGGATTTTGGCACAGCTGCACTATTCTGTGGGAGATCTTGGTAGGAGGTGTAGTTCCTATATGGGAATTCTCTGTACTCCCTGCTGAATTTGTCTGTAAACATGAAATGACTAAAAAGTAAACGCTTTGTCATTAAGTGAAAGGAATCTTTTTGTGTGATAGTTCCGAGCAGCTCCTCCTAGGCTGCTGAATAACCACAGCAACCTAGGAGGGCTTCACAAAGTAGCTCACCATCTCCTCAGAGTAGCTCAGTATGTATAATTTGCCAGTGGGATCCATCCTTAGTATTCTAAAGCATTGGGGGAGAAAAGATTGCTCCACTTACTCTAATTTGACTTATTGTAAGAATATTGTGTGACTCCCAGGAAATCCAGCAGCACTGGGTGTTGGGACATGCTAGGTGTCTCTGGACCAGAGGGCTCCATGAGCAGTTAGGCATCATGTTGCAAAACACCAGTTTATTTCAACTAAAAACAAACAGTTCATAAATCACAGTGTAACTCCCTCTCACCCTGTCTCCTTCTTGTCTGCCTGTAAAGGAAGTTACATATTTACTTACTGAACAAAACAAAACTCTTGCCTCCAACCAGTGGGAGAAAAAGGTCAAATTGCCAAGCTGTGATGTAATCAAAAGGCGAATAGTAAATAACTTTGAGGTCACGTCTATAGCCTAGAACTATTTGGAAGAACAGTGGAGTGTTAAGCAGTTAGAATGCCTGGAGTGACACTGGGATGGAAAAACTGTGAGCACATTGGTCAAGTCCACTGTATGGGGCTGTTCTGGCTATCACCTCCGAAGGAACAAGCAGACCTCAAACTGGTGGGAACTCAGATCTTTACAAAGACAAGTAAGAAAGTGTAGAGGAGGTGGAAGAAGAATGGATCTGTTGGTCCTAGAAGACACAGACAGAAATTGTCCAGTTCTGATTCTTTGTTTTAAGAGACAAATCATAAGAAAAGGCTAAAGTGACCTGATCCTGAAGGCAAAGAGCGTATTTCTACTGGCACTGGTGCCCTTAAAATTTCTTTCTAGATGTCTAATTTCATGGAGGAGGAGAAGAGGTGCCAAAGAGGTAAGAAGTAGGGAGAGAAGATAGTAAACAATGATAAAGCATCATGGGAGAAAAGCATGCTACATAATTTTCTCTGAATTATTATTTATTCATGCTTGTATTTTCTGTAAGGAAAACATATGGTTAGTTCTCATTGACATTTAATCAGATATATATGTATATAATGTATATATGTATATAATGTAATTGATGTATACATACACCTATATATAAAACTTTATTTTCAGTATTGGGATAGAACTCAGTGCCTTACACAAGCTAGCCAAGTGGTCTATCACACAACCATCTCTCCAGATTATACAACTTTTAGTAATATATCAGTATGTACCAATCACTATCCATGCTTACTAAAAAAGTGAAGGGGATTTGCTCTATACTTAGAGCCCTTCTGTGAAATGTTGATGTACAAGGATGAAAGTGCCAGCCACAGGGGAATTAGAAGTTAGTTCCCTGAAAAATATGATTCTTCTAGCGTATCTGAATCTTGCTAGAGGTGGGTTTGCCAGGACTTTGTCTTATCCAGGCCATAACTGATTCCCAGGCATGAAGTGATTGCATACACCAGGGCCAATCAGGATCAAACCCCAAGTCAGAAGTCTGGCCTTTGAACGCAGTAGTCTAGTATTTGAGCTCCTTTTCCCTGACAGAGAAATGAGTAGTTATGTTACTGTTGAGTGTGTGTGAGTAAGTAGCCTTGGGTTTTTTTAGTATATTAGAAAATGCTTGTCCCTAAAAATTCTCCTCCATTTTTTAGGTAAAAGGTATGGGCATTTCTGTCTGGATGCCCTCATACTAAGAGGATTACATTGTGACTTTGATGCAATATTCACAGAGGCAGACATCTTTTTGAAAGAATTAAAAATTACATTAGAATTTTTATTTAAGAATGATATTTTATGACTACATTAAGATAAAGATGAATATATAAATATTATATAAAGCATGAAGTATATAAAATATTTTTATATAAATATTAGGTGAAGTATATATATGTTATATATATACAATATATCCCTTCCACTTTGGCCTAACGGTTCAGTTTTTTCTTTCTGATTTTAAAGGGACTTAGAACATTTTGTGGGACCCTGAATTATCGTAGCCCTAGCTCTGTTTGTCGGGCTAAAGAATGAATTGTTCTCAGATGCTAGCCTGAGCTGGCATTGTCAAATAAATGCTTTCAACAGAGAGGGCAGTGGGTGGGTACAGTTCTGAATTTAGTGTAGTATCTGGTGCCAAACAGCTGGCAATAGAGATGTCAATTTTTTTCTGTTGTGTAGACATGCTTTCCTGTCAGTATTGTTTCTCATTTCTTAAACAATCTCAGGGCATGCCAACTCTCCCTTACAGTCTTCTGTTTGTTCATGCTTAACGAGGTTATTCAAAGAGGTGAAGGTGGAAAGGATCAACAGGACCACTGAGTAATTCATGGAACAGAGCTACCCCGAAGTGTGAGGAGGGAAGGATTGCTCAGACTTTTCCCATGAATTTTCTGAGAATCAAGGGCAAACTGCCTGTGATTTATTCATTTCATAGCAGACATTGCTGATGGAAATAATCAACAGAGACCAAAAATGATAAAAGGCCAAAAAAAAAAAGCTAAAACTGCACCTAGGGAAATTTGTTAGTGCCAGTTACAAAGGGGAAAAAATGACATCTTGGTGAATTTTGATACAGGAAAATTAGATTTTATAAAGGTAAAATAAAAACAGAAAAAGCAAGAGAAGGGGTAACATTGTTCAAAAAGAAATGTACTCTGCATCTATGTAACTGTAACTCTTCTGTACATCACTTTACAATATAAAATACACATTTTAAAAATAAAAACTTTTAAATAAAGGCCAAAGCGACAGAGCAGATTCACACTGAAAAATACACTATGAAATATAATAAACGAACAATAACCGATTTGATATATTTAATCAAGTTAATATATGTCTATTTATGCCAATGTACCTGCATAGAAATGTTCCTTAAGGATTATCCCAAACAAATGACAATGGTGACCTTTGGGGAGGAACGTGGGGCCACCTGAGAAAATGTTAGTAAAGGAAGATTTTTAATTCTTAGGAAGACTGTATTCACTTGACCAGCCAGCTATGAGCATAGGACCAAACCAAGTGTTGGATCTAGTGCTCAGAGACTCATGAGCTTGCTTTTTTTTTCCTTTTTGCTCAAGGATGGCATCCTACCATTTGAGCAACACATCCATTCTGGCTTTTTGTTAGTTAGCTAAAGAAAAGTATTTCACATTTTTCTGCCTGAGCTTGCTTTGAACTGTGATCTTCAGATTCCAGCTCCTGAGTATTTAGGATTATAAGTGTGAGCTGTAGTCCCCAAGCTAGCTTCCATCTTTTTATTTTCTTCATATATTTTTATTGTAATTAATAGAAGGGTTACATTATATTCACCAACCAGAGGTGCATTATTTCACAAACATTGATACCCTTTCTCATGTTTTGGTCCCCATTTCCCTCCTCCCACCCCGCCCCTCATCTTGTTTTCCCCCCTTCCCTATCCAATTTCAAATAACCAAATAAAAATATATACAATATATCTGATAACAAGGTAAACTTCTGTAACAATATGAGATAACCAAGGGTCTTCATCTTTTTAATAACCATTTTGTTCTTCTGTTCTATTCAATAATAGACATGTTTAGAAACATGCTTAGAAAAAAAATAGAGACAATCATTCATGATGCAAAGAGAGTCATAAATGACCCACAACTCACAATCAATTTTGTATTTTATTTTACCTTTGTGATGCTACAAGCTTATTATATTTTTCACTTCTACTACACTATTGAAGAAATGACATAAGCAATTTAAGTTATTCTAAGATTGGCTTTGTGCATCTGAGTTTGCCCGCGTACAGGCTAATATAAGTATAATGAGCATGTAATGTAGACTAAGCTATAGAACTGCATATCCTAGATAATATGAGTTCAAAAAATGTCATTGGTTCTCTTAAGCAAAGCTGCTAT
The DNA here is from genome assembly GCF_031878675.1 of Megascapheus bottae. Classification (NCBI taxonomy): domain Eukaryota; kingdom Metazoa; phylum Chordata; class Mammalia; order Rodentia; family Geomyidae; genus Megascapheus; species Megascapheus bottae. The sequence continues at coordinate 45,572,910 of NC_143519.1, forward strand.
CGGCTAAAAGCACTTTCAGAACTTAATCCCCAAGGAAAACCAGTGTGTGTGTGTGTGTGTGTGTGTGTGTGTGTGTGTGTGTGTGTGTGTGTGTGTGTAGTGGGGGTGGGGTGGAACCAGAGATAATAAGCCAGGGTCAGTTTCCCAAAATGGCCTCAAAACCTATCTCACCAGGTGCTCCCAGAGCTTAGAGGCCTTCTCATCTTTCAAAAGTCACATTGTCTCGAAGCACCTGTATACTAACCCACTGCCTTAAAGCTCTGAAGAGGTCATTAGAGGGCATAAAGTTAATACTAACCCCCTTCTTCTGTCTTCTATTTAGGGTCTAGTTTTTCCCAGGAAAGATTCACTCCCCAGGGCCTTTTCATGCAGAGCAAAAGTCACATTTATGTAAAGGATCTCAGCTCGAAAATGTTCCCTAGACCTTGTGTACCTTATAGAAGAAGATATTTATAGAAATCACTAAAAAACAAACAGTGAGATGAAGAATTCATCTCATTTTCTATCTTTAGGGAAAAGCATTAGAGAAAGCTTAAGGAAACAAGTAGAAAATTATAGGTCCTTTGGTGATGTCATACTCTAAAAGAAAAATTACATGAGCCATCTGGCTTGTTGGTTGCTATATTTATGGTTCCACTGTCATACTAAAACCTAAAAAAGTAAACTAAAAACTAAAAAAAAGTATCATGAATGAATTATAAACCCTCCTCTTCCTCCTCCTCCTCCTCTTCCTCTTCCTCCTCCTCCTCCTCCTCCTCCACCTCCTGCCCCTTCTCCTCTTTCTCCTCCTCTTTCTTGTCATGGGGCTTGAACTCTGGGTCTAGGTGCTGTCCCCAAGCTCTTCAGCCCTACAACTCTACCACTTTGAGCCATAGTGCCACTTCTTGTTTTCTGGTAGTTAATGGGAGGTTGGTCTCACAGACTTTCATGCCAAGGCTGGCTTTGAACCACGATTCTCAGATCTCAGCCTCCTGAGTAGCTAGGATTACAGGCTTGAGCCACTGCTGCTCAACCAACTCTCCTTTATTTTTAATTCTTGAACTGGGACTTGAATTCTGGGACTGTATGCTATCCTTTAGCTTGTTCACTCAAGGATAGTGTCTACCACCTGAGCCACACTTCCATCTCCAACTTTTTGCTGGTGGATTGGAGATAAGAGTCTGAAAGGCTTTCTTGTTTGTGTTGGCTTTGAGCCATGATCCCCAGATGCTGGGTTCCTGAGTAGCTGTGATTATAGGTATGGACCTCTGGCACTCTGCAGAAACTGTCCTTAAATGAGTTAGTCCAAGAGACAAACAGAATGAACTTGTCTATGACTCTGGCCTAGGGGCTCTCTGAATTGAATGGCAACAGTGTAGAAACGTGAAACAGTCTTGTCTCTTGCGGAGGAAGGGCTGCAAGCTCCCATAGGTCCAACAACATTCTTTTCCCTAGAGGGAGAGAGGGCATCTTACGTTCAGCTTTCCATAGCTTCTGGACCTCAAAGACCTCTCTCTCCTTGTGCTGAGCTATTTGCATTTCCAAGTCAACCCCTAAAAAACTAATACCTGTGTTCAGGCAGTTTTCAGCTGAACCCAAATACCAATTCGCTCAGAGTGAGACTGCTCTCACACCGAGGGACCCCAGTTCATGAAACTGGAGAATCACAGTAAATGGGACGTCTCACCCTTAGGTTGCCACTTCCAGGTCTGTGTGTGTGTGTCTGCACTGGCCGTAGCTCACCTTTTGGGGGATGCCAAAAAGGTGAGTTTAACCCTTATTCACAGTGCCATGAATAGAATAGTATGTATGGCAGTCAGTCCTGCTTAGAAAGAGGCCTTCTTTCACGTGTGTGAAAACAGATACTAAAGCAAACTGAGTGCCCCTTATAAGGCAGGAGCACAACCTTTTCCCCCTAAGTTCAGAGTTCCTATTTGTCCAATCAGTTACAGCATCACTCAGGGTGATGACAGATATTGCTGCATGTGTTAGGGTTCATGGGGCAACTGACCTTGACATTAACCTCTGAAACTACTATATTCCTCCCACATAGCGTGGGATGGGATGGTCAATGCATTCTCTAGGATTTCTGTAAATTCTTTACAGGTTTGAATTCACAGAGTAATTCTAAGCAACCATTTTCTGCTGATTAGAGAACCCCATTTCTGATGAGCTCATCAATACAATTTATTAATTCTGGTTTGTTTGAATTGGGATTCAAATAAAATGAATCTCACCTTTGACTATATATACCTTTTCCATTTATCTGTTGGTAGATAATTATCCTGTAGTTTTCCATAGTTTTGTTTTCTTTTCTGATTGTATCCTTGGAGGATCAATTCACATGTTTATTAATTTATTAAGGATTTTAAAATGGTGATATTTGGACCAAAGTTGATATGTTTTTCAATTGAATCAAAATGACTTATCTGAAATATAAAATGTTTCCTCTGTCCGTGAGCCTTTATTATAACTGTTTATGTGATGTAATCAAATATATTATTAATAAGTAAAAGGCATTTACTGATGCTCCAGTTGAAACTAAACAACCTCTCCTTCCTTGAGATAAATTTCTCCTAAATACTGTGAATATATAGATTGTGCTGTGATGTTGTAAAGGAGAAAAACACAGGACTTGATCACGGAGAACATTTCTCCAGATCATGAGCAGCCTAAAGTCTAATCTAATTCCATCATCAGGCAATGCCTGCAATTTGTGAAACTCTTTTAAAAGTTTCTGGGAAAATTCTAGCTCTTTTTTTTAAATTTGATTTTATTATCGGGTAATGTATAGAGGGGTTACAGTTACATTCATCAGGTAATGGGTACATTACTTCTTGAACCTTGATACCCCTTCTCATGTTTTTGTCCCCTTTACTCTCCCCCACCCCCTTGTTTTTCCCCTTCCTTTCTGTATTTCAAATAAAAAATAAATGTATGTACAATATACCAGATAACAAAATCAGATTCAGTAACAGCATAAGATAAACCACAAGGAGAAAAAAAAGAGAAAAGAAATAACTTGACACAGTAAATTAAGAACAACAATCACAAAGATAAACCTCTTATTTCCATATCCTAGAGTTCATTCCATGTTGATAATTTTAATTCATCAGCCAGAATACATCTTTAAAGAGAAGCTTCCCCTCACCAGCTATTTTCTTGTTTAGAATTAAACTTCTTTTTGGCAAAGCAGAATAGATGCTCAGTTCTCATACTTAATTTATGTTGTTAGAACTGACAACTCTCTGAAGATAACTAATTATGAAGTCATGATTTTAAATGTCTTTAGAATCTCCAAATTAGTTTCAGTCTTTGTTCTTTTGAATGTATACATGTTCTCATCTTTGGCCTGAGTCAGCTCTTGAATCATTTGGTTCAAATTATATGTTTCAGACCTGAAATCATCAGTCTTCTAAAGAATCTTGATCTTATCTCTATTATCTCTCTCTAACTTTATCTGTCTATCTATCTATCTATCTATCTATCTACCTGACTACATATCTATCTAGTAATTTATCATTTTTCTGTCTCTGGAGACCACAATCTGAGAACCAAAATTCATTATTAATAGGTTGTTTATTCTAGAGTCTCTTTTTTAACCTGCCACCTAATTCTTGTTTCTTGTGCTAATAATTAGACAATCACATAATTACTCATTTTTATCTAACCTATAATTTATCCACGATGACTTTTGAACATCAATATATATGGTACACCATGATAAATGAACATAATTTAAAAGCTCTATTTATTTTTATTTCACAGCTGTTTTAGCATTGGATATATCCTCATTACTGACTTTTAGAGTTAGTTAGAATAGTTAATTTTTGTGGTCAAGCTACCAACTGGATACATATTTAGATTTAGATACATATTTTTTTGAGGTTGCTTTGTGCAGCTTTTATTTTGTTTCAGAGAATGATCAAGAATTAGAAGGTTAAAGCCGGGTGCGATGGCTCACACCTGTAATCCTAGCTACTCAGGAGACTGAGATCTGAGGATCCAGGTTCAATGCCAGCCTGGATACTAAAGTCTGTGAGACTCTTATCTCCAATTAACCACTAAAAAAACAGAAGTGGTGCTATGGCTCAAGGGGTAGGGCAGAATCTTTAGCGAAGATCTCAGGGACAATGCCCGGGCCCAGGGGTAGGCCGGTACCCCAGAGTTCAAGCCCCACCACTGACAAAAAAAGAATTAGAAGGTTAAAATTTTTCCTGAGCACACTCTAAAGCAGGACTGAGACCAGGGTGTTCTTCCTATTCTGAGAACATGTGTTAAACATCTGATGAATACAAAGATCCAGTTGATTATTTCTCTTTGTGGACTCGAGATTGCCCTGATTGATCTCAAATTGTTTTACATGTGGGAGGTTTGTTTTCTCTTGCTAGACATGCGAGGTCCCTTGAAGGAGTGACTTTTCTCCTGACTGACATGCAAAGTCATGGGTACTTTTTCAATAGTGGTCCTCTCTGAAAATTGACTTCTACATTGACAAAGGTATTCGGACTGGCCAGGCCAGGCCAGACCACCACACTAAGGTAAGACTTGCATATGTTTGACCTCTTTGGTAGTAATGATAAATGTTGGACTCTGGATATATTTTTTAAAGATAAAGCCATCACTCACTACTGTTGAGGGAGAGATAAACACTTCAGAAATAAATAAAATAGGTTGTGGAGGGGAGTGAATAAATTAGTTCTGGGGAGATTGGTGCTCTGCTATTTGAGTCACACCTCTACTTCTAGAAAATACCTATTGTAAAATGAATAAAGGAAGTCTCTGAAATGTCCCAAGAAGCTAGTGTGGAAAAGGGCATTAGTATTTGACCATCAGTGCTGTTCCCTGATTCTAATGATGATCATGCGAACCATGGTCCTGGTATTGCAGACTCAGCCCTTTTTCTCAGCAAATGTGGTCTTGCTTTGTTTTCTTATGAAGGAAGCTGAGACTACCTATCTCAATGCACTTGAAGATTTCCAGCTTGGTTCCTTTGCTGCTTCTCAATGGAGAACCTCCTTCCTATGTTAAGAGATTTCCTTTCATAATTTTTTTCAGGGATTACTTTATTGGATGCACACAAAACCTCTTACAAGAACAATTACAGCACCTCGGTTGCTTTCTTGAACTACTCTGCTAGGTTTAGGCACTGTAGGATTTTAGCAAGGTTTTAAATTTTTTTATTTAAATTTTATTGTAAAGGTGATATATAAGTTACATAAGTCAGATAATGGGTACATTTCTATTTGAACAGTGTTACCTCCTCTCTCGTTTTCTCCCACTTTTCCCCTTCTGGCCCTCCTCCCCACCAAATTGTAAAGTTCATTTCCAGTATAGTGTCTAGTGAGTAACACTGTTGAATTGGTTCACCCTTTGTCCCATCCTTTCTGTGATGCCCTTTCCCTTCTCCAAATGACCACAAATCAGCCCATACTAAAGCCATCATCACAACCATGCACATTGCTGCATTATTTACCACAGCTAAGATATGGAACCAACCCACATGCCCCTCAGTAGATGAATAGATCAAGAAGATGTGGTATATATACACAATGGAATTCTATGCTTCCATCAGAAAAGAGTGACATCGCCCCATTCCTAAGTAAATGGAAAGACTTGGACAAAATTATATTAAGTGAATTAAGACAGACCCAAAGAAACATAGGCTGCATGTTTTCCCTCATAGTCTAGTAATAACTAGACTATGTCTAGGATATTCTTAGAAGAAGACCACAATGGCTTAATAGCTATGTACATATAACCATATAAAATGGTGGTTGTTGAAATTAACTCCAAGAAATGGAAACAAGAGATTTTTTGTTGTTGTTGTACTCTTTGTGGAACTTTTTTTCTTTGGCTTATTCTCTTTTGTCACTGTTCTTTTTTTAATTGTACCCTTTGTCTAGCAAGGGTTTTAAATCGTGTTAAAGTGACAATGGTGTCTCCCAAAAGGCTTTGGCCACATCCTTGAAGAATGTGATAGCCAGAACTTTACTCTGCTGATTTCTTCAACTCTAGGTTGTTTCTACTAGGGCTCCACTTGGGGTCATCTTTGAGGGCCAGGAAATTCCTTTGAGATCCTTTCAACCAATTGGGAGAGGAGAGTCCTTGTGTGGGACAGATGTTTTCAGATTTGTAGTTAGAATTAATCCTGTCTTCAAAATCCTGAAAGCAAAGCTTAGTAAACAAAGTGGATCATGGAAACCTCGCGTTCATCAGCTCCTTTCCAAGGGTGTTAAATGTCTGGCTTGGCACTTTGTTTTATTTAACTAACTTTTCTGCCTGTTTTAACACGTGGAACCTTCTGAAACTTGAGCCAGAGAGCCTACGGATCTAGCTTCGTTTCGTTCTGGTCTGTCACTTCACTGTTAGCATTTTCCTCACTCTTGTTTCCAGTTTGAGTTATGAAACCATTTCGGCTCAGTTTTAATAACCTCCCTGGCATGGCAAGCCCTACAAGAGCTGCCAGACTTAATATGCTGACTCCCTGTGACGAGGGCAGCAGTTCTGGCCGGAGGACTAGGAGGTGGATTTTGTATAAACGCATCCGTTTTCCATTACAGCTATGGCGATCTAGTAGCAGACTGCCAGGTGCAGCTGGTTTCCTCTTCTGCACACAATCACTTTTGATTTTGCTTTCTGAGTTTGTCTCCTGGCTCACCCATGATCATCTGACTAAATAAACTACCTACCTTGCGATCCATCTTCTTGCGTAAGGAGCGTATTCTAGGACCTAGCAGCCATGAGAAAACTTAGCTACACCTGTAAGGACAAAAAAACTTGTTGGTGTCTTGCTCATAAGCTGTAGAGGATCCCATGACTACTACCCAGAAACAACTGCTCAGTGCAGGGATAGAAAGAAATGAATGACTAAAAGATGCTTACTTTTTAGAGTACAAGCAGAATCCAATTCTGCAGATGCATTTACAGAAGAAGAAGCAAAAAGAGGTATGGAAGGAAGTTCAGAGGACTTTCCTTTCGGCTAATATCAGATAACAAAGCCTGGGGCAGGAACTCAGGTTCCTATTATTCCAGTTTGTTTAAGACCTATTCATCTCATTGAGGAAAGAGCATAAAATGTATCAGTTTTAATCATTTAAATAATACATATTATTTATACAAAGGAATAATAATTTATTAATATTACTTGCACAAATATCATTGTGATCATTTCTATATATGCATACAATGTATGCTTTCTTATCTCCCTCAGTCAGAATGCCTATCATCACTGAAACACATGAGCATAAATGGAGGTGAGCATGCTTGTAGAAAGGAGAAATGCTTACATAACTGTTGGTAGGAATGTGAATTAGCATAGCCACTATGGAAATCAGTATGGAAGTTCCTCAAGAAACAAATAATAGAATTACCATATAAATTGAGGACATAACACAAAGTAGTAAAGCATGTATTTAGGATCAATCCCTAGGGAAGAGATCATTTTTTACAAAATTTCCAGTAAACCATAAACATATTTTATGGCTAACTTACAATATGTAGATACTCTCTGTAAGCCAATTAAGAACATGAAATTTTAAATTTATAAACAAATATAAAGTGAAGACATTTGCTTTACAAAAAAGAGGGAGGCAGAAGAATCATATTATCTCTATTCTGTAGGAGCAATGATACATAATAAATTTTTTATTCAAATAGGGTGAGTTATACTCATAACAAATGTAGTTGAAAATATAGGTCAGCAACAGAGCCAGATGCTTGCACAAAACAGGTGTATAAGTTTTCATTTAGGAATGTAGCCATTTATAATTTCCTTTGAAACCTCAACTTAATCTTACTGTTTCTACAAAACAGTAAGGGGAATTCAATGATAGAGCTGTGGGGGGTGAGGCAAGGGAAGAGGAGGAAGGTGGTGAGTGGTGGGGGAAGGGCGTTCTTGGTAGAATTTCCTTTGGTTTTAGATGCCTCTTACCACAATTGTTTGAGGCCTTGTGACACAGAGTGAACAGAAACTTCAGAGACCACATAGTTGTCACTTCACAGTTCTTAGCCTTATGGGATAGATGATGTCCGGGACAAAATATAGACTATAGGCTAACACAGGGAGCAAACAGACCATGTGAGATGAAATTCTGCAAGTGTTGGCTAAAACCAATTTAGGTAAGTGCAGTCAAAATGCAGTTGAGCCAACCTGCTAGAATAGGGAGTATCCTCATAAGTTTTCAAATTTATCACCTAGGAACTTGGGGGTGTCTTCTGTTTGACATGTATCTCCCCATCATAAACCTTCCCTTTTGAGATATGGAAGGTACTGGATAGGGGTCATGGAGGCATTCTCACTGTACTTTGATTATCCAGAGTCCAAACAGGCAGGAACAGCCTTCCCTCCACACCGTTCCAAGACAGGGAAGGCTTCTCCAATAGAACGAGCTGCAGGAAGAGTGGCAAAAGAAGGCTGTTCCAGGATCTTGGCACGCTGTCTCAGTTTGCAGGCTTTGTGAGTCAGTTCTTTCCTCTCTGACTGCCTAAGGTAGGTAGATATTCATCATTCTGGCTTTTCAAAGTTTTGGGTTTGGGTTCTGCATTTCTTTGTTTTCCTTAATTTGTTGCCATTGATCTATAAAGGGTTCCCCACATTTCTGAACCATCACAAAAACCTCTCCATGAAGAATTGCAGCTTTCCTATATCCTCAAAGAGCTAGACTTAACTGCAACTTTTTAAAATCCAAAGTTTGACTTGGAAGCATCCTTAATTCATTTGTATCCAGTTGCAATCAGCCTGAATTCTTTTGTAATACTGAAAATTATATTTAAATTTGGTAAAAGTGTCTATTGAACTATTTTCTTTTTTCCCTCTTTAGGAGAAAGGACAATACTGTAGCAATAAAAAGAGAGCTTTTTTAAAATGAAAACTTTGCTTATGCCAGGCACTGGTGGCTCACACCTGTAATCCTAGCTACTCAGGAGCATGAGATCTGAGGATGACTCAAAGCCAGCCTAGCACTAAAGTCTCTGAGACTCTTTTATTTTAAAAATATTTTTATTGTAATTAATAAAAGGGTTACATGATATTTGTCAGATGGAAGGTGCATTAATTCACATACATTGATACCCTTTCACATGTCTTGGTCCCCATTTCCCTCCCTCCCACCCCCTATCTTGGTTTTCCCCCCTTCCCTGTCCAATTTCAAGTAACCAAATACAAATATGTCCAATATATCAGATAACAAAGTGAGATACTGTAACAATATGAGAAAACCAAGGGACAGCAAAAGAAATGAGAGATAACATAGCACATTAAGGACAACAATCATTCATTATATGGCTTTTGTTTCAATATCCTAGCTTCATACTATAGCTTCATACTATATGGCCTTATGTATCAAGGTTTTGCTCTATTGCAAATCTCTGCTAGGAGAGCCCAAGGTTTCTACTGATTATGACAAATGAGGGAAACCATTGAGCCTAAGTTCCTTTGAGTCTGGCTTACTTCACTTAATATGATTTTTTCTAAGTCTTTCCATTTCCTAACAAATGGGGCGATGTCATTTTTTCTGACAGCAGCATAGAATTCCATTGTGTATAAATACCATCTCCAGTTAACCACCAGAAAATTGGAAGTGGCGCTGTGGCTCAAGTGAGAGAGTGCCAGCCTCGAAGTGAAGAGCTCAGGGGCAACACCCAGGCCCAGATCAAAAACAAACAAACAAACAAGCAAACATCTTCACTTATTTTTCAAATTCTCTTCTTTCCCCATCTCCAACTTTAGAGCCACCTACAAATTCTGAGTGGGAAGTGTTCTTGAGAGGAAGGTGGGCTGCTGTATTAGAGCAAGCCATTAGTCTGCTGAACAAGAGGAAAGGAGAATGATTTGACTATCTAGGGAGTTTCCTCAAGAAAAAAGGCATGGGAATTCTGGAGGGGAAAAAAAAGCTTTCAAGCCTGGTTTACAGAGTCTTTTGAAGGCAAGAAATGGGACAAAAGAAGAAAAAAAAGCAAGAGGGATGGAGAAAGCTGACTAAGGTCAATTCAAAGTCCTTCCTCCAATCAGAGAAAAAGTCCTTCCTCCAACCAAAGAAGCTAGACTTCTAGGAAAAGAGAAGTTCTATCCTTTTAGTCAAGCATGTATGAGCACAAGTATAAGCACAGATATTCTCCAGGCTCATTATTTGATATCAAGACCCTAAGTATCTCCATTCAGTGCCAAATGCAATTTTAAATTTGAGTGAAAATGTTAATGTTGCTGAGGAATTGGCAAACGACCATTCTCCTGTCTCTTAATATTACTATTACTACAGAGAAGAGAGCAGAAACTAGATTCAAACAAAATCACCAGTAATGAAAACAAATCTATTTTCCTTTTTTTTCTTCTTCTTTGTTCTTATAAGATCCAATGACATATATCTCCGGAAACTCTTGGCAAGAACTACTCATCGAGGGGACAGTCATCGTTAGGATATTCAGAAATAGCAACTCTGATATGATTTTTAGAATGGTCAGATAATTTATGGTCATGAGAAGTCAATGAGGGAATTAGAAAGGTGTAGTCTTTTTCTAAAAATATTCTTGTTTTAATATAATAATTTAAAATTATTATTTGCCAGTAGTGAGGCTTGAACTTAGGACTTTTTCACTGTATCTTAGCTTTTCCACTCAAAGCTGGTGCTCTGCAATTTGAAACACAGCTCCAATTCTGGCTCTTTGTAGAGTGAATAGAAGCTGTTCATTTTGAAAATTTGATAGACACATTGAAGTTAACTTGGAATTATCATGCAGTTCCCCTGTTTTAAATATTACACTTCTTCATGAGATTTAATTGGAAAAAATGACTGTGCCCCACAAGAATTTATAAACTACTGGCCCTAGAACAAGAGGTCTACGTGTCATCTGAGAATGAAGAGTTCCAGTCTGGACTGGGTCTATCCACAAATTTGCTGTGTGATTCCCAGTTGTTTTGTGTCAGTGTCTCAACATTCAGAGCAGGCAGGAGAGGGCATTTCCCAAGGGCAGAAGGTAAAAGGCACATCACAGAACCATCTGAACACCCAGTTTCAGTTTATCCTCCACAGAAGCCTGTTTGTTTCTGTAGATGTTGCTTAAATTGCCTCACGATTACATTTTCTTGAGGATCTACCTCACAATCCAACTAAAAAAGTTTCACTAAAGAATTAAAGCATTAAAGAAGATCTTTGGGGCTGCATTTAAAACTTTACTGGTTTTAGTGGTACATTTTATTTATATAAGGTTAATTGTTGTGATGACTTCTAATTGTTTTCATGAGCCAAATGTGAAGAATTACTAGAAAAAAAATTTCCTCTGGTCCAGCTAATCAGTGTTTCCTATGACTTTATCAATTCAATTCAATTGATGATGAAAGTTACTTCTATTCAACTAGAGGACATGGAGCATTATTTCAATTTGTACAGACTTGTCAAGCAAACACAATTTGCAAAAAACCAGACAAGATAGGCATTGCAAATTATAACTAGATCTAATGATTCTCACAAGAGCTGTAATAACAGTGTTTTATAATTCAATAGGATGCTTTGTGAAAATTATAAGAGCATTATTCAGTGAGCAGAGTAAATATTTGATTACTTAATAAATACAAATGTAATATAAAATGTATGTAACAAACTAATTTAAAAGCTGACAAAAATCACATACAGAAATTTAATCATGGGCTATTACTCTACCATCTAGGAGTTTGGGTTAAAATTTTAATAATGAGAAGAATTGTAACTGGTTGCACTCAATTTGACAGTTTCTATTTTAAGCTTTTGTCTTGCTTAAAATATACAGTTCTTACCAAATGAAATCATAGCATGAGACACATTTTCTACTTAAAATAATAATAGTTAGCCCAGCATCATTGGCTACATCTATAATCCTATCTGTTCAGAAGGCTGAGATCCAGAAGATGGCCCGGCAAAAAAGTCCCAAGAACCAGAAAAAAAAGGAGGGCTACAAATTGGCCCAAGCAGTACAGTGTCAGCCAAGCTTAAGTAAGTACAAGGCCCTAAGTCCGAATCCCAGCAATGCCAGAAACAAAAAAAAGTAGTAGGTAGGATGCAGTCTATATCAGCTTTTTATATAAGCCAAACTGGAAGTTGAAGGAGTTGTGATCAATTCTAGTTAATTATTTGTTATAGAAATACAATTTCTCTCTGTCTCCCTCTGTCTCTCTCTGTCTCTCTCTGCCTCTCTCTCTGTCTCTCTCTGTCTCTGTCTCTCTCTCTCTAACTCTGTCTCTCTCTCTCTCTCTCTGACTCTGTCTCTCTCTCTGTGTCTCTGTCTCTCTCTGTCTCTCTCTCTCTGTCTCTCTCTGTCTCTCTCTCTCTGTCTCTCTCTGTCTCTGTCTCTCTCTCTCTCTCTCTCTCTCTCTCTCTCTCTCTCTCTCTCTCTCTCTCTCTCTCTCATCAGAACTAGGGTTTGAATTCAGAGCTTTGTGCTTGCTTAACAGTTGTTCCACAATGTAAGTAAGCATCACATTAAGCCCCCTTTTTGTTTTCATATAGGTTTCTGCTTTTTACTTGGGCCTGCTTGAACCAGAATCCTCCTTGCTTTGCTTTCTGTACTGCTGTGGCCAGATTTTTCATTAGTTAAAATATAGTCTCTGGAATTGCCCTTAAAGTTTTATCCTTCTAATCTCAACCTCCCAAGTAGATAAGATTATGGGTATGAATTATTGAGCCCAGTGAAAGTTTTGTTCTGAATTGAACTGAAGATTTGGCTCAGGAATACATTTTAACTACTTGGGCTGGAAAATCCAGTCATAAAGAGTCTTTATTGGAAGGCTCATAAAGGGACCTCACCCGACTTGGGGATTCCTTTAATTCTCTCCAGGAAAGACAGGTCACCAATCTGACTGGCAGGAATCCGAGACTTAGCAGACCACAATAGCAAGGAGAAAGGTAGCTTCAATGGACCATTCTATTTACCTGTACTCAGGTAGGTCCTTACCCAGCCTGCTCTACTGGAGGGGCATGCATAGCCCCTCCCTACTTTTCTCTGTTGAATGTCACCACACTGCCCAGTATTTCAATTTAATCTAGTCATTGTTCTGGTTCTAAGCTATGTTCTGCCTAGTCTTACTTTTTGTTACCCAGATGAATAAGTTGGTATTCCATTAGCAAAGGATAATAAAGTGATAATAACAGAGTATTTAGGAGGGAGGAAATAGATATTCCTCAAAGGTCTTTTTAAATTCTAAGTAAAGAAACGATGAGAAACAAGACCAGTACATGCTGGTGAGAGAAAACTAGGAGTATTTTCTGTCCCTTATCCTACCTCACCTACTTTATTAATCTGCTGTTGTTGAATGTAGGAAGAAGTTTCTAGAAGTGATAACTTTCAGATTGGGCTGCTCTGGTGCCTAGACATTTTGCTCTTAAGGCAAGAAATAAAGGACTGAATATCTGGGGAAAAATATATTGAATACAACCTATTGAGTTTTTTCTCCAGTTAAAGAGATTTTTAGAAAGGAATGGTTCTTTGGCCTGGCTTGCCTAAAGCCCATTCTTAACTTTAATTCTGTCTGTCCGTTGGTGATTTTTTACCTTCTCAAATACTGCTCTGTTTATATCATTGGAAATCAGACTTCTGCAAGATTTCAACAGGCAAAGTGGTACAGTTTTGCAGCTATTTTTTAAAAACCAATGAGAGATAATATTTAAAGAAAACAAATGCAGCCAACAAGTACTTGTAAGATTCACTGTCTATGAACTAACTGCAAGTGTTCCTGATAAGGACCAAAGTGAAGATGACAAAAGATGTAGAAAAGCTGTGCTTAGAATTAAAAAAAAATAGCAGTTCACAAAACAGTTCATTTCCATTGTATACAGCATTTGGAGAAAATAATTATGTTTGACAGTATCATACCAACATTTTCAAGCATTTATTGTTATATACACTTATGTCTGATTATCTTCCCCTTTAGTATTGATGATCCTGTGATCTTCTATCTCCAGGTAGATCTTTCAGCATACATTTGGCCTGCAGTGATTTTAGGAACCACTGGATGCATGTCCCTCAGTCAGGCATCCTTAGGATAAATTCTACTGTTCCCTTACACAAATGGCCCAGAAGATTTGGTGGGTCACCAAGACTGTGCATCTTGGAGTTTCCTCTAGGCTTCCTTCATTTCTGCCTCACAACCTAAGAGGAGATGGCTAATATAACAAATGATGAGAAATCCGATCTCTGATCACATTGGATTCCCAGTCAAAGCATTCAAAGCATGTACACATGGAGTGCGAATGGGAAGCAGGGTCTCAGCAAGCAGTGGGAACACTCCACTATTCCAGAAAGATAAGGATGTATTAGTGTTTAATTGCAGCAGAGATTATTCTGAGGGGAAGGACATAGTTAAAAGGAAGTGGAAAGGCAAGAGATGAGAAGAAGGCAGTCCTCTAGCCAACAGCAGAGGTGAGAGTAGGACCTACCTTTTGAGTAGACCTGAGTAATGTGTGTCCACAGTATGGGGCATTGTAGGTGTTCTCACTTCTTGGGTACAGTGTCTTAGATAATCATATTGCCCCAGATCAGCATAAGAATCCATGAGTAGTACCAAGATAATAAAGAGTGATTTGAGATAACCGAGGGACAGAAAAGAGATGAGAGATAACATATAGTACATTAAGGACAACAATCACTCATTATATGGCTTTTGTTTCTATATCCCAGAGGTCTTTTGGTTATCTTATATTGTTACAGTATCTCACTTTGTTATCTGATATATTGGATATATTTGTATTTGGTTATTTGAAATTGGATAGGGAAGGGGGGGAAACAAGATGAGAGGTGGGGGTGTGGGGGGGAAATGGGGACCAAGACATGAGAAAGGGTATCAATGTATGTGAATCAATGCACCTTCTATCTGGCAAATATCATGTGACCCTTCTATTAATTACAATAAAAATATATGAAAAAAAGAGTGATTTGTTTGCAAAGCATAAGTACCCTCAAGATGTGAAGGAGACAAGGCAGATAAAGCCAATGATCTAAACAGGGATAGTACAACTCAGAGGGATAGGTGGGATATTTAATAGGGACGAGTTGCCAAAATGCAACTTAGGCCATTTTCTGCTGCCGAAACTGGGAAATTTATAAAGGAGTGAAGTGTATTTGGCACACCGTTCTGAGACTGGAAGGCTACAGTACCACCATATACTGGCTTTTGGTTAGAACCTCCAGATGCATTATAACATGGTATAAACAAACAAACAACAACAACAACAAAACGTAGAGCAAGTAAATGAGGGCGAGAAAGATAACATACCAGAGAATTCTCTCCTTACATAACCCACTCTTGTGACAAAAATCTGGTATTTTGATAAAGGTGTTAAACCCTCTTAAACACCACCTCACCTCTTGAAGACCTTATCTACAACACTTCCCCCCACCCCAAGGCCACCAAATTTCACCATGAGTTTCAGAGAGGACTAACCATATTCAAACTATAGCACCATCTTTTTGTTTTTCAAAAGAAATTTCTTTTTCTAATTTGGTGAGTAAATATACTCTAATAGGTGGAAAAATGTAGAAAATAAAGGACAACAAGGATGGGAAAACAAATACTTCTCACCAGGAAGAATATTTGCCCCCTCAATTTTGATCTGCTGCCGGCTACCTCCAAGGAGCTGGTCTGCTCCACCTGCTTCGGATTAGACTCAGCTTCTGGTTAGAGCAGAGGTGTTAAAGACCTCATTAGCACATTTTTTCCCTTCCTCTTTGGACAACTATCTACCATCAAGTGACTCCAGTTCTCCCAGTCTACTCTCTTCCCCTAAGTGGTGATTTGAGAGTTTCAGAAATTAGTGTGCCACTGTTGCCTTTCTTCTAGGGTGGTTTGCTCTTCTGTAAGGACATCTGTAATCATGAGGCAGGATAGATTAGGGAAAATGATGCCTGGAAAATAGCTGCCAGGAATTCAAAAACTCAAACTTAAAGCAAATATAGGAGATATCCATCCATCTACTTTCCTTAAAATTAGGGGACCAAAGTCCTTTTAGGGAAAAATAAGGCAAGATAAGTTAGGGAACATGAAGTCTGGTGAAGGCATTTCAGAAACAAGGTATTTAGAAACATAGAAGCACTATCTGCTTCTAATTTTGTTATGAACATGAATAGATATAACAGCATAAATTTCTAGAGTTAATGTTGATGGGTCAAGCCAACCACTAATGGCTTATACCAATAATCCTAACTAATAGGAGACTAAGATCTGAAGATCACCATTAGAAGACAAGTCCATGAGATGCATGTCTCCAGTTAACCAGTAAAATCAAGAAGTGGAGGTGTGGCTGAAGTTGTAGAACACAGCCTTGAGCTAGAAAGCCAAGCAAGAGAGCAAGGCCCTGAATTCAAGACCCAGTACTAACACACACACACACACACACACACACACACACACACACACACACACACACACACACAAGGAGTTGGCAGGTAAAATGATATATGCACATTTTGCAGCTAGACTTTTTTGAGCTATAATTTATATTCAGTACAATTTGCCATTTTTCATATATACATTTATAGATTTTGACAAATATATATAACACCACCACAATCAAAATATGGAACATTTCCATCACCTCAAAAATGTCTCTCATGCATATAGATATGTTGGTACCTAACATGAACTGGCTTTGTGAGATGTGGTTAAACTTTCAGGAATTTTCCACATCAGTTGTTAAGAACCACTATTATCCAAAATTACATAAGCATGCACATGAATATATCAAAAGCAAAAGTAGTAAGTACTAAGAATGCATCACTTCCTAATTATTTTATATGTCTATTCCCTGTGGACATGAAGCTATTTATTTGCTGTGTCTGTAGGGTGGAACTGCTATCTAATCTGGTATATCTTTTCCAAATTCCATGTCCAGAGTTATCTCATTATTGTCTTGAAGTATTTACACTATGTGAATCAGCAATTCTGCAAATCAGGGAGTTATTTGCAGAACTTGCTAAACATTTACGTAATATTCAACTCTCTGCCCCACTTCAATTCCTTAGAAATGACTGATCTGTTTTCCACACTTACAATATTGTTTTTTTTTCTAAGTAAATGAACTCATTGAGAATGAAGTCTTCAGAGTCTGGCTCCTCTGGCTTAACATAATGCAAGTATAACTACAGCTGTTCCTTACTATTGCTAATGTTCTATTGTAATACTAATGTAACTGATATTAATATTAACTATTATAAATCAGTTATTAATCATTATCAACTTTTGAAATTACTATATGTTAATTGATATATTAATTACAATAATAATTTTACTTAATCACAATGTCTGTAATTGATATTACAATTAATATTGTGATTAGTTTTAATATTAGAATCTATTGTGCATACTATTATATTATGTTCTAGCAGGGTTTCTCAGCTTTTCTGTTCAACTTGTTATTCTAGTCAGTGTTGATCAATACTTTGCTATTTCCTGCTTTGGTTGACTATGAATAAAATCATTATAAATATTAACATATGGGTTTTATATGAATGTTAGTTTTTAATCTGCCTTGGATAAATACTTACAAATGAAATTTTTTGGTTGATAAGTCCATGTTTAATCTTATAAGAAATTTTTTCCAAAGTTACTCTCCCATTTTTCATTCTTACAAATAATATCTAGCAGTACTAGTTGCACATCCTTGTTCTCAATTTGATCAGTTTTTAAATTTTAGAACTTTTCAGATGGCTATGCAGTGGTATCCCATTATTGTCAAGTATTGATCTGGCAGAATTTACCATAAACTTCTTAGATGTAACACTGTACTTTTGTTTCTGACGAATGTTTTCACAGAATACATAAGTTATAGTCTATGTGTACGCTAACTATTGCACAGGAACACTATCTTCCATTTGTCATCCTTGCACTGTTGTTCCTCCTATGCGCACAAGCGGCCACTTGAGAGATTCTTATTACTATCTGAGGCTAAACGTCATTGTCTCATGGGATTGTTGCTCTCTGGAACACAATATACTTACTGGAAACCAATCAAAATTGGAAAATGCTGCTCAGCTCCTTCTCATTGGTTGATCATTTACTCTGTGCTGATGTCATCTTAGCTAACTTAGTACTTCATGTGTGCCAGGCCTTTAGGTAGGCATTGTCTGTGTATTTTCCAATACTCCTCACAGCTATATTTTATAGATTACTATTTACTATTATTATTTACTACTAAAGCTATGAGATGTTTAGTCATTTTGCATGACACTCTTTCTTCCTCTTCCTCCTTCCCTCCTCCTTCTCCTACTCCTCCTTCTTCTCTCCTTCCTTCTCCCGCTCCCTTCTTCTCCTCCTCCTTCCCTCCTTTTTCTTCCTCCCCCTCCTCTTCCTCCCTCTCCCCTTCTACCTCTACCTCCTCCTGCTGCTGCTGCTGCTGTTGCTGCTGGGGTGGCCAGGGGTTGGGGTGGGGAGGATGTAGCTTGAACTCAATCAGGACCTGGACACTGGGCCCTGACTTTTTGCTCAAGACTAGCACTCTACCACTTTGAGCCACAGTTTCATTTCATTTTTTCACAGCTAATTGGAAATAGAATCTGACAGACTTTTTTGATGTGATCCTTAGATCTCAGTCTTCTGAATAGTTAGGGATATAGGTGCAAGCCACCAGTGCCCAGCCACATGACATTCTATTTCCTGCACACAGGTTAAAAAAGCATGGCTCTAGGATTAGCTAGATCTTGGTTCATATCCAATGGTCTGCATTACTAGTGATCTCTTGTTCATGATTTCCTCATTTTTAAGAACTGAATTCAATCACTCCCTGAAAATGAGGGATTATCATAGGTATTTGATAAATGTGAACACACACACACACACACACACACACACACACACACACACACACTTTGTCCATGTCTACATTTCTCTTAGTATTGCCTTTCTCACACCATCTGCTATTTAACTATATCAACTTTACTTATTTTATACATTCCTTTTCTACACTCTGGGCAATGTTAGTATGGTTTTAATTAACTTCATATGAATTAATTACTTACCAGTAGTGACATATTTATTATCAATTGCACAACTGTTTTATGTGTTCTAGTAAAACATTACTTCAAGTGTAAAATATGTCTAGTTAAGAACAAATTACCCATGCTAATAAACAAATTTGACACAAGCCATTATTTACTGAGCTTAAATCTGGTATTTGTTGAAAAGCCTCAAGTCATTTTATTTTTGCTGAAGACTCATATTTAAGTAATTGTGTAATATAGTCATTCATTACTATCAAGCCACACTCTTTTTCTGCCTTTGTGACAAAGAAAGCAGCACAGAAAAGAGTAAGATTTGTAGAATTGTTTCTTTTGGGGGGATAAAAGCAAGAGAGATTTCTGAGAATCCTGGACTAACAGAAAATTAATGGACAGCCATTGACTAATATATTGTTCATAATCTAGCCTTAAAAATTATATTGTATCCAGGATATAGAAACAATATATATAATGTGTGATTATTGTTCTAATGACCTATCTTATTCCTCATCTCTTTTGTTGTCTCATATTGTTACAGTATCTTACCTTGTTATCTGGTATATTGTATGGATGATTAGTTGTTTATTTGAAATAGGAAAGGGAAGGGGGGAAAACAAGATGAGGGGAGGGGATGGGGAGAGGGAAATGGGGAAAAAACATGAAAAGAGGTATCACTGTGTGTGAAGTAATGCTCCTTCTATCTGGTGAATATAATTGGAATCCCTCTATTAATTACAATAAAAATTATATTGTAACATCCTTGACTTCCATCTATTCACCTTGCTTTATGTCAATGTTTTAATAAGAAGACTGCTGATACCAGGTTCCTTGGTTGGCTGTAATATTAAAGTTGGTGGAATAATTACATTCTGCAAAACCAGTTTGTTCACCTAGGCTGTAGTTGTAGGTAAATGTTTCTGGAGGTCATTTGTGAGACCTCTATTGTCTTACTGCACTAGCCAGAGAGAGGACACAGTGAACAGCTTGGTTTCTTCTCTTCTCTGATGAGCTCTTGATAAACATGTAGCTTCCTGGGCATGTTCCATTAAGATGTTCTAATTCCATAGGCCTAGATCATTCCAGATCAATAAGAAGCCCAGGTAAACTTTCAAAGTTATTCTAAAGTAAATCTAAAAAATTGTTATGAAGGACATAGACTTAAAAAATGCTATCTTGGCCGGGAGTTTGGCCTAGTGGTAGAGTGTCTGCCTAGCATGCACGAAGACCCGGGTTCGATTCCTTGGTATCACATACATAAAAAAAAAGCCGCAAGTGGTGCTGAGACTCAAGTGGTAGAGCTCTAACCTTGAGAAAGTCTAAGGACAGTGCTTAGGCTCTGAGCTCAAGCCCAGGCCTGGCAAAAAAAAAAATACTATCTTTTCTTAAAGAAAGAGGCTGTGTTTACACTAAAAACTATTTGTCACTGGGCCATACCCTGCATCAAGTGACCAGCCAGTCAGAGATGCCCACCTGTCCGATCCATCAAGGTATTATGGTTTGGTGGCCCAGTAACAATCTATTGTCAAATGGAGGTGGTACATTTGGGGTGCACCAGGTGATCTCAACCCTCACCTCATCCCCCAACCATGCACTGTTGTTCCTCCTCTGCAGTCATGTGATCACATGATGAGTCCCTTATACCTAGCTGCTAAGAGATGTTGTTTAGAATTCAATTAACAGTATAGTATATTGTTTTCTGGCTCCAATCGAATGAGCACATGTGCCTACGAAATAAGGATTCGAAGCAAAAGTAACACAGCTTTAGCATTCCCAATGATCCACATGTGGGAACTTGTGTTTTTATTCATTCAACTTTAGTCTCCATGGTTCATCATGCCCAAAGACCAACCATTCAAGGGTGTCATGAAACAAGGTAAAAACAGTCGCTCCTGATCACCAGGAGAAGGTAAGGTTCTGTTACATTCTATGATGTGACCAACTACAAGCCTGGAAAACTGATGATCCATGGAGGGTAGAGGACTTTTGTATGACTGCTGTTTAGACAAAAGTGGACAACATAATATCACATTCTGAGAAGAGCCTGCTGACCAGGTGTAGACCTTCAAAAATGGAGATATGGTTACCCTACAGCAGCGAGAATGACAGTGAAGAGTGAAGGGAATCTAGAGTGGGCCACAGAGAAGACAGACTATGAGTTTGGCCTGTAGTCTTAAGACCAATGGCCTCAGTGGTTGTTGAAATTTAACATTCACAAACTCTTCATAAATATTCTCAGAGAAAAGGACTAATCATAAAACTGAAGAAAGTTGTTTGTGGAGAGGTAGATAAGCTAGCAACAGACTGGACTGGGCAATACCATCTATGATCACTGGTGGGCTTTAGAGATTTCTTCATCCTTCAGGACCCAGGCATTCATTCTCCCACATGAGGGCTGTTCTCTGATCTGGAAAATGCCCTTGGCTGATGAGAGCTACTCCATCCAAACTCTATTATCTCTGGAGGTAGCCAAGGACCCATTGATTCAGGGTATGAGGTAATGGTCCCATTTGCCTTGAAGCCTGAGGGCAGTTTCTCCTAAGCCTTCTACAAGCCAATAGCTGCCTTAGAATCTGTTCCTAGGGAATTTAAGATATTGTGTAACTTGATTTCAGTGTCTGCAATTCTTCACCACAGATGCAATGCTAACCCAGGATTCTAAGAGGACTAGAAAATGTAGTATTTAGGCTTGTGAACTCTGAAAAAAGGACCAGATGAGAAATAAGCTGGTATGTAGATCGAATCAGACCAGAACACTGACAAAGACATGCCACAGAAATACATCTAGGAATCCCTTCTGTAATCTGCTGACCTGACTTTATTACAAAATATTGGCTAAAATGACTGTCTTTTGGAGTAGGATGAATGTTTACTTTCCCCTCAAGGTCTTTGGGCCTCTAATTGTCAACACAGTCAATTCTCCTTTGGAGTGAGCTAATCATAGACAACAGGCAAAGCGACACATTGTGGAAACATGTGTCTCAGATGATTGTCTATTTGTACATTTGAGGACCTTGCAACAGACTGGTATTTATTGATGCTTTCTTAATGTCAGGCATGATCTGAAGTGATTTCAGTGAATTTTCATAGTGCCTAAGTTTTAGGTATTACCCATCTAGAAAAAATGGAAACAGACTTATGAGGTAGTAAGACTAGTTGTTGTTTTTCTCGTCTTTTTCTTTTCCTTCTTTCTCTGCTTCCTTCTTTTCTTCTTCCTCCTCCATCAGTGGCAACTGTGGAATTTGAACGTGCTTTTGACTTATTCTTATCACCTTATTCGTTTTCTCTAATACTGGGATGTCCCTGGAAAAGCAGAGCAAATCTTGTTATTCTACCAGAATCCAGATGAGCTCCCTTATCCCATGGGGATAATGAAAAATAGGATCCTGGCTTTGTATTTCTTCTAAATTATGCTTTGGTCATGTGTGGTCTCACTGCCTGTAGCTAACTCTAGGCAGTATTCCATTCCATGTGCCACAGGCACAATGGAGGTCAGTGCAGATGGACTGGGGAGGTTGAACACAACCCTACCACCACTCCCGAGTAAGCAGCTTGGAGCCAAGGGGCTGCTGAATACGGGGCAAGCCCAGTCCCTGTGTGTCTCATAAGCAGAACACAGCCCTCCCAGTGTTCTAGGGAGAAGGCATGCTCAAAGCCAACACGTGCAGCTGTAACATCTTAAGCAACTTCATCATGCCAGAGGACAAGAGGTCGAAACCTTCGTTGGCAAATTAGAAGGCAATTTGAACCTTGTCGATTATGTACCTGAACATGTGGAAAAAATTTTTCCCTTCACTGTGTAATCTGGTCCTAGAATTGCATTTATGGGACAGGAACTAACGTTTATCAACTGCCTACCATGCGCCAGGCATTGAGCAAGGCAACTCTACAATTGGATTGTCTCCATCTTCCTGTGAAGTGGGTGGTGTTAGCCAGGACTTATGCATAAAGAGATCTGGGCATGGAAAAAAATGTAGCAAATCACACACCAGCCTCCCAGGAAAGAATACCAGGTCGAATTTCCAACCTTCTTTGTCTGGCTTAAAGCTTCAGCTTTGTCTACTACTTGATTTAGAGAAAACAAGAAAAGGTTCAGCAAATGTCCTCTGTGGGGCTCCGATGTTTGCTGGAACACACTTGTTTTGTTTTGTCTATCTTAGGAGTCAAAGGTGGTTTTGCAGTGTCTATAGTGGAAAGGGACATGTTCACAGATGGCACATAGTTGGGTTTTTTCCCCCTTTTTTCCAGCTAAGAGTTCTTAAATAAGATATAAATAGATTCTCCTGAGGAATCTGCAGAGCACCTCAGGGTCTTCATGACTTAGACTACACAGACACCTGCACACACAAAACTCACACTCTGCCCTCTGTGTTCTCACACAGATGTGGATTCCCTCTCATTCTCTCCTAACACCTGTGGCTGCCTCTCAACAAAGGCTGTCTTGTACTGTAAAAGCACCAATTCAGAAGGAGAACATAAACCATCTGGAGAGACTGGCAGAAGGGAAGTCCTTAGGAAGGCAAAGAACATAACTTGTCTCATGAATTTTCCCATTTTCCCCTGGGTGATGATGAAGTGAAGGCAGGCAGACCCACCTGCCCTAGTGTTCTTGCCAGTTGAAGTTGATTTTCAGTTTTACTGGTTGAAACTGTGGCCCTTTCCTAGGTTTATTTAGTCAGTGATGGAAGAATGTTGAACCTAGAAATGTCAGTCACTGGAGGGACTAAATATAATGCATCAGATCCCTAAGTATAGGGAGAAACTGTGATGTTTCTTTGTCAGGATTGACTCCGAATGCAATATAATCAAGGGAAAATATAAATTTGGTGTAATTGTCCAATTGAAATCCTAACTAAATGTATGTGTCAGTAGATACAATAATTGCCAATTCGATAAACTATTGGTTAACAATGATTCCACTGAACAGAATATACTAGAAAGCAACTCCTTATCTAATTGTTGAGAATCCAAGTGTCTAATGTGAGGCATTCAAAGCTCAGTAGCTAGAGGCTTTTACTTCCATTTTTTTTCTTTTGCCTATCCTTCTCATAAAGAAGGGAATCTAAGCAAGATAAATAAAAACAGATACACTGGCCGGAAAAGTGACATCCTTACAGCTTTGGAAATGCATTTTGTGTGATCGTTTGCCACATACTTCATTTCACAATGGACAGAGGTCCAGAAAGGTTGTCTAGGATGACTCCCACACCAGCAGGCTGATCACGTATGAGTTTTCTGATCCCACGTCCAGTATATATTTCATTACATTTCCTTACCCGAAGGGAGAGTGTAATAGAGGGTTAAAAGGACTCCTGAAACATTCTTTGCAGAAGTAATCTATCTATATGACATTAGTCTAAATGAAGCCTTTTCTATAAAATGATTCCTATTGCTGGGATTCATGTCATTGTAACTAGCTTGGAGTAAATTTGGAGAAATATTAATTTTCCCTCTCCAGTGCCTTGAAATGGATTGGATGGTGCAGTATTTTGACTTGAAACCCAATTCCAGGGAGTGTCTTAGGCACTTGGAGGGCTGGAAGCCAATGTTAAGTATTTCTGCCTCAAATTACATTTGCAGGATCCATGAACATCTCATTTTCTAATTCTATTTCTCACAAAACAATCCAACATCTGCCTTTTGTTATTTCTAACTCTCAGTGTTTTTTTAAAACATTCATAATACATTTTGAGTGAAATTCTTTTTTTATTTAAAAAAAAAACCCTACCTGGCAGAGCCTGGGCACGGCTGTATTCTCTACAACAAACTCATATTTTGCCTCTCTCCTGCATCACCAATATAGTCATGAGGTCATCAGCAGCCACAGAACACAAGGCTACATGTGAGATTTACCCAACAGGTTACATGTCAAGAGCATAGATTAAAAAGAAAGAAAGTATGGGGCAGGCACTCATAGAGGCAGCTGATCTAACAAGATTTGGTGGGATACACTCAAGAGTCTCATTTCTACCCTTTGCCAACTGTTTAAGGAGTTTGATCTGGAGCCCAAATGGACAAGTAAAATGAAAAGTCCTTCAAAGATGATGTGGAATAAGTTCTTCCATATCCTGGTGGTGGAGGAGAGTAAGGAGAGGGAAGGATATAAGGAAAATTTGTTCTGCTATGGTTAAATAGAAATGGATGGAGAAGGAAGACAAGTAGAACTTCATGTGTAGCTCCTCATCAACTACTTGCTGAATCTTTTTAATATGTCAGTACTTGTATGAGGGAGAGCCTTTGGGCTACATTTGAATCTGTATGTTATTCCCTCAAATCAATCCACATTCCCTTGAAGCAAGTCCTTTGTTGTTATTGGTCAAGATTGCAGGAAAATTGAGGTCTAAGAGTACCACTCACATAAGAACCCTTCCCTCACACAATGAGTTGTAATCAGAAGAGCTAATGGCTAGAGCAAAAGATGAGAAATTCACACATTAAATTCAAATCTGGATCTTCTTTGAGTTGTCTGAACATTTCAGGGCTCAGTTTCCCAGTCCATCCATGAGAAGCCTTTTGTGGGGTTTTAATCAAAAATCAAATTATGCTTGGGAAAAGCATGGTAAGAATACATACCAACGGCCAGGATAATGCCCTAAGAGCCATTGTCATTTGTAACCAGCTAGTGGCTAGCCACTCTGCAGACACCAGCTCTCTCCCATGGCACATCAGGGAGTCTTTATGGTGATTTAAATTTTTTATGAAACATGACTACATTGTGAAATCTTGAACAAACAGAAGCTTGTTCACCCTTTTAATTGAAAACAGTGCTAAACCAGTTGTTTGGCCCATTTTCTTGCCTTGTTAGGCAGAAAATAGAAGACTGGCAGGCTCTTGATTTCAGCACTTTCAAGAGTTCAAGCTCATTGATCAGCACTAGAAACGCAAGCATAGAACTGGAGATTTCACTGGGAAGGGCTCAGAAGAGAAACTTGGTGCACAGAGCTCCAGGTACATCCTCCAGACTCAGCTTTCTTGGACTGATCTGCATAGTGGATCCTTTCAGCATGGTAAATCACAGTGCCCCTTTCTGTTGCCTACATTTATGCCTATGGAGTACTCTTTGGCTCCTGTCTTTTCCTCCCATCCCCCACATTCAGCCCCTCAGCAAGTCTTTGGGCTTTACCATCGTATTATCCAGAGAGTCACAGAGCTCTTTACTCTTCATCTTCAGGCTGCCACCATTTTTCCATAAATTATTTTGCAGCCTCTGAATAGACTTCCTTGCTTCTGCTCTACCCTCATCTTTTCAATATGGCAGCCAAAGTGGTCCAAGGGTAACTCAGACTAACTCACTCCTCATCCAGGTTTTCCAATGGCTAATACTTTACCCAAAAGAGGTGTCAAAATATGCAAGATTATCTGTAAGATCCATAGGGTATCCCCTCGTTTTCTTTCCATCTTACCTCAACACTCTCTTGTTCTTAAACATACTAGCAACCCTCTTATCACAGGGCCTTTTCATATTTGTTCTGTTTTATGACACTGTCTTCCCAGCATGTGCCCTCAAAGTGAGTTTGCTTATGTTCTTTTGGTCAATATTCAAATTACTTTCTCAAGAATACCTTTTTTGGCCACCCTTCAAATAGCAACTTCCTCTTTACTCCCAACCTTACCTTATATATACTGTGTGTGTGTGTGTGTGTGTGTGTGTGTGTGTGTGTGTGTGTGTGTGTGTGTGTGTGTTAGTGCTGGTACTGAAGCTTAAACTTAGAGTGAAGGCACTTAGCTTTTTTCCCTCAAGATCGCTGTTCTACCACTTAATCCACAGCTCTATATCTGGCTTTTGCTGGTTAGAAGTAGGTATAAGTCTCATAGACTGTCCTGCCCATCTGGCTTCAAACCATGATCCTCAGATCTCAGCCTCCTGAGTAGCTAGGATTGCAAGTGTGAGCCATTGACACCTGGCTTGTGTATACTTCTCTTTAAAAATAATTTTCTGTTTACTATTTCTATTTTTCCTATTGCCATTTAGAATTAGGTGGTGGAAAATGTAATGGAATATAGGAAATAGCAGTACTCCTGGGCGGAAAGCACAAAGTTTTCTAGAAACCCTTAGTTTGCATATCATTAACTAGCACTTTGTTACCTGGCCACCCATGAGTTCAAACACAAACAAGAAAGAACTACAAGATGTGTTAGTGCAGAAGGAAATGGAGACGTGGCTTCCAGTTTGTACCACAAAGCCAAAGTCTCTGTTACTGTCTTCTTAGACAGGAATGGAAGACTTTATCAGACCTGAAGGTTGCCACCATTTCTCCATGGATTATTTCAGCAGCCTCTGAAAGGAATTTTATCTCATAGAAGCTTGGGATGAAATTGTCACCAGGGGCCAGTCCCCAGTCCTTCTGAGAAAGAGGAGATAAGGGGTTGGGCACTTTGAACCTTATTCCTAGCAGAGGGAAGAAGCTGACCAGAGAGAAAAATGGAGAGAGACACATTCAATGTAGAGAAATCACCTAGCAGCCTTCATGCTCTTCCTTCTAGGCGTTATGGAGACTTCACTTGTAGATTATCTAGCACAGAAGAGGCTGAGATTCTTTTTGTGGGTGCTGGTCCTGGAGCTTGAAGTCAGGGTGCTGTCCCTGAGCTTTTATGCTCAAGGTTAACATTCTATCACTTTAAGACACAGCTCCACTTCTGGCTTTTTGGTGACTAATTGGAGAGAAGAGTGTCAGGGACTTTCCTGCCCTAGCTGGCTTGGACCCTTAGATATCAGCCTCCTGAGTAGCTAGGAATACAGGCGTGAGGCACTAGTGCCTGGCAGATGATGAGATTCTTATTGTTTGCCTTGACACATATGAGGGGATGGCTAAGTTTAGACTTGGCTCCTTTGCACTGTCTAACTCAGTAGTTCTCAGCAAGACAGAGTCAGCTGGGAGATTTGGCAGTTCCACTTAGTCCTGTTGGAATGACACACATAGAGCACAAGATCTCCAGTGTAAGCCCAATGGATCCCCAGCCAGGGATATTACCAAGCATCATCCCAGGGGACTTTAGTATTCAGTCTTCTGAGCAGGGGCCTGGAGTGAAAGAGGTGGGTTCACTATGTGACAAGTATGCAGAAAGTTGATGCTGGCCCTGCCCCTCCTCCTCTGCACTGTGACAAGGCAGTGAGAAAGAGGAGAGAGGGTGTTTGTCCTGTCTTTTTCCGAGGAGTACTGGTTTCAGGATTATGGGTGGGCTCATGGATGAATGGCATCCTAGCTTCCCACTTCACTTCAAATCACCATGTTTTTTCAGATCAGAGGCAAACATCCTGTTCTGAAGCTGAGCCATATGTGGGAGCCATCAGAGAATGGGCTGTGTGCAGAGACAGAGCACTGCTCTTAGAAGGCTCTAAAATGCAAATACTCATCTGACTTATTTATTCATCACCTCTTTCTCTCCTAAATGGCCAGAATCTAAGAGCTAGGAGAAAGGTCTGCCCACTTCTGGGTTCTTCTCAGAAAGCCCATGGGTCTTCTGTCAGGAAGGACAGATTATGTTGTGTGACGGCTGGATTAAAATGAAATGCAGCTGTGAGAGCTTCAGCCTCTTCCCCAAATTGGCTTAATGATGCTGAGGATGGAAGATGGGGCCCTCTTGTCTTATCTACCTTCAGAGGATTCCTTGGTTTTAGAATCATGAACTGATTACAATCAAGAGAAACTCTATATGCAGCACACACACACACACACACACACACACACACACACACACACACACACACACACTGGATTAGTAGAAAGGGGAAAGGGTGGATAACTCTCCTTTGTAATTAAAACAAATTATAGCATTTAGAAACCTTGAGGATAATCCCAGAACTTAGTATAGAAAGGATGGCAGAAAAGTCTGGTAGTTTGACTCTTAAGATCAAATATTGAAGGCATCAATAAGGGACTTAAAATACTAGAAGGAAAATTAGGTATGTTCTGAAGCACCTTTGCAGGGAAAGCAATGAGCCTACAGGAAGACAAACATGCTATTTCTTTGTTTTTTCCTTTTGTCTTCACTAGGTAGGAGCTATAAGACTATGGAACAGGCTGGGTACTTCCTAGTTCTGGATGTAGTTCAGCAACGTAAAATGGTCACCTGCCAGGCAAAGCATTGGCTTTTCGTTGGGTGGATGCAAAGGCTAGATGGATTTATCGTCAATGATATCCCTTGGTCTGCATGTTTGGACATCCACTGCTGCAGATGGCAGCCCCCCTCTCGAATTATTCTGCTCTCATCCAGAGTCTTAATGCTTCAATAGGTGCAACTCCCATGATTATAGCAGCTATAGGAAACTTGGCTCAGCTTCGACTCAGTCTGTGTACTTGCAGATCAATGAACAGGCTCAGCAAAGCCAGTGTGGCTGCTCTGCAGGCAAATTCAAGACAAGTCCCTAGCTCTAACCAAGCAGTTGCGTGGAGGCCTTGGATGTAATACTCAGAAGGATGGGGTTGAGGTAAGGATTGCTTCAATTCTTCATATGCAATGCTCACCTGGAGTTTGAATTCAATACATATGTTACTCTGTATTAATGTTTTCTACTTTCCCTTAGCCAGCTGTTATCTTCCTCTAGTTCTTCAGAAGCCCAAATGATCTACATTCTTGAGGTTTTCTGCAATTATCCTGGAGTTAGGCACAAACCATTCACTCAATATTTGGGAAAATAAGAAAGGAAAGGAGAGAGGAAAGGAAAGAAACAAAGGAGGAAGAAAAAGAAGGAAGGACATGAGGGAGAAAAGAAGGGAGAAAAAGAAAGGAAGAAATGGAGGGAGACAGAAAGGAAGAGAGGAAAGAAGGATGAAAGGAGAGAGGATGGGAAAGAATATACTTAGCCAAAGGGTTATTCCAAGTTGCAAAAGATTACTTGAATTTTGGGTAAGGATGCATTGAATGGGTAGCTAGTGGGAATGAACTTGACCAAGTGAAAGGGGTTGGGGTGGAGACTCTAGGTGTTAGGAATTTTATTTGTGTCTTCTCAGTGTTAAGGCCTCTAGCTGAGAACTCAGGCTGTCCTCAGATCCCCAGCGATCTGTTAGTTTTTCTGAGTACACATCACAGAGACAGCTGGCTATCCTGCCTATGGATTTTTCTGAAGTCATTCACTTACACTTTTTTTTTCTCTTAAGTGAAAACCATGAGTACCTTGAGATGAATATATTCTAGAGACAACTGTCATCACAGCCACATGTGGTATTATTTACTCATGTCAGTTTGAATGATTAATGTGGAAAAATGGCCGGGTAGCAACTATGATTGAGGGCTAGCGAGGACAATTTCTACGTGATTGCAAACAATGCCCATACTGTACATGGTGAGTCGAAGAGACATGAATAGCTGGCACAAAGGCCTCCTCTCTCTGCTGACTCCCTTTCTTGGCAGCATACTCTACCCCCACATTCCCCACCCTCAGAGACTGAATTTTCCATCTACAGCCAAGGACGAGAAAGTGAGGACCCTTTAAACTTTAGCAGCCTGGGGGCTGTGAGTGGTGGCAGCCATCTGGTTGATGTCACCAGGGACTCCCCAGCAGCTACCTGGCAGATAAAACACTTGGAGCCTTGCAAGCAAATCAGGATTGCTGGCTGATCTTTGCCCCTTTTTAACAAGTGACTGCAGAGGCAATATTATAAAGCAAGTGGCGATTTCTTCCTCAGAGGAACAGCATTGGAATGGAGAAGTATGGAAGAGGACAAGGTGCTAGAAACAAATCAGGATTTGTCTGTCAGTCAGTCAGGTGTATCACTATCTAGTATCCTTCCTACCACTTATGAGTTTAATGTCCCTCTCCAGGTAATAAGAACTTTCTGTGGTTTTTTATTACTATATGACTAAACCTTTTTCAGCCTCTGCTGTCACTGTAACTCCCTTGATGACTACAATTATATTCATTTTACTGAGAGCTTGGTGTTGAGAGCTTGCTAGAACCATGCTACATACCTTACATGCATTGCCTTGTTTATGTTTCAAAGTTGATGAGGAAACTGAGGCATAAGATGTTGACATAAACTCCTGGAATTCATTCACTGTTGATGATGTTAGAAATGACATCCAGGACTAGTTTGCCTCTAGAAGCTGAGCTGTGTATTCTGCTTTCTTTGCTCCTCTGGTTTCGTGGTGTGTGCAGGGAGGTGGGCTTATGTTCTAAGAGGAAAGTACTGCAAGAGATAGTCTAGTACCCTTCAGGCTGCTTGCCAGAGAGTGACAGGTAGACTTATAAGGAGCCATAGGAGTGAGAAGCTTCAGTGGAAGACCATCCGATTGCCACAAAAGGCAGGAGACTGTAGCTTTCTCTCTCTGGTTTATCAATATAGCATCAATGTCAACCATTCTAGTTAAGGAATATTCTTTTCCACGATATCACCTCTAAAGGGAAATTCAGAATAGACTGACAGTTGTGACCCTCTTTCAGAAATAGTTTGAAAGTTCCCTAACACTTAGAGACCTTTTACAAACATGATATGCTTGAGATACCTGGCCATGTAGCCCTTGGAGGGTAATTGGTCACGCTGGAGTGCTCAGAGGTCTGTCGAGCTTCTTCTCACTTCTCCAGATGCATCTTTTGGAATGAGACTTGGGGACATGATGAGAAGTTGTCTGTGAAGTGCTGACATCACCATCCCTCTCCCTGCATGTGGTCTGGGCTATGCTAACAGACAAGACTTCAAATCAGACTCCATGGTTTATTTTCTCTCTTATTATAGAAACTTATTTTTCATGCCAGCAGACAGCGAGAAATGGATGTTTACACACGAACACAGATGTAGTCACACAGGTACAAGAGAATTCCAGAGCCGAATGGCGGTGCCGAAACTGAGCACATCATCTCTTCATTGCTTGTGCCTGGAGTTCCAATGACTCATTCTCATTGCTTTTGAGTCATTCCCTTTTCTAATTTCTCTTTTCTTTTTGCTTTGACCATTGATCTAGCATTCACCAGCATTTACTTAGAATAATTACATAGTATACTGTGGTGTTTGACAGTCTTGCTTTGAAGATAGAGGCAGGATTTCATATATTTCAGTAAAAAAAAAATGCAATTATTTCCCTTCACTCAACTATTCTGACTGGACCTACATGATTTGACTTAACTTTGTTCTGATGTCCAGACTTGAAGACAGCTCCATTCATATGGACTAGATAATCCTTGAGGGAAACCTCATTGTTCAGTGGAATCTCTGATGTAGCATCAGCTGAGCCTGCCTCCAGACTCTACCCATGACGGAACTTCTCACAAAATTTTAGTTAGTAATGTGGCCACAACTATTAATATCATTGATTGTAGAAGTCCTTTTAAACTATGCTACAGCATTGTCTCATCCCCTTCAATTCTGCATTCTGTATTTCTCAAAGGACAGTCCCACAGAGAACACAGAATGTTGATCAGAATGCAGATACCTGATACGTACTAAGACCTTATGGAACTGGACCTCATAGGTGATTCTTGGCCATAATGAATATACCCATATTTTTGGCCTTAGTAGTTACACACAATCAACATTCGTCATTGGAAAAAGTCCAGAAGAATTAGTCATTGGAAAAAGTCCAGAAGAATTTACCTAGTTCTTCAAGAAAGATACTAATTCTCTTTTAAGGAACTAATCATCTTAAATGCCCCTCTCCTAACACTGCCACATGCAATATGTTTAGGAGTGGACAAACTATTTAACATAACACCACGTATATTTGGGTTTGTTTTTCTGAGAATTGGTATTGATCTAGTCATTAATTCAGTAAACCCTTGCTAAAGAACTCAGGTAGTGTTAGATTGAGGAGACAAAGAGGCTTGGTTTTGGAGTGGAAATGTAGGTTCTTGATCACGGAGTGTTTGATTTTAGAGAGTTGGCCTAGATGTGCTTTCTCTGTTCTCCTTGTCAGTATGGAATGAGTCTATATCACTGATGAAAAGTCTTAAGACCAAACTCTGACCTGAAGCAAAACATGAGATAGTTTGTTTACGTAGAAGTGAGCTGCTAGAGATTTACAATAGAGCAAAATCTAGAGACATTAGGCCAAATAGTATGACACTAAATGTAAGGACCTCCAGGATAAGGAAACAAAAGCCATATAATGAGTGACTGTTGCCCTTAATGTTCTGTTATCTCTCATGTCTTTTGCCATCCCTTGGTTATCTCATATTGTTACAATATTTCACCTTGTTATCTGATATATTTTATATGTGATTAATTGGTTATTTGAAATTGGATAGGGAAGGGGGGAAATCAAAGTAAGCAAGGGGAGGGTGGGAGGGAAATGGGGACCATGTCATGAGAAAGGGTATCAATGTTTGTGAAGTTATGCACCTTCTATCTGGTGAATATAAAGTAACCCTTCTATTAATCACAATAAAAAATTATAAATAGGCCGGGAGTTTGGCCTAGTGGTAGAGTGCTTGCCTAGCATACACGAAGACCCGGATTCGATTCCTCGGTACCACATATATAGAAAAAAAGCCAGAAATGGTGCTGAGGCTCAAGTGATAGGGCTCTAACCTTGAGAAAGTCCAAGGACAGTGCTCAGGCCCTGAGCTCAAGCCCACGACTGGCCAAAAAAAAATTATAAATAAAAAAAGAAGTGAGCTCCTATAACATAGGGATTTGAAGGCACAGTCACATAATCAGGCAAGCACATATTTGTCTTCCACTTTATTGCTCAGCTGTGAATGGCTGAGGTTTTAGTAGGAATATATCAATAGTCTGAAAAAATAACTACAAAATAAAATAGCCACATGTTGCTCTTGTTTTACAGACACTGGTAAGTGGGAAATGATGTGGACAATATTAACTCAAATATCTTAAAGGCAAAGGAGAAAGAGAGAGAGAGAGAGAATCCCATATCTGGTCATGCCTTACTGAGTAGAAGCTAATTATTATTTTCACGGAGCAGCAATAAAATTTAGAAAATGATTGGGTTACCTGGATTGCCCATGGTTATCTAAAATGGAAGAAGAAATCTGGGGCACAATTAACAATTTGCCTTAGCCTCCCGCTGTGGGTTTGTACTCCAGAAGGTGTTCCATGGAGGCGTAGCACGACTGCATTTTCTATGCGGCCCTTCCTGCTCAACTCGGGGCCTCTCACATGTAAGCATTAGAAACTTTACAGTTTGAGAGTGAAAAGTTTGCTAATCTGACAAGGAATCAAGGTTCATTAAACTCTTAAATGCGGCATTTTTATAGGGAATAGCCAAACTGGAATTGGCTGAGAGCAGATGTCATTAGCTGCAGGTTCATTTGAACTTCATGATGCATTTTCCCTCTCTTTCTCTCTTTCCTCTCCCTCTTACTTTCTACATTTCCTTTCTGTTTTTGGAAGTCTCCTTCTTGCTATTAATAGGTATATAAGGAATTTTTCAGGGGTTTCAGTGGAAAAAAAAAACCACAAGTTTTAAAGTAGAATTTACAATGAGACGCTTATTGAACAATGGCCTATTCGCATAGCTGAAAGCCCTGCTCACAAATCTCTCTCCCTTTTAGATTTGTGAGGAACAAGGGATTCTATTCTCTGCATGGGATTTTGCTTCTGGGCTAGGGTTGACTGCAAGTTTATTGGAATGAGCTCTACGTTTTGTTTTGTTTTTTACCATAAGGGACTTCTGCAAAGAGCCCCAGTGCTCATCTTGTGCTGTGAGGAGAGAGGAGAATGTTTGCAGAAAAGTTTTTTCCCTTTGCACAAAAATTAGGTTCAAGCTGAGAACCACTGGTGAGTTTTTTTTTTCAAGTTCTGTTTCGAATGAAATGAGCAGATATATTTGAATTAATTAACTTGGTAGGAACAGCTGAGCGAGTACCTTATGGAAGGAGCACTGAGTTAGGAACTGCAATCATCCTTTTCTAAATGTGGCTTTGCCAAAAACTCTTTCTAGAACTTTGGGGCAAATGTCAGTGCCATGGCCTCCTAGTTTTATAAACTCTGAAATACGGATCTAGAAGAACTGCAGACACATCTTTGTTCTGCTAACACAAGGAAAGCTGACATGGTTAGTCTTTGCTGAACTCTCTTCTTCCATGATCTGGAATAGACGATACACTTCTAGAAGATATATCGCCTGAGCCGTAGGTTCTTGAGATCCACATTTCAAACCTGACAATATTTAGTGACTTTTGTTTTGATCATGGGTCTGCTTCTGCATATTTTCCTTAAACACCCAGTCAATTTCTTCTCTCTTTATGTGGTCCCTGAAAGTGTCTACAACTATGTCTGGCTCATGAATACATAAATGACCTATCCCATTTTTGTGCTAGTACTGGAGCTTGAACTCAGCATCCTGGGCTTTCACTTGGTGTCTAGGTCTGGCACTGTAACACTGGAACCAGGCCATTAGTTCCTGAATAATTCATTGAAATAGAAGTAGACTCAACAATAGATGACTGCTTAGTGGGAGATGTGAACATCCAGGTCACAGAGCCATCTTTCTCATGTTTAACCTCTCTGTTCTCTTGAGAATGATTGGAGAGTCTGCTAGAGTTCTGCTTTTTCAGTCTCTTGATTCTTTTCCTTTCTTTTTTGCAGTCCTGGGGTTTGAACTCAGGGCCTAGGTACCAGTGCTATCCCTGAGCTTCTTTAGCTCAAGGCTAACATTCTACCACTTGAGCCATAGTGTTACTTCTGGGTTTTTTTTCCTGAGTAGTTTATTGGAGATAAGAATCACATGGACTTTCCTACGTGGGCTGTCTTTGAACCTAGATCCTCAGATCTCAGCCTCCTAACCTTTTCTCTTCTTTCTTCTTTAAGATACTACTTGGAGTGGTCAGACAAATATGTCTTGGTCTCCCTGTGGAAGGAGGATATGGCACAGGGTAACAACGAAAACCTCCGCTTTCATTGTATTAGATAAGAGCTGACATTGCTCTTCAAGATTTGACAGCACTGTCACCTCACATATCTGAATTGAGACTGTGACTGTGCTCAGGTCTCTCTGCCTGACATTGTTCGACCTGCTTCAGATTGGGCTCTATACTCCAAGAGTCAAACTGATCACACAAGACAAGGAGAAGACTCAGGCTGAGTTGTGGAGAGTTCCGAAAGGGGCTGCATTTAGCACAAAATAGGGAAAAAGACAGCTGAACCCACAACAGTGGGACCAGGAAGAAGGAAGGCCACTGTTAGGGTGACCAGAAGAAAGTCTTCCTGCCATTGTTTGACCATATGAATTCAGCTGAAAACAACAATAAGTGGAAATTCAAAACATGTATGTGTATATCTTAAATCATACCCACGCTGAGAATCCATTGACGCTGTGTTTGGAGCCATGCAAAGCCCACTCGGGGGTACTCTTGCCTAATGAAGACAGGGTTCCTGAATTCCTGCCCAAGTCAGAAACGCAGAAGATCTGAACTCAGTGGCAGCAGGAGCAGAAGTTATTAGCCCATAGGTCCAACCCAGCAATTTTTAAAATTTGCTGTATCATTATTACAAAGATGATACACAGAAGGATTACAATGACCTAAGCCATATGTTTCTTTATTGCAGCGTCTTCTGTTTCCTCACTGGTTCCCAGTCTTCACCCATGAATTATATAGATCACTTTCATCAAAGTCCATTGAGCACTCCTGCTGAACTTTTTCCTCCTTTCTCCCTTGGTTCTGAGCCTTCTCCCCTACTCTCCTGAAGATATACACTGGAATACACCATATAGAAAGAAGTCAGAATCATCAACAACATCAAAACAACACAAAAAAGCAAACAAAAATGGATTGTTTCCATATCTTAGAGTTCATTTTGAGACAGAGAGTGACAGACAGAAAGAGAGAGAGAGAGAGAGAGAGAGAGAGAGAGAGAGAGAGAGAGAGAGAGAGAAGAGAAGAGAAGAGAAGAGAAGAGAAGAGAAGAGAAGAGAAGAGAGAAAGTAGGCATTGCACTTTCATGTTTCTCTCCTAAAAGTATCTTCCTTTGTTCTCACTGTGTTTGAGTGTCTAGGCATAACATATATCATATCCCAGTGTATTTTAGATCTAATTTCTGCATATCAGAGAAAGCATATGGTTTGTCTCTCTGAGCTTGGCTTACCTCATTTAATATGATTTGTTCTAGCTCTCTCCATTTCCCTGCAAATGACATACAGTAATTTTATTCTTTCTAATCAACCCAGAAATTCTTGATAGAGCAGAGACAACACAAAACATTGTCGCGTGTTATAAAATACAGGGCAAAGCAGGAGCCCTGCTAAATACTGCTTAGTACTTAATGTGAATGCTAGGGTTCTAAGAGATCAGACAGATTAAGCAGCCTTAAAGGGGCTGCTTTAAGGCTGGGGGGATGGAGGAAAATGACATGTCTTTTTTTCTTGCAGTTTTTTTCTGGTCCTGGGGTCTGAACCCAGGGCGTGGGTGCTATCCCTGAGAGTAGTTTTGCTCAAGGCTAGTGTTCTATCACTTGGGCCACACCACCACTCTGACTTTTTCTGGTGAATCTTACGGACTTTCATGCCAGGAGTAGCTTCAAACCATGACCCTCAGCTCTCAGCCTCCTGAGTAGCTAGGATTATAGGTATGAAGCATCCAGCTTCTTGAAGTTTTTTCTCTTACTTGTATTATAGAAAATGTCAACTATGTATATAAGAACAAACATGAAACTCTTAAAAACCCATTTACTTGAGCACCTCTTGACCACTTTCAACCATTGTCATTCCCCAACTTTCTTACTCCCATCACATAACATCTAAAATCATACATGTTGTACTTGTAAAACATTAAGGATCTTTATTTAAAATATAGCTCTTGTACTGTGTTGCCTAAAAAGTAAGAATTCTGCAATGTTATCCAATATCCATTAACTATTCAACTTTCTAACCCTTTATATCTAACCAGTCTTTTGTGTGGTTTTTGACTGCTTTATCCCCATCCAGAGAGAAAACCAAGACAGACTTGAGCTGCTAGGAAAGCAGCTCAGAATACTACTACAATACATAGTAATGTAACAAACACGTGATGTGGTATGGCAAGAGCAGAGAGGGCGACCCTTAAATTGGAAGCAAGCTCACTGGCAACCTAAGGAGAAAGTAACTGACAAACCCTGATTCTGGAAGATGCCCAGAGCAGCAAGGCCTGGGGCCAGGAGCTTAACAAGTTTCCATTGTTATTGGCAGCCGACAAATTTAGAAGCAGACAGGGGACCTTCTTATCATGGGGAATTTTTCTAACTGAGTCTATATGCATTTAAAAAGCACAATCAACCTGTAGGGAGCTAAGGGATTAAACATGATTTTTCTCAACTTGAATGACCTCTCTCCCTAAATTAAGCTGCCTAGTTAGCGCCCTTAATAAATACATAGATAATTTAAACCATGTGGCAGCAAATTGAAAACATGGGTTTTGTGAACTATGTATTTTCTTTCTCTTGTTGGAACACATCCCTGGAGAAAAATCTCAGGTCTCATGATTATGGAAAAAGAAAGATCTGTATATCTTTCTGATTATTTCATGATACACACATACATATTGATCAAGAACTTTTTTTCCCTTCCTTCTTGACTAAAGTGAAGCTCAAGCTTCTGAGAAAAGCATTCCATCATCACTTCTCTGGCAGCCGCCTGGTGTATTTGTCAACAAAACAAAATGTGAAAGGGTTGTTTTTCTATAAAGGTTATTGCATCTCAAAACGGATTGTCAGTATATATCAGAAGGCCTTACAGACCCAAGGTACTATTTTCTGCCTATTAGAAGTAACTACCTGTATTCGAAAGCCTGTACGATATTCAAATATAGATCTTTCCTATTGTTGGATTGGGGAAAATAATATTCCTTGCATCAAATACCTTGAAGTTTGGATGGAACAATTTGCCATGCCAGTTTTCTGATGTTTGTTTTCATCTACTGACTTAAAATACAGTTCTCATACTCCCCCTCAAATATCACTATTTACTTTAATATTAGTAATCTTGATCTTGATCAAACAATGTTCACAAAGATCTTTCTTTGTGGAATTTGTGTATGGTTTCCCCCTTTCCTTGAATTAATGAGTCACATCAAAGCGTCTTGACTTTTAGAAGCTTTGTTACAGTTTTCTCTGACCCCTTTCATGTGTATCCAAAAAAAGACCCATAAGCAGCTTTCTGTGCTCATGGGCCGGAGGATTCCTCTGAGCTCGTCATCCTCGCAGTGGTCAGAGCTCTTTCTGAGACAGTTTTCACCACAAATTCCCTGGAGAAAAATGTCTGCAGCTTCCCGTCAGATTCCCAGCCTTCAACTCTCCCCAGATGAAGCAGAGTCTTAGACACAATTAGATAATGGAACAGAAATTTATGTTCCAATGTCAGACTGCCTTGACTTTCTCTTGTTGTAAAACAGGGACATACATTAGGGTAGGAGTAGCAAAAGGACATCAAAGATATTTTGAGAAGTGGTGATTCAATCGCTTTACAAAGGGTGAAAGATTCACAGAGACAAATTTTGTCTAATTAAGCTTTTTGTTTTGTCTTAGAGGGCAAGCATTTTAAAAACAAGTCTTCTAGGTGAGATTTACACCAAGATGAGCAAGTTCGATTGTGTGAGAAAGTGTGAGAAGGGGCAGGAGCGTAGAGTACTCTTTGGAATCCATTGAGCAGCAACATGCCATGGAGTCAGCTTCCCTTCCACACCATTGAATTAGTTCTTGAATGTCCACTGACTGACTTTCAGATAGCAGACTATCTGATGTTGGGAATCAATGATGCCATTTGAAGAGCAAATCTTTTCAACGCATGGAAGAGTCTTCAAAAGACTGGTTACTGTGCTAATTGAAAAATCTCAATGTTGCATGCAGCTCTAAGTTCAACATGCTGTTCTTTTCCTCAGAATTAACTGAAAAGAATTGCATACAGGACACAACTTGCTGGTGGGAAATTGAGATGTTTCAGTAAGCTTCCAAAGCAATATAATGCTGCAGAGAACAAAACTGGCTTACCTGTGTCTCTCTGAAGAGTACTTTCAATAAAAAGGGTGGGGGAAGAGATTGGCTTTCAGAAATTATTAAGATATTATATCTGGAAATATATTATCAGCAAATTTTCATTTTGGAGATCATCTGGAGAGTTAAAAATATGCAGGAAGGTTTTAACTAGCTACTGTACAATGCTGAATTTGTACTTCCTGACCAAGATTGAAGAAACTATAATTTCATCTGAAGCAAAATAAACATTAATTGTTTTAGGTGAGATTTAGTGTCACTTGTGTAATTACAATGGCAGATGTTTTTTTTCCCCTCCCTTTCTTATCTTTGAACTCTTGGTGTTTATAAAACATATATAACACAATCCTTTAAGTGGTACATTTTGGTAGTTTGGATGACCAACTCCTAAGAGAGAATGGTCCAGAAAGTCCAGTGAATGGAGTATATCTGGAGTGGGATTCAAAGACTGTAGATACTTTTCTAAGCCTGAGTCACTAAACACTCAGCTGAGTTGGAAATTCAGTTGCTTAGTTGTATTAGACACACTTCAAGTGTTTAATGCCTACAGTATTAAAAATTTCCATTATTGCATACAGTCTCAAATTTTCTAGGTAATTATTCCAGCTGCCCATACTTAATCTCACTGGGTTTTCTTTCCTGAAAAACAAGGAGGCAGGGCCACATGGTCTCTGGGGTCTTCCCATGTTGAGTGAGATTTTCATTCCAAGCACTGTCTCCGGAGGCCACATCTGCACGAGAACTCTTGGAAAAGGCCTATGGTGTGAAAGGCAGCTGTGCAGTGAAGAAAACACCTTGGAAGTTAAAGGACTTAAATTTAGTCCTAAGGCCTTCAGTACAAGCTGTTCAATGATGAAAATTGGTTACTAGCTTTGTTGGTTTGCTAATTTATCAAATAAAGGAACTAGATATGATTTCCAAGTCCATGTTGCTCTAAAATTCTTAAATGTTACTAATTGTTTTTTCAAAGATACTCCTTGCTGTTGAAGTGGAATCCACCAGACGTGGGTACAGTGGAGTATGGGGTTGTTTTCTTTGAAAACAATCTGGGTTCTCCCAACACCCATTAAGGAAAGAGAAACTTATTAACATTCCATTTGCCTTCCCATGAAAAGTTTGCTGCAATGGAGTCCTTCACCTAGCTGTTGGAAGATGTGTGAAAAAATGGCCAGTTGAGCAGCTGTTTTCAATCTGAAGAGTCTTGGCATCTATGCAGGGTATCTGCAGGATCAAAGTTTTCACTTTCCTTCCAAAAGCTTGAGCGTCTTAAAGACTTACCATGCAATAGTCAGTATAGCAGTTTGAGTTTGATCTTTAGTGAGGGAGGTGTGGTCTTGATTATTATGAGCAAAAACAATTTTTGTAGACATTTGATTTGGAAATTTTGGCAACAATGTATTCAATGTAACCTTTGTTCAACTGGCACTACATGAACAATTACAAAATATTGTCATTTGTGAAGTTCAGGGGGCAAAATATTAAAGAGTAGAGTTAAAATCCAAATTCTAGCCCTATTTTCTGTGCATTTTATATATAACTTACTCCTAATTTATTGCTTTGCCAGTGATAAAGAGATTATAGCCCTTCTGTAGGTATATCATGAAGTTCAAATGAGGTCGTGTATGTAATTTCTTGTTCTGACGAACATAGTGTTGTGAATTACATGGTCATACCCCTCATCCATTTTGGTGACAGAGAGAGCTGGGTCCTTGCATTTGGCCCTTGTCTTAAGAATGAGATTCTTGCTCCAGCCAAAACACTCAGCACTGAGGATTCAATAATAGCGACAAATGCATTCTAATTTACATAATTTGTGTACAAAAAGTATGCTTACATTTCCATCACACTGCTTACTGCTTTTTGCTATTATGAGTCACTTTTTTCATATATTTTGTATTGTAATTAATAGAAGGGTTACATTATATTCGCCAAATAGAAGGTGCATTAATTTACATACATTGATACCCTTTCTCATGTCTTGGTCCCCATTTCCCTCTCCCCCACCCCCACCCCTCATCTTGTTTTCCCCCCTTCCCTATCCAATTTCAAATAATCAAATACAAATATATCCAATATATCAGATAACAAAGTGAGATACTGTAACAATATGAGATAACCAAGGGACAGCAAAAGAGAGGAGAGATAACATAGTACATTAAGGACAACAATCACTCATTATATGGCCCTTGTTTCTATATCCTAGAGTCACATTTTTTTAAGGGAGAATATGATTGCTTGCATGTAAATTAAGCAATCAGCTGTTTTTTTCTCAAAAGATCACCAAAACATTTTTACTACATTTACTAATGACATTCTGTTTTTAAAAATGACTGAATTTTTCTTGTACATTCCATAGAATTTACTACCTTCTAATGGCTATTATGATTCTTTGGTT
This sequence comes from Megascapheus bottae, assembly GCF_031878675.1. Lineage (NCBI taxonomy): Eukaryota > Metazoa > Chordata > Mammalia > Rodentia > Geomyidae > Megascapheus > Megascapheus bottae. The sequence continues at coordinate 45,615,093 of NC_143519.1, forward strand.
AACAGCCTATCTCCCCAACATAGAAGCCAAAAAATAAAAACATATGTAACTATGGAAAGAAATGTTCTTCTTGGCCTCAAGTGGTCGAGACTGCGATATGAGGTCCACTGTGTAAAGAAATAGTCCCCCCTCTCTGCTCCTCAATAGCCTTAAAAAGGAAAAGAACAAAAGTGTGCTGTCTCCAAAAAAGGCATTAGTGATGGCTAGAAGGCTGCAGGGTAGATCTGCTGACTTGACAAACCATGATTACTTTTTTACAGCTCATGAAACTGTCTTTTTAAGAGCTGTGCTCTATGACCTGAAGTTTATTGCACTGACGATTTTAGAAATGTCATCTTTTGGAAAGATGAGATGCCTCAATGCGAAAAGACATGATTAATAGCACAGTTTTGCCCAGTGCTAAGCATCTTACTATTCATTGCCAAACAGACAAGAGTGGAGACCAAGTCTTCTGAGGCCCGTGAGCTAGACAGCCGCACCATCTATCAATACAGATAACCCCTGGCCCAGCCCAGCCCCACTTCATCTCTTAACATAGTCTGTTTGGCTGCTCTGTTTTATAAACTGATACTTAATGGCCTGGATTGAATCATGGCTTTACTCCTTAATAGATGGTGACCTGGAATATATCACTAATTAACCTTGCCGAATCTTGGGTCTTTCCTGTGCAAAAAGGGAGTAGTAACCGCTTTTTCTTTGAGAGCTGGGATAATCAACATCTGAAAAGCCCCTATTCAAATGAAAGGCACATAATGTAACTTCTTTACCCAGAACCCTCCAGAGGCTTTCCGTGTCCCTTAGAGCAAAAGGTAATAGCCCAACAGTGGCCTCCAAGACAATGTCTACAGGTTCTGGTGTCCTATCTTTTTCTAGTCTCCTATTCTTACGAACTTTACCTTTAGCCATGTTGGACTTTTCATTATTGCTCACACCTACCTTAAGGCCTTCCCGTTGCCTGAAGTGTCTTCTTTCAAATGTCTGCGTGGCCTGAGTCCTTAACCTTGACAGTCTTTAATCTAGCATCCCCTTTACAAGGATCCTGTCAGTCTTAAAACTATCAATGTTCCCAAAATGTTTTCCTCCTTTATCACCACTTAACATATATTTTATTCATTTGTAGTATTTGTTCATCTGCCTTGCTGCTCCTGAGGGAAAGATTATGGGGGTGGAGGTTATTTTCTTTGGTTTATTGCCTCATCTCAAGTACCTACAGAATGGCCTGATGCAGAGAGGACACAAAATGTACATGTGTTAGGCAAATGGATATTGAATTAGAAACCAATTAAGGCATCTAGCACCACTATGACTTAGGTTAATAAACATAGTGGGAGGCACTGACTTGAACATGTATGTGTTCAACTTCTTGATCCACTGATTTGTGGCAGATGCTAAAGAATCAATCAGTCTGCTAATCCTAAAAGAATGCATGTGAAACTTTTTTTAGAAAACGAAAATGCTATTTTATGGGTGTGTGCTAGTACTGAGGCTTAAACTCAGGGTCTTGCACTCTGAATTCACTTAGCTTTCTTGCCCAAGGCTGGTATGCTACCACTTGAGCCACCTCCACTTCTGGCTTTTTGCTGGTTAACTGAAGGAGAAGAGTCTCACAGGCTTTTCTGTCTGAGCTGGTTTCGGATTGTAATTCTCAGATCTCTAGCCTTTTAAGAAGCTAAGATTATAATAATGAGACATCAAGGCCTAATAGGAAAATGCATTTTTACAGAAGAATGCTATCTAATAAATTTTGAAGTGATAACAGGATTAAAGAATCACTAATATGCAATCCCTAGTGGAATAACAGACTCTAGCACAGGTCACCAAGGGATGGTAAACCTATGAAGTGAGAGATGGACGGACAAATGAAGAACTAAGTAAGGCTAAATATCAGCTCCGCTCATACGTTTCTCTCCTTTTTTTCCTTTTTCTTTTTTTAAGAGAAAAGAAACTCATTTACTTGTCTACAGGGTTGGCTTCAAACTGCAACTCTAAGATTTCAGCATCCTCAGTAGCTAATATTACAAATATGAATCACCAATGCCTGGCTTCTGAAAGTTATTCTTTTTTGCAGGTTATTCTTTCTTTAAAAAAATTTTCATATGGGCTGGGAGTTTGGCCTAGTGGTAGAGTGCTTTCCTAGCATGCACGAAGACCCGGGTTCGATTCCTCTATATGTATGTACCACATACATAGAGAAAGGCAGGAAGTGGTGCTAAGACTCAAGTGGTAGAGGTCTAGCCTTGAGAAAGTCCAAGGACAGTGCTCAGGCCCTGAGCTCAAGCCCAGGACTGGCAAAAAAAATAATGTTTTATAAAGGTTATATACAGAGGGGATACAGTGATAAAAGTCAGGTAATGAGTGCATTTGTTTTTAACAATGTCACTCCTTCCCTGCTGTCTTCCAGTTTTTCTTTCCTGTCTCCACCCACAAGTTGTATAGTTAATTTTCAGCCTAGTAGCCAGTGAGTCTGCTGCATTTGTTCACCTTTTGCCCCTCATTCTGTGTCCTGCTTTCCCCACTCTCCCAGACAGATAAAAGAACAAACAACACCAAAAAGAAAACAAAAATGACATCAAAGAAAAAACTTTATTTCCATTTTCTGGAGTTCATTTTGATAAATATCAACCCACATCTGTGGGTTGCTAATCATATAATTAGGAATATCTTTTAAGAAAATGTACGGTACTGGTTTCATTTTCTGTTTCAGAAGCCTTAGGAGACCACAGGAGTATAAGGAGGAATTGTGTGTTCTTGCATCTTTACTTTTATCCACTCCCAGAACCACAAGTCCAATGCTCCGCTGTTTCTCCAGGACTCATGACCAAATGACCCACAGGAATCTCTGCTAGAAGTAGCAGCAGGCTATCAACACTTACCACTGAAGCTTTATGAGTTTAATTTGCTCTTACACGATTTATTTTGAATTGTAAGTTTAAAGACAGACAACTAATTTCAATGGTCTCTTACATCCCAACTTTCCTTTGATATTTGCATTGCATGGCTGCTCACAGGTCCAGGCTTTGCAAAAGATAACTGCTGAAGATTGAGCTTTGCAAGCTGTATCTTTCTGTGCATGTTCTTTATACACTTTCTGGGGGAGCTGGGGTATGTTAAAATTGCTGATGTCTATTCAACCACCTAGAGTTTTGATTTTTGCAAAGAGAAAGAAAATGCAATTTCATTATAAAATGACACCAGAGGAAACCAAGAAGTCAGGGCCTGTAATGGAGTCCTCCAACCTGGACGTCCTGATGATTAGCACTCTAGGAGGAGGTCCTTGGAAGCCCAGGCATCCTTTTCCACTTCCCTAATGTTCTATTTAGGCCTTTTAGAAAGAAAAGCAAAAGTACCTTTCCATAGCCAGTGGAGAGTTTATCATCAAGAATGAGATGTCAGCAAGTCTGGAGAGTAGCAGGGCCCTAGACTACTTGGGGACTTGCTTGTAATTGATACCATTTTAAAAACCAATATGAAACTTCACAGGAAGGCAATATAACATCCTAACATCCCAGAGCACAGAGAGAGAGGATCTTCTGGGCCTCCAGACAGAGGGGCCTCACTAACCACATTCTTTCTTCCTCAGGCAGCCTGGGACTGCACCTCCTGGATTTGACAGTCTGGTTTCTGATCAGGAAATTTATATAGAACTTGAGGCAAAGAAAAGTACAGTTGCTTTGTGAGATTGAGTTTGCTGGTATTAGAGAAATGGTTTGTGGGAGACAAGAATACACCTCCCCCAGATATGAAGAATTACTCATCTGAAAGCAGTTAAAAAAAAGCAGGTGCCAGAAGAGCTCTCTGCCCTTGGGAGGTTGCCCCCACACACAGACACACACCCTGCCTCACTTTGTCTAGAGGCCAAACAGAAGTGAACTGCTATCACAGTTTATTTTGTATGGCTATAACTGAGTCACATGGACTAGTTACTTCAGAAAGAGTGGTGATTTACTTATAGCTGAGAAGTCTGAGAGTATGGCTCTGACATCTGGCAATAGCTTCACTACATGGCAGAGAGTATTGCCAGGGGAGATAGACCAAACTTAATTTGATTACAAAGCCACTCTCATGATAATGCACTAATCCACCAATGCAGGAATTTATTAACTCATTCACGGCAGCCCCATCACCTCACAAACATCTCACCTCTCCAGTACCAATAATACATCATTTGGGATATTAAATTTCCAACAGATAAAATTTACAGGACACATTTAAACCATAGGAACCACTCAAGACAACTGTGGAAATTTATTAGCCTGGAGATGATACCAGAGGAGTCTGCACTAAGTTTTACCAGCTGATCTTTATCTGTTGTCTTTTCTCTTTGTCTTAAAATGTGCTATGGGGCTGGGAGCCAGTGACCGAGGCCTATATCTTTGACTACTTGGGAGGTTGAGGTATAAAGATAAAAGTTTGGAGTCAGCCAGGCACACTGATCAGAATGATTCCTATCTCCAATAAACTAGCAAAAAACTAGAACTGGAGGCATGGGTCAAGTGGAAAAGCAACAGCTAAAGCAAAAATAGCGAGTTGAGAGCTCTGAGTTCAAGCTAAGATTGGGGATATGGCTCATATCGTGACTCTAAGCAGAAACTCAAAGCTATTTCTTTAAAGAATTATTCAGATTATCTCTCATGTATATATAAAGTAGATATGCTTATGCACAAGTTTATTTTTCTCTTGTTAATCTGTCTTTTATAACAGGGTTCTCATAACTGCAAACCTGTGGGGCTTATTTTTTCTCTTACCTTCCATCTTCTTTCCATCTTTAAAGAGTCAGCCTCCAAGAAGTTTTCTCAATGGACTATGTACCTTTAAAGATTGATTATAAAACATGTACTATATCTTAAATAATAGTTCAGGTAGCTTTATAGTTTCCATTTAACTTTATAAACTAGCCCTATGTGACTTTCTTCCCAGTATACACTGGAATGTCCAGCTGATAGAGTATAATTCAGAGATGGAGTAAAAAGATAGCATTTCCTGTGAGGTCCCACTATCCAAATCAAGGAACAAAAGACAACTCTATAGGACCAACTCAGCAGGGGAAACATGAAACCAACTTCTCTAGATACCAATCATCAACTTGAGGGATCTGTCCCAGCCTAGGGGAATACACAAATGGATAAAGACCAACATACATATTTTAGTCTGTTTTTCATTATTACAACAGAATACTGAAAGCAAACTCATTTTATTTAAAAAATGAAGTTCATTTAGCTTACATTTTTAGAGGCTTGAGCACAAGTACTGGGCATGAGTTTAGATCTAGCAAGGGCTCTCATGCCTGTGTCGTATCTCCACAGGAGCACATGTCTGTATGAGACCATATTATTAGAAAGGAAACCAGAGAGCAAGTCAGGGATCCTATTTGCTCTTCTAAGGACTCATTCTCATAAGAGCAGAGTCCAGGAAACCAGTGTTTCCTTCTGAAGCAGCATCCCCAATAACCTAAGGACACCTCCCCATCTCCACTAGGTTCTACTTCTTAAAGTTTCCACCACTTTTACCCCATCAAGTTGAGGACTAAGCTTTAGAAACACACAACTTTGGAGAGACACACAATATCCAAACTACAGCACCATAAATACTCTAGAGTTCCAATCTACAATCTCTGCAGTAGTTGGTTTAGGACAATCAGAATGAGGTCAGTGACCCTCAGTGTCCTCTGCTCCCAACACCAGACTATTCAGTGATCAAACATAATCCTACACCAATCTAATAAAATGCACTGTTTCTGGTGAGTGTCTTCTAGATGTTCCATGCCATCAACCCTCAATCAAGCCACAACCGAAGCCTTCTTATTTTCAAAAGGGAGCACACTTATTCAGGCATGAGTCCCTGCCAACTTCAAGTGGTGGAAGCTGACTTCCTTGCTCTAGCAAACTAAGTATTCTACTTGTTCCCACTTGGGTAGTTCATTTCTATGAGATCTGGGTCTACAGCAGATACATAAAGATTCATTGTTTAAACACACATCCCAGAACCTGTACATCTGAATAGAACTTTCTTCAGCAGTCTTTTTGGAGAAATTCAATACATTCCAAAGATTCCATAATTGACATCCAGTAATGTTTTGGACACTTTTTAGCATTCAACTTGGAGGATATACAGAGTTGTGTAGTGAGTTCATTCTCTCTGCATCTCAAGTTTTATCTGCCTCTCTTTCAAACACATACCACCACCACCACACCACACCACACTCCAGAGCACACATTTTTGGCCTAGAATATGTCTTCTATCGGTGTTAATATTCTTGACCAACATTTTCTCGAAGGACTTCTAATTATTTCGCTAGCCAACTTGCTCCCCACAAAGTGCCATTATTTATGAAGACGAGAAGATGACATTACAAAGAGTAACTCAAAGTTTTGTCATCTGATCAAGAAGAGACTGGTTACAGACTGTACCGTGGCATTCTGACATTCATTCCGGAGTACATAGGTAAATAGTTTTGGAAATTTTCTTTTTCTTGTTTTTAAAGCATCTCGGATGAGAGATAGTATCCACTCAGAGGAGGGAGAGTGGCTTCGCTATCCCTGGAAACACAGAAAATGTTCCCGCCAAACACCAGGTGGGGCCCCTTTGTGTTTGTTTCTTCCTGCCAAGAAAAAACACCCAGTAAGATCTCTGTAGCTGGGATTCGTTGAAATTATAAAATACATGAACAAATGTGGATTGTAAGCAGTCACTTGGCATTAATCTTCTGTGTGGGTTCCTATAATTAAATGGTCCTTGTTTTTAATGTATCACTAGGTTTGTTCTATGGCTCAACTATCAGAATTTTGCCAACTGAGTTTTTCAGTTTGGGTGAGCTTGTAATGACTGCCTCCCGTAAAGAAAAGTACAAAGAAGCTCTGGGCTATCTACGCACATTTAGTTGAAGCCTAGAGTTGCAGAGACAGATAGGACATGTGGAGTGTTTATGATGTACTTGGGCTGCAGAGCTGAAAGGCTCACTGAAGGACAATTGCTGGAAGCAGTCTATAAACGATTCATAGTAAGTTTATTCAAAATGGGCACTGTGCTTTGGAATGATAAAAATTATTCAATTGTTTGCAGTATCCACATCGATCCTTTGAAATTCAGCATGCTCTGTGATTGGAGATGACCAGCGGGATATTTAAGCAGTTTCAGTATAATTTCATTTTAATCCTGTCTAGCTGTTGGGGCTGGGTGAGTGAGCAGGAAATGTCCCGGTCATTCTCCACTCTTTTTGGTAATTCCAGAAATTTCCTCTTCTTGTCAGTCTCTCTAAGTCTGTTCAGAGACAAGCACATTGACACACCCATCCTGTCTATACAAATGACCTTAGGGATGTCAGGAATGTCAAGGGGACCCAGAGGATGTAGTTGCCAACTTCTGCCTCTCTGGGACACCACAAGATAATGAGCAAAGAATGTTTTCCCACCAATATCCCCTGATGCGGGAGAGAAGCCATTATTCAACAGGTCAGACAGCTCTGGAGAAGAGTCTGTCTTCTCAGGTTGCTCATCCTCTGGCCTCCCACACTCTCCCCATTTACACCTGTACCCAACATGGGATTAAACCGATTTAGTAAACTGAAGATAAGAGTCTCATGTATTTTTCTGTCCTGGTTGGCTTCAAAACAGAACCCTCATATCTGAGCCTTCTGACTAGTCTTATAGTACAATAGTACAGCAGATAGTGGGCTGATGAATGGGAAAGAGACTTCTGCGGAGAGGATGTAAGAATAGCCAATAGGGCCCGGAGTTTGGCCTAGTGGTAAAGTGCTTGCCTAGCATGCACAAAGACCCAGGTTTGATTCCTTGGTACCATCTACATAGAAGAAAGCCAGAAGTGGTGCTGAGGCTCAAGTGGAAGAGCTCTAGTCTTGAGAAAGTCCAAGGACAGTGCTCAGGACCTGAGCTCAAGCCCAAGACTGGCAAAAAGAAAAAAAAGAATAGCCAATAGACACATGAAGAAATGTTCAACATCTCTGGCCATAAAAGAAATGCAAATCAAAACTACACTGAGATTTCACCTCACCCCATGTAGGCCTGGCAATAATGGTAGGCCATTACCAAAGAAACGAATAGCATTCCCCAAAGGGAACACTCCTACTACACTGTTGGTGCAAATGTAAACTTGTTCAGCCACTCTGGAAAGCAGTATGGAGGTTCCTCAAAAGGCTAAACATAGAACTATCCTTTGATTCAGCAATCCCACTCTTGGGCATTTACCCAAATGAACACAAACAAGCCACACTAAGCTACTAGCACAACTATGTTCATTTACCATAGCTAAGATTTGGAGTCAACCCAGATGCCCCTCAGTAAATAAATAGATCAAGAAAATGTAGTATAAATATACACAATGGAATTCTATGCTTCCATCAGAAAGAATGGCATGGCCCCATCCATAAGGAAATGGAAAGACTTGGAAAAAATCTTATCAAGTGAAATAAACCAGACCCAAAAGAAACAAAGAAATATAGACTCCATCATTTCCCTCATCTGTAATAATTAGAATATGTCTAGGATAGTGCCAGCAGAGGATCACAATAGCTCAACAACCATATAAATTCCATATGCAATGATGCTAATCACAATGAACTAAAAAATATGAAAACAAGAGTTTTTAAATGTGCTGTGTGAGGTTGCTTCTTTTTTCTTTCATTTTTTCCTTTTATTTCACTGTTATTTTGCTTTGATCTCTTATGTATTGTGTATATGTTTATCTGATTTGGGGAATGGAAGGGGACTCACAGAAATGATAAGACTAAGGACAGTGAGTGACTCAATTCACCAGCAGTACTCACAACACACCATGTTGGAGATGAACTTTAACAACTTGGAGGGGAGAGGAGTGGTAGGAGGGAGAGGGAGGAAAAGTGGGAGAAAATGAGGGAGGGTGTGACATTGTTTAATAAGAAATGTACTCATTACCTCATATAAGAGTAAACCCAATAAAATAAAATAAATTTTAGGAAGGAAAAAAAGAAGACATCACAAATAGTACCAGTGTCCTAACTGACACCCATATGATTTTGATGCATTTTTATCTCTTTCTATTCATTTTTTTAGGGTAGTTTTAATTATGCTGTGAGTTCTGACATATAAAATTTTCACTATAAACAATAGCATCAATACTAAATCACCATATCACAACAAACACACTCTATACACATTATTTTTAAACTCATCATAATCTTCTGAAGTAAATTCTTTTATTATCACTATGTTGAATTGGGAAATAGACACCAGTATAAAAGCTGGGAAGGGATAAAGAAAAGATTGGAGTCCAATGAAATGTAATTGTATCTACTCTCTGTCTCCCACTATTTTTATTCAATGAACTTTGATTTATTCATTCCATCTACACACACTAGTGGACATCATCAACTGAGGCTTGTTCTGTTATTTTAGACTATTTTGAATGCTCTTTGTCTTTTTGACCACCTCTTTTAAATTATGGCAACAGAGACTAGTGCTTTCTATACGCTCCCCCCAAAACTTTATGTAAGCCCAATTTGGTTTTCTCAGTTTGTTTTCATTCATCAGGGACCTTGTCTTTTATAAGTTAATGACAAGATCAACAAGGAGGTAAAATTAATCTGGAATGGGACCAAGGTCTTAATACTGTACAAGGTCAGGATCTCAATTATAGTAAGCCACCCTGAGGAAATGAGAGAGGATCTCTCTCTGGTACTCAAAAACAGAAAGAAAAAAAAAACAACCTCTCTTTCAGGAAGTATTGCCCTTGGCACTAGCATGGTAATAAGGCTTCTCTTTTCTCTTTGGCTCCAATAGGACCCCTTGGAGTTTAAGCTGTGCAAAATCCTCTGTTCTTGAGGATTTTGATCTTAATAAACCACCATTGGTATGAAATGTGTCAGATGTCAAAACATGATCCAATTCAAAGTCATCCCATGGTGTCTTTGCCAACCAAGCTTCTAAGACAGCTCCGGAGCCGGAAGGAGCTGGATGCATTTCAGCTGCAGCTCAAAGTCAGTAGTTGCGATGTCAAACAAGTCTTAAACATTATGACTCTTATCTGTATGTCATGGTTGTCTTATGCTGAAAAAAAAAACTATTTAAAAAGTTAAAACAGTTCATTAAATAATTCTAAGAACTTGGGGGAAAAGTTCATTAATCATTTTCAATTGCCTGTCATTAATCTTTTCCAGTAGAACCATCCCAGAACATAGCCTAGATGTGTAAGCATTTAGTGGAAGGGCTCAGACAATACAAATCATGATTTAAAATGAAAGTATAGTGGAATGGAGTTTTTAACAGTTTTACAGTTTCATTTGATTCTAGGATTGCAGGAAATGATTAGGCTTTAAGAAGGTTTTCTTTATGGCATATTAACTGTCTCTAACATTTAACATTGAAAATAGTGAAAAAATTAACATGCATGATTAGCTCATGAAACTAGCTATGTTTGGTGAAAATAATTCCGCAGGGTTGCTAACCTATTTTATGATGTTGTTTTTAATAAGTTTAAAGAGTTGGTTATCATCCAAATATATCATTTCTCTATTGCCACATGGTAATTTATAAAACAGCAATAGATATTCACAGTTCCTGTGTTTGGAATCTTGAGTAGGTGGTTGGCTATGCAGATCTTAACTGGGCATGTTGATGTGTCTGGGGACATAGTGGTGTTTAGCTGAGCTATTCTGCTCTTGACTGATAATTACTCTTGACTGAAATTGGTTCTGCTCCTCACATCTCTCAGACTCTACCAGGTATGTTTTCAAGCCATGGCAAAGATATGAGAACATTTCAAGTCTTAGTGTCCACATCTGCTCAGTTCTCTGTGACAAGGCTAGTTATATGGAGCCCAGTTACAAGTGGTGGAGCAAGTTACTTTATCCATAATAGAAGGGCATAAAAGGTTCCATGACAGAGATATGGTAAGAAAGACTAAAATCTCAGGTTCATAATTTCTTTTTATTTCATTTCATCATCAGGGTGGTGTATAGAGGGGTTAAAGTTATATTTGTAAGGTGGTGAGTACATTACCCCTTACCATGTTTTTTCCCACTTTTCTTCCCCCACCCCCTCCTAAGTTGTAAAGTTCATTGTCAACATATTGTCTTGTGAATATTGCTGTTACATTGGTGAGCCCTTTGTCTTTTGTCTCATCATCTTGTTTTTCCCCTTCCTTTTCCAAATTCAGATAAATAAAAAATGTCAGTACATGACAGCAGGTGACACTGTGTCCATGAAGGTATGCATTCTTTTATAATAATTAATATTTAGTAGATATCTAATCATAAAGCCAGCTGTGCAAGGAAAGCAATCTCCTAAGGGGCTGGTCTCATGATCGCAAGCAGAAGAGATGACTCGGTATTTATTCTAGTTTGTGTTATAATTGTCCCTCCCCCCCCACCCAGGCCATGTGTTGAAGACTTGGTCCCCACATGTGGCACTATTGGGAGGTGATGAAGCCTCAGGAATTTCACATCTAATGGAAGGGACTTAGGTTGTTAACACGGAAATTCAATGCATGAAACAGAGAAGCCACATTTTGAGAGGTAGAGTTGGGGGTCTTTATTAGAAAGCTGGCACCTGCAGATGGACTCTTGTCTCAAAGATCTGCAGCCCAGAATGCTGTTAGCCCAAAGCTTTTAAAGGCAAAAACCACCTGTTTGGGTGGGGACACAGGCCCATATAAGGGAATACTTAGGGGTAAGAAAAACTTTCCATCTAGAGGCTAAACAACACGATGTTTCTGCATATTTTCTGAACTAAGCTTTTCTGGAATTAAACAACATGGCCCCTGTAATTCAAAGAAGGGTCTGTCTCACCTCTAGGCTTTTTGGAGTTGGGTAAAAAGTTCCAGCCACCCAGCAAGATGCCAGGATGGCAGTGAGAACAAGGCATTGTTACTTAGACCCAGTGTCTTTATTTCAAAGTCATTAGTTGTGTATAGTTGAAGGGAATATTGGGACAGTGGTTCTTTCCTCTTTCTGACTTTGCTTCCTAAAGAATATGATCCGAATAGTTTTCTCCACTATGGGCTCCAGCCATGATGTGTTGCCTTACCTCAGGTCCAAAGGCAAGAAAGGTAGGAAGCCATGCTGAAATCTCTGAAATGGAGAGCCTTAATAAGCCTTGCCTGTGTTATCTTATAATTAACTTATAGTTAATTATTTTGGTATTTTGTCATTGCAGTGGAAAGTGGACTAAAGTACTAAAAGTTAAGAAAGGCTCATCTTACTCATGCATCGCGATAGAATGTAGACCTTCTACAGAGTCATTGTAATCCGAATGGAAATCTCAGCAAGTTATTTCAAGAGAGGAAATTATAAAGAGAGATGTAAAGTTCACTAGAAAAAGCAGAAGGGATGGAGAAATGAAAATACTTTAAAAAAGAGGAACAAATTTGACTTAAAGATTTAGTCAGGAAGCTATAAGAATCAAAAGCGTGAATATTTATAAAACGATAGGCAGGGAGTAGAATTAAATTCAAAATAGATACACAAATATAAGGCTGATTGATTTTCTTTTCTTTTCTTTTTTTTGCAAGTTCTGGGTCTTGAACTTAGAGCCTACACACTGTCCTTGAGCTTCTTAAACTCAAGGCTATCACTCTACCACTTGAGCCATAGTACCATTTCTGGCTTTTTCTGATTATGTAGTATAGAGGAATCGAACCCAGGACTTCATGCATGCTAGGCAAACACATTCCTATCCCAAGGAAGATTGATTTTTGATTAACAAGCAAAAGAAATATAATAGAGAAAGGTACGTTTTTCAACAGGCAGATTTGAAACCATCAACTTTCATATTCTAAAACATGATTTTCAATCCATTTCTTACATAACATAATACAAAATTAATTCAAAATGAAGCTTAGACGTGCACAGTACACATAATAGTGATAAGTTTCTAGGAAAATATAAGGGAAGCAATTTTTGTAACCACTGAGAAATCCTAATTTCTTAGCCAGGATAAAAAAAAATCATAAGTACGAGAAATAATGCACTTACTACCTGACAAATATAACTGTAACCCTTCTATACATTATCCTGACAATAAAATTTTTTTAAAGAAAAAAAGTGTGAATCATGAAAGAAAATGATACAAGACTTCACCAAGAAGTTCCTATTAAGAAGTGAGAAATGGGGGGGCCAGGAGTTTAGCCTAGTGGTAGAGTGCTTGCCTAGCATGCACGAAGTCCCGGGTTCAATTCTTCTGTACCACATACATAGAAAAAAGCCGAAAGTGGTGCTGAGGCTCAAGTGGTAGAGTTCTAGCCTTGAGAAAATCCAAGGACAGTGCTCAGGCCCTGAGCTTAAGCCCAGGGCTGGCAAAAAAAAGAAAGAAAAGAAATGAGAAATGAGAAGTAAAGATGTTGCCCAAGTGGTAGAGCACGAGCCTTGAGTAAAAGGCCAAGGGACAGTGCTCAGGTCCTAGGTTCAACCTACAGTACTCAACACTGGCACAAAAAAAAAAGAAAAGAAAAAGGGCAAAGAAGGAAAAAAACCAAACAAAATATTTGCAATATGTATCTCTCTATATATATACTTATATACTATAAAAGACTTGTAGCCAGAATACATAAACAACTGTGATGGATAATAAAAGCAAGCTAACAACCCAATAAAAATGAACACAAGAATTAAGCACATTAGCAAAGTAGATATATGGAAAACGAACAAACAAATGGAAAGATACTTGACATTACACATTAGATGAATGTGACTAAAACATAATAAAATCCTACTACTATACATCTTCTTGACAACAACCAAAAATTTATATGGCAAGGTCAAGAGCTGTTGAGGATACAGAACAATTAGAATTCTCATATATTGCTCTTAGGAATGCCAAATGGTACAGACACTTTAGAAAATATTTTGACAGTTGCTTATAAAGTTGAATGTCACTTCTATGATGAAGCACGTAACAGATTTAATTGCCAAGGCTATTGTCCCTGCACAATAGTTGATCCCTAAGTCATAAATGATGTTTATGATCCCAGGCCTTCTTGTATGAGGGCTGTGACCTGTTATTCTTTGTCAGTCTGTGGTTCTGCAGTGACCCATTGATTACTACCTGTGGGTGCATCTAGAGATATCCCTGTAAGCCCACTATGATCTATGTAAGCTCCTCTATGCTCCCATTCTAAAGCAGTAGGCCTATCCCTTAAAGATATCCGGATAATTTCTTTCCTTACCTCTTGCTCTACTGGTATAAAGAAAATGACCAGACATCAGCTCTGGCATTGGAACCTGCATGCTTGCTGTGTCTGTTGCTTCATTGTCCAACTAGTAACCAGAACTTCTAGTGAAGCAGAACTGGCTCATGGCGTAGGAGGCAGGAAACACCAATTTCCTACATAGATCACTAAAAGTAAGTGTGTCAAGAGCCCCTTTGCCTTCTACACTTCTCCTGAATCTATCAATTCTTCTCCTTGCAGGCTTTGTGCCTTCAATGGCTACGGAGTCAGACTAATACATGTTGAATGTCAGCATTCAAAATCTGCAGGTGGTATCCATACATTAGTGCCTTAGCTGTCCCCTCAAAAAGCCACTCTAATTTTCTAGCAAGGCCAATGTCTGTCACTGCCCTGTGCCATTTGTTATTCTTCCTTCCCCTGTGTTACGTGGGGTCTCAACAAAGTCAATCAGAAACCATGAATGTTTAAGTATCTAGTCAAACGATAAGGATAACACATAACCAACCCATCCACATCCAATTCAGGTTTATTATGAGTCCTACAGTTTGCCATCATTCTGATCTGCCACTGATAGCCTGTCCAAATCTATCATTCATAGTACAGTCTGCTTGGGATTATCATCATGCCACTGCCCAGAAACCAAGAGATCGATTACTTGACAAGTGAGTGATTTGGCTCCAGACTGTATCCTGAAACTACTTCATAGAACTTCTGGTATCAATATCTTAGTTTGAACTCCACCAGAATCAGAAACTTAGATCATTTCTAAAATGTAGGTAGCTTTTTGTGAGGAATAGTGAGGCGTGTGGTCCACAGATCAGCACAGTCCCTGTCTAAGAATGACAGCTGCTTGGAGCCGGGAGTTTAGCCTAGTGGTAGAGTGCTTGCCTAGCATGCACGAAGATCCAGGTTCGATTCCTTGGTACCACATGTATAGAAAAAAGCCAGAAGTGGTGCTGTGGCTCAAGTGGTAGAGCTCTGGCCTTGAGAAAGTCCAAGGACAGTGCGCAGGCCCTGAGTTCAAGCCCCAGGACTGGCAAAGAAGAAAAAAAATGACAGCTGCTACTTAACTTAGCAAACCATTACCACTCAAGAATGGGAACCCAGGGCCAGGAGCGTAGCCTAATGGTAGAGTGCTCGCCTAGCATGCACAAAGCCCCAGGTTCGATTCCTGGGTACCAAGTATACAGAAAAAGCTGGAAGTGGCGCTGTGGCTCAAGTGGCAGAGCACTACCTTTGGGCAGAAAGTATGTCCAAGGACAGTGCCCAGACCCTGAGTTCAAGCCCCAGGATTGGCAAGAAAAAAATTAGAAAAGAAAAAAGAATGAGAACCCATTGCTCCCAAAGCTCCCAAAATTTTTAAAGAGTTAAAAATATGGACACATGAGTCATTTCCAATTTTTAAATGTCAGGCATTACTTCACCATTAGTCAAAATGCCACGTGGGCAAGTAGTGCCCCTATAAGACTCATTGCCATTGGAAGTAGGCTCTGCCCAGAAGTGATCTCTGAGAAACAGAAAGTAGACCAAAAAGTGAAAATCAGGCATTAATCCAGAATAAGTAACTATTTCCTATTGATGTTGCTCAACTGTAGAGACAATTATGTTCATTTCTGGAGATATTTAAGTATCAATTGAATGATTTCTCTGGGAAAATGTGTCCAAGAGAGTCAGGCAGCTGGTGAATGAGTTGTTGGGCTTCACATCCTTCTCCCTGCCCTAAACTTCTTCAAACGGAAACCATTGCGCCTTTCACGAAGGTTTCAGCACAGGCTGGATAGTGCAATTAGAATGAGGCTTTCACGTTTGCCTACTGTGTTGTCCAATCAACAAATAGTACTTCTGAGATGATAATGCAGGGTGTTATTAAATGTCTTTCCTCAAAAAAAGTGTCTCTAAAGCTAGATATAGCATCTACTTGCCCTGCGTTACTTTAGGTTTCCTCCTACGCTGCAAGGTTCAACATGACTTAGCTGTGTCTCTGCTGATAATATTTTCTATGGAAATAAATACCCACTGATTTGGATAACTGACATGTTAAGAAGTTACAATAAGGAGGAACTAACACTCTATTATATATTTTAAAAGGTACTATAAACCTGGGATCTGGAAACAAACAGATGTATTTCTCTGAACTTAGATTTGCCACAATTGGTGTTTTCTGCTCCTTTGAAAACATCAGCTATATATCAAAAGCTGACACATGAACCTTTAAGCAACAATAACTTGGCCAATTAAATCTAATCCAATAGTTATAAGCCAGACACTTAAGCTTTGGTGTCACATAGAGGCAGTCAACATCTGTTTTATCTTTGACAGCAGTGTCGGCCCTCATATACGTGCCCATCTAACACTTACAGTAGATCTTAACTTCAGTATGAAATTTGCCCACATCTTCATATCCACAAAGGGCAGATCTTAAACATTATTTCACGAAAATGAAAGAAAAAGAGAAAGACTGCTTTACATTAAACTACTTATTTTAGCCATGAGGATCAACCCTAGCAATTCTCAAAGTTTAGAAACTTTTACTGCATAGTTGTTGGCCAGGAGCCTCATCATACTAAAGAATCGCCTTGAATGTTCTGTTCTGGTTTTCAGTTGTTTGTGTGTGAAGTCTAATCCGGGAGAACTATTATTTTTATTTGGGACTGTTTAATGTGAAACACTTGTGCCAGGCACTTAACACAATTCATCCTCACAGCTACCCAGTATATTGTGGTGGACTTACTACCCATGGGAGGACTGGGCTCAGAAGCTAAAGGTTCAGATCTGGACTAGGATTCAGGTCAACTCACTCAAAAGTTCCTATGTTTTCTTCAGAATGCTAGAAATTGCAGAGGAAAGAAGAATCCATTTCAAAGTTAGATGATCCATTCACGAGATCAATCATGAAACCCAGTCTTTGGATTGTAATTCCAGCTACATATTAAACTACATGGTAGTCTGACCTGAGTGCAGACATCTGGTGATTAGCCTCTAAGTCAGTCTGTGAGATCCAAAGTCACTAAGTTTTCTAGTGACAGAGGTAGTAACTTCTGGCTTTGACCTCAGATATTAGACTGATCGTTTACAAATAACTTCTGTGCGTGTGTGTGTGTGTGTGTGTGTGTGTGTGTGTGTAGGCACTGGAGCTTGAACTCAAGGCCTGGGCACTGTCTCTTAGCTTTCTTGCTCAAGACTGATGCTCTACTACTTGAGTTGAGCCATAGTCCAATTCTGGCTGTTTGGTGGTTAACTGAAGATTAAGTGTGTTAATTCTTTGTTGCTCAAGCTAGCTTCAGATGATGATCTTAGCCTTCTGACTAGCTAGGATTACAGGTGTGAGCCACCAATGCCTGACAAATAACTTCAGCCTTCCTTCTCCATTAGCTTTGAGTGGACTTTGGGGTTCTTCTTTTCCTGGTTCATACAGCCTATGTAAACTTTCTCCAGAACCCCTAAGAGTGCTCAAAGTTGGGTTTTGAGTTGTTATCTGCCTGCTGTAATTCAATTCTTCTCTCTATATTCCTTTTTTCTTTTTGACCTGCTTTTATGGCTGAGTGGCATCACTGAGAAATGTTAGAACAATAGAATACACACACACACACACACACACACACACACACACCATTGAGGTTGGTTTGACATAAAAAAATTGCTGATTTATAAAAGAAATACAGTGTTAAATTATACTTGGAAGTATAACACAATATAAATTATAGAAACAAAATTTTCCCATTTACCAAGGATAATTCCTAGAACCTTAAAAAGTGGATTAAAGGGCCAGGAGTTTGGCCTAGTAATAATGGGCTTACCTAGCATACACAAAGACCCAGGTTCGATTCCTTGGTACCAAATACATAGAAGAAAAGCCAGAAGTGTTGCCGTGGCTCAAGTGGTAGAGCTCTAGTTTTGAGAAAGCCCAAGGACAGTGCTCAGGCCCTGAGTTCAAGCCCCAAGACTGGCAAAAATAAAAGTGGATTAAAAAATAAAATCCCAGGGCAGGGAGTTTGGCCTAGTGGTAGAGTGCTTGCCTAGCATGCACGAATACCCAGATTCAATTCCTAGATACTACATTCATCGAAGAAAAAGAAAGCCAGAAATGGTTCTGTGGCTCAAGTGGTAGAGCTCTAGCCTTGAGAAAGTCCAAGACAGTGCTCAGGCCCTATGCTCAAGCCCACGACAGGCAAAAATAATAAATAAATAAATAAATAAATAAATAAATAAATAAATAAATAAAATCCCTTAGTAAATTCTATGAATCTGAATTTTGAATCTGTATTATTTTTGCAGTGAACCAGTTGCAGTCCTTTTAATACATTCTCATCATATTTTATTATTACCTTTAAGTAGTTGTGCAAAGGAGTCTATTTGTCTTAAACAATATGTTTAATTAACATTTTATCCAGAGCTTCTTTTTAGTGCTTTCATCTAAGAAGTTGTTCTCCTTGGGCTGCCTCGCTCAGCTTCTTTCCCCCATGAACTGTGTTGAGAATCTTTTTGCATCAGCATTTATGCAGCGTATAATTTTTTTTCCTTCTCATCCAACAGGCACATTTGGATTTACTATTTCACTTGAACAGTTGGTGTTTACTGGCAGCAACAAGGATGAAATTTATAGCAGCAAATGGAAGCTGAACTCGCATGCTGGCTTTGCACTGGAGAGCTTTGTTTGCCATTTCCTAATTGTGAAAACAATATGTCCAAGATTTTGCAGTCATCAGCGATCTGATGTAACGATTTCCATCTGGTCAAAGAAAGACATTCAGAACCTCAGTGTTCTTGAATTCTACTCCAAAGCAAAGATAACTTCAGAGAATGTTGGAAGACAGGAGAAATGCCAATGAAATAAATTCTGAAAGGTGTCTGTAGCAGCCACATGCCCGGAGGATAACTTTCCTGAAGAGCAAAACAGGGTAAGGAGGGAAGAGAATGTGTCACAATCTTCCAAATGAAAGCAACTCTAACTGGAGCAGGATGAGAGCTCCAATGAGAGAGCTTAAAGAGAACAGGGTGATATGTGGGACGTTCCGATCGGAAGTAATAAGGATCCAGACATCTACAGAGACCAAGGGATTAGAGAAGAATGCTAAGGTGATGGAGCCCAACAAAGTCGCCTCTTGTCCCCTGTGGCATTAGGAATTTTGTCACTGGCTGTTGAAATACAGAACTCCAAGTGGCCTTCACACTTTCACAGACTGTCTTCCTTCATTAGTCAGGAGTTGAAGCAAAAGGAAATGGCAGCATCATTCAAATGGTTAGCTTGCATTTTCTAATGCTTATTAATTCAACAAACACTTATTGAGCACTATCTTGTATGTTAGAAACAGATGCTTGACGTATGGGGCCATGCTCATTCTTTGAATGGTTACTGTAGCTAATTAAATGAGAAATTTGAACTAGGTAGAGAATGGTGATTATTACGATGTGTTTTACCTTAAATAGTCCTTATAAAAGACTTGTCTGTGCTCGGCCATCTTTGTGCTTTATGTTAATCTTATTATATCTCATCACTTTTTTCCCTTCCTGAAATGAGTACAAAAACATCAAAAGTATAGAAATAACCCTTACTAGTATGTGAGCTCTCGAAAGAAAGTGGATTCTATGTGCAATCTTATAATCCCTAAAGAGCCACAGCATCATGACCATATCAAAATGAAGACCATAGGTCTGCATGAAGTAGCTGTTCAGTTAATAGATATTGACTGATTAAGTGACAAAGCTGGAAAAAATTGTTGGAGGCTATAGAATCATACATCAAGAAGCTTTTTAAGATGAGCAATGCACAGTGGAAACTGGGGGAGAAAATTGCCTTCCATCTGCCTCCAGACTTGGCTCCACATCATTTAGCTGCCCAGCATAAGGCATACAGGACTGGGCATCAAAGTCCTATTGGTCTTCTCTAACTACCCGGCCCCAAACTGTGGTTCTATTGTAATTGCCTCTTCATCCCCTGCTCACTCCACCTCCATGCTCTGTGGGAAACCTAAGCTGTGAAATCATGAATCCCAGAATGGAACAACTGACGTGCTTACTTGATAATTCTAGATCCTGTGAGATTTTCAGAGATTACTGTGAGAAGACAGGAGAATCCTGCTTACCTGGGAGCTGATCTTCACTAAACGTCCTGCGTCCCCAACACAATCTCCCTCCTCCTCATGCTCCCTCGGGTCCCACTGATTCCAAGGCCTAAGGCTAGAAATGAGGATTCATCCACATTAACTCAAGTCTTGGATAATTTTGCTCTTTTCTTACCCATATTTCTTCCTCTTCTGGTACTCAATTCTATCCCTGGGACCTCGACTCTCTTTTCTGCTGCTGTTTACTTTTTAGAGCAATTGCTGTTTATTTTTTAGAGCAACCCTAACCTATCAGTATTCATTCCCAAACAGAAGGCATCTCTGTAGATATGGATATGTGACAAAATGTTAAACTCAGGTATATTTTTTTCCTGTTGTCTCAGTTTTAATAGAAGCCTGAGAGCTGAAAACAAATCTCAAATGCCCAGGTATTCTACAGAGATGGAATTTGCTAGAGGTGATTTTAAAAAGAAAAGAAAAAGGATCTAGTAGCCTTCAAAAAGTCTGGGGGATATAACGGAGAATTGGAAATTGATGAAAAGGGCTAGAATTTCATCACCTATGAGCTGCCCAAAGATTTCTTTCTCACTCATCTGTTTTCCCTTCATCTTAAACAAAGGAAAAGGAGAGCTTGCAGTAACACAGAAGAGCTGATCTATGATCTCTTGACTTTGGGGATCATAAAATGTATTAGTTTCACCTGCTGCTCTAACAAATTAGCACAGGCTTCATAGCCTAAAATAGCAAATTTATTATCTCACCACTCTACAGCTCAGAAATCCAGTGGGTTCAGCTGGTTTCTGTGCTTGAGGCGTCAAAAGACTGAAATCAAGGTGTTGGCTGAGCTGCATCCCTTCTGGGCTTCTAGAGGAATCTGTTTCTAGGCTCTTGTGTGTTGTTTGTAGAATTAAGTTCCACTCAGCTGTTGGACTGATGCCCCATTTCTTTGTGGGTTGTCAGCTGGGACCCACCATTGGCACCTTGCCATTTCTTTCTGGTTCTTTCATAAGGGCTCCAGCATGTCAGAGCCAGCAAGTGTGTGCAAATCCTTCTCATACTGCCACTTCTCCCTGACTTCAGTGGATGTTCTCTACTTTTAAAGGCTCATGTAATTACACTGAACCCACCCAATAATCCAGGATATCCCTACATCTCAAAATCTGTTACCTTAACCACATCTGCAAAGTGCCTTTGACGCTGTAATGTAAACATTGCAGGTTCCTAGGATTAGGCCTGGGTTTTGAGGAGGCATTACTCAGCTTACCATGTAGATATGTACCTGCCAGAGGTTGGAAAATACACAGAGCGTCTATGGCAATTGGATGAGAAGAAAGGGTAATGGCTGGTGCAAAGAGCACCTGCACTGATGGAAGAGCCGGTCTTGGCCTGGAGTAGAGCTCCACTCAGGAGGAGAACCGGGAGGCACAGGACACCCTCAGAAGGATATCAGAGGTGAACACCCAGAAACCAAGGCTAAGAAGAGATATCTGGAAGAAGGAACTGGGCCAGAAGTGGGGCCTAGTGGTAGAGTGTTTGCCTAATATACCTGAAGCCCTAGGTTTGATTCCTTGGTACCATATACGCAGAAAAGGCCGGAAGTGGTGCTGCGACTCAAGTGGTAGAACAGAAGTCTTGAGGAAAGCCCAAGGACAGTGCTCAGGCCTTGAGTTCAAGCCTGAGTGCTCAGGCCTTGAGTTCAAGCCTGAGCACTGGTAAAAAAAGAAGGAACTGCACAGTGCAGTTCTTCTGAGGAAGTCTAACGATGCCCTTGGAGAAGAATTTGAAAAACCATCAGCCTTCAGAATATCAATTTGTGAGAAGTAATACACCTTCTATCTGGCAAATATAACTGTAACCTCTCTATACATTGAAATAAAAAAATTATTAAATGAAAAATAAAAATTTAAAAAAAACATCAGCCTTCAGACAACTTCCATACCCCCTCCCCAAACTGTCCAGTTACCACCACAATAAGCCTTTCCTCCTGGATACTGTTCTAATGCTAGAGGAAGCAAAAGAAAAGCATCCAGGAAACTAGGTGCCAGTGGCTCACACTTAGCTACTCAGGAGGCTAAAATCTGAGGACTGTGATTCAAAGCCAGCCCAGGCAGACAAATCAGAGAGACGCTTCCTCCCAGTTAAACAACAAAAAGCCACAAGTGGAGTTGTGGCTCAAGTGGTAGAGTTTTAACTGAAACAGCCAAAGAAGAGCACAAAACCCTGAGTTCAAGGCACACACACACACACACACACACACACACACACACACTCACACACAGAGGGTATGGGAACTGGAGTTGCAAACTGTCAAAACACAAAGAGTTTGTCAGTACTGGAGGATATGAAGGTGATGGATCTACTAAGATTTTCTTCCCAAATGGAGAAGCAAGTTCACCAGGCAGTTGGAGCACAGGAAGATACCACTCTCTGCTTGCTCTAGCACTGGCTATTTCAAGAGAAGGACCTCATATTTCTTTTAGCAGAACTCTTATCTTTATTAGGTTAACATGTTTGACTCTAGCTCTCTTACTCAGAGTCTTCAAACAACAGGTTATTTATTGTCTCCACAATGTAGGTGCAAACTGTGGCTATTGAAATTGCAAAGCCAGAATACTATATTTGTATATCACATACTATTCATGTGAAATAATGCCCTATTAAACAGAGTAAATCTTGGTAAATTCTGTGTAGAAGGGTTATGTTGACTGACCAAGGAGAACTAATGTTCTTTGATGGGTGACCTTTGGTCTGACTTTCCCATGGGGTCATGAAAAGAATACTAGTCTAGTTCTAGAATGAGGTCTCTTATCATCTATGCATGTGGTTTGATAACGTCACTTGCTGAATCTCAGTTTCTTCCTGTGTAAAATGGGAACCAAATGTCTGTTCTGCCTACATCAGACTCTTATAGGGATCACTGAATGACCTCATGGTCATGAAGATATATTTCTAAATTGTAATCTGTATAAATAATAAGGTATTATTAGTTACTAAATATTTATGTATGTAACTATAACGGGCTATAAATTTTTAAAGAAATCTAAGACAGTGCGCTTAATGGACTCTCTCTGGAAGGTGACACATAAAATACTCATGACAATCTCTGCCTCTGGGTGGAGATGTCGTGAGAGTGATGAGGAAGAGGGAGATGTACTTTTCACTCCATTCCTTTTGGTATCCTTTGAATTAATACCACATGTATACATTCAAACCAATAAAGTTTAATAACCCCTTTGAGGAGTTGAAGAAAGAAGATATATTTATTCTTAATAATCCATTTAATATAATCTAATCTTTCTGTAAAAGGACATTATAAGATGTTTAATGTTTCAGGATTAAATGAGATGGTTTGGTTGACGCAACTCGCACATAACTTGGCACCCAGTAGGTGTTTGGAAAGTGGTAGTACTCTCAGCCTTGAGGTCATTGTCGTGACTATCAACTCCCAGTGAATTTTCTGTACGAGGATATAGCTAATGGGATGGTGGATATTAGAAAGTTTATTAGATTTTACTGGGATGTTGGACACAGATGGTAAGTGGGGAAATGCCAAAAAGTTGATGAATCATGTGGTAAACTAGTGGAAAAGGTGAGTGAAGCCAGAAACAAGCCAGAGAAGGCAAGGAAATGGAGCAGGTCTGGAGCAAGGACTCTACATTCATTATATCATGTAACCCGCTTTTCAGTTGCTGATGTTTCCAGAAGGTTAAGTACATTTTGCAAGTTAGACTTATTCTGATTTTCATGCTATTAAATGCATATTAAATAACAAATAACTTGAAATCTCATTAGCTAGCCTGTGAAGCTCTTCTCCTCCCCCAAACTTAGGATTTCTCCTCATTTTATGGTGAGGAGCAGTGAGTCCATAAATCAGAACACTTTATGGGAAGCCGTAACACCTAGCTCAAATGCCAAGACGTAGAATCTGATAGCATAGCTATTAAAAATTAAGACCCCTGAAAGACTACAGTTCATGCTAACAGAAATGCCCAAGGCAGCCAGACGCTGTGTCTCTCTTTTGGTTTTAATGGAGTTGTATCATTTCTATTATTTTGCTAGGGAGCAGGACATTTACAAAGCAGAGAGAATGAAAACACAAGAGCTATTCTGTTCAGAAATCACCACAAATGCTAAGTTGCTACTGGAATTACTGACATAGTTATCTTTGAGACAAATGGATATGTTTCTGCTTGGTGTAACGCTCATTCATCATCACTGGAGTTGATGAGGGCACTTGTTCCAGTGCAGAGTCTCAGGCTGTCTTCCAAGAACTTTAGAGTCAGAATAGAATGGTTTCTATCTGTTCTTTAATTTGAAAGTAGCATTCACTTTCTCTGCAGAAATGATAGGTTTCAGACTGTTCTTGAAAATAAATAATTAGTAAATCCAACAAAAATACGGTATAATGTGTTTTATTATTTTAAAAAATGGTTTCTAGCTATGGAGCCATTAGGGGTCATGGGACTTTAAAGAAGGAAGCATATAGGCTGGGAATGTAGCTTAGGAGTAGAGTGATTGCCTAGCATGCATGAAGCCCAGAGTCTGATGCCTCAATACCACAAAAACAGAGAAAGTCGAAAGTGGCACTGTGGCTCAAGTGGTAGAGTGCAAGCCCTGAGCAAAAGAAGCTTAGGGACAGTGCCTAGACCCTGTATTCAAGCAGAAAGAAGAAGAAGGAGGAGGAGGAGGAGGAGGAGAAGGAGGAGGAGGAGGAAGGGGAGGAAGAAGGAGGAGGAAGCAGCTCAAAAATAGAGGCAACCTCTTGGCAACCAAACAAATGTGAGTTCAATGGAAACTGAAGGTTTCCCACTCTTGTGATTAGAAGGGTGAGGAGGATGTTACTGAAGAAGGGAATCTAGTAACTAATGAGGTGCTGAAGAAATTGAGCCCATTTATATCTAGGACATTTAAAACCAAGGACTTTCTCATGGGATTATCTTTTTGCGAATCAATGATTTTATTTGACACCAACAGTTGCCTTTATTGCTTCCTTTATCACCCCCGTGGTCCCTTGATTTAAAAGTCATCATTTATCAAGCACTCTCCATTTTTCCATTTTTATGCATTAAAGCCCTTCTGATCAGTGTGAGATGATGATGTGCTGCTATTGGAATTGATATAAATTTTTAGGTATAAATTTGCTATATTTAGATGATTTATAATGTTACGCAGGTGCACATGCACACACACACACACACACACACACACACACACACACACACACACACACACACACCTTTCATTTGACGGGTAGCTGAAGGATTTACCCTTAGCATGAACATAAAGAAGAATCAATAGCTAATGTAGGTGAGCAATCCCAGAACTGGAGGGCAAAGAGAAGTGAAGATGATGAGTGCAGAATGATTTTGCTCATATTTCTTTCATGAGTGCTTCCCAATGAAGAACTCTACCCAGGAAAACAAACAAGAATGAACCTCTGTAGCTAAGAATGCTCAGACCTCTCCAACTAGGAAACAAATCAGCAAAACAGGAAGCACAGGCAATCAGCCGGTTAGCTGATAACTCTACTTATTTTTGATAATAATGAAATATATTATTTTTAATTCTGAGCTAGCATTACAAATGTATAAAGGCTTCAGCATTCTAATTGTAGGAGGCCAGGTTCGATTTCATTACAATGGGGAATGGGAGTGTTGCCTAGTGGTAGAATGCTAGCCTAGCATGCACAAAGCCCTGGGTTCGATTCCACAGTACCACATACACAGAAAAAGGTGGTGCTGTGGCTCAACTAGCAGAGCCATAGCCTTGAGAAAGCTCGAGGACAGTGCCCAGGCTCAGAGTTCAAGTCCCAAGACTGACGAAAAAGAAAGAACTGTTGATAACAACAATTTCATTATAATGGCTGGGTGCCAGTGTATTAAGCCTGTAATCCTAGCTACTCAAGAATCTGAGATCAGAAGATCATGATTTGATGCCAACCTGAGCAGACAAATCTGCGAACTCTACCTCCAATTAACCAGCAAAAAGCTGAATGTGGAGGTGGAATTCAAATGGTAGAGTGCTAGCCTTGAACAAAAAACCTAAGCAAGAGCAATAAGCCCTTTGTTCAAGTCCCAGTACTGGCAGGGAAAATATATCATTACAATAAATAAGTTCTCTTGGAAAGTGCCTATATAACAAACCAGACTACTAGGACTCTAGCCAGCTTAATACTACATTTTTTTTGGTGATTTAAGGGATCTTCTTACAAAGGATGACATTTCTGAGAACGGAAATTTATTTATGTGGAACCAAAGTCTTAACTTCTTGTGTAATAGCACAGAGTGGTAAAAATTCGCAGGCATTTAATAGTGAATTTTAGAAATGTTTTCAACTAACCAAGAAAATTAAAAAGCTCTTAAAAAATTCATTGTAAAGGATTGTACAGAGAACTTAGTTACCTAAATCAGGAAATGTGTACATTTCTTTTTGAACAGTGTCACCCCCCTCCCTCATTTTCTCCCAGTTTTTCAAATCCTTGCCCTCCCCTCGAGTTGTATAGTTCATTTCCAACATAGTGTCTAGATTTGATTTTTTTAAAAACCAAGTTCTGCTGATGTTGGTGACTAACACCTATAATCCTAGCTACTCAGGATGCTTATGCCAAAGGATAAGGATCCAAGCTAGTCCAAGCAGGAAAGTTTGTGAGACTCTTATCTCCAAATAACCAGCAAAAACAAGAAAGCAAGGAAGGAAGAAAGGAAGGAAGGAAGGAAGGAAGGAAGGAAGGAAGGAAGGAAGGAAGGAAGGGCAGTAAAGCAAGGAAAAGTAAAGAAAAATATAGTAGAAGCTGGACGCTCGTGACTGATGTTGGGAGCCGAGTGCAGGGCCAGGCTGGCCCATGAATCTGCAGCACTGAGTAAGATAACCACACAAAGAAATGAGCTGTCATGTATGAACGCCATGCCTAACTCTGAGCTATATTGTCGGTATTGTGAATCACTTTCTGCTGAGACTTGATTACCATTGGGTACAAATGTGTTATTGCCTTATCACTCCCTGCTGAGACCTACAGTGAGACTAAACACGGGGACCTCCCCTGCCCTGCCACCTTTGTGTTGATAGGCTCCAGCATCCTATATCAGCTGAATGTACTTCCTCAATAAACGAGCTCCTGCCTTGACGGGTCCCCTGATGTGTCTTATTGTCCTCCAGAGAGGGAGGGCTGGGTGTGGGTGGTCAGTTGGCCCTCTCCTTTCTCGGCTCGTCCTGGTTGGGTTGTGTTCTCCCTATCCCTCCTGTGGGTCGGGAGGGACCTAGGACTAAAAACCCAGACAGCTCATGCCTGTAATCCTAGCTACTAAGGAGGCTGAGATGTGAGGACCATGGTTCAAAGCCAGCCAAGGCACAAAAGTCCATGAGACTCTTATTTCTACTTAACCAACAGAAAACTGGAACTGGTGCTGTGGCTCAAGGAGTAGAGCCCAGAGTCCAAGCCCCACAACCAATACATATATATATATATGCACACACATATATATAATATGTGTATGTATGTATGTATATATAATGTGTGTATGTATGTATATGTATGCATGTATATAGAGTCGTGGTTTAAGTGGTACAGTGCTAGACTTGCACTCAAAAGCTCATGGACATTGTCTAGGCCCTGAGTGCAAGTCCCAGGACAGGAACTAAAAAGAAAACAATGGAAGCAAACAAAAAAATCCCTGACTTAGGGGCTGGGAGTTTGGCCTAGTGGTAGGGTGCTTGCGTAGCATGCATGAAGACCTAGGTTCGACTCCTCGGTACCACATACATAGATGGAAAAAAGCCAGAAGTGGTGCTGAGGCTCAAGTGGTAGAGCTCTAGCCTTGGGAAATCCCAAGGACAGTGCTCAGGGCCTGAGGTCAAGCCCAGGACTGGCAAAAAAAAAAAATCCCTGAGTTATTTTTGAAAAATAACATAGTAGCTATTGTGAGGAAATATTTATTTGGATCTCATCATGCATAGACAAAACAAAAAAAATCTACTCTTTTTATCTCAATATGTGAGTCTAAGTATAGCTTGTGAAATGAATCATACTTGTAGATTTTCATGTGATCAATAACTACATGATGATACTGTAGTTCAATGTTAACAGGAATTAATATGAAATTTAGTTACCAAATTAGAATTGTTTCACATTAAAATGGCTTTATAGCAATTGTATAAGAAGAGACTGAATTGATCATAGTCTCTTGAATTAAAATATCTTAAGTATCTTTTATATTGTCTCTGTTCCCTCCAAGCTAATGATAAATCAAGGGAACAGTACCAGAATAAACAGATCTGAAAATTACATTCTTTTAGTTTTTACTTTGTGAAGTATATACATGCAAAAGTGCTAGCTCCAAATATCTTTCTGTGTGTTTCCTTTTTTCTTTCTACTCTTTCATCTTAGTCTGGTTTTTCTTCTTCTAACAAAACACCTGATGCTGAGAGTACAATAGAAAGAAAAAGATTTCTCTAACTCATACTTTCTGTAGCTGAAAGATCTAGACTAAGTGGCCCTATTGGTTCTGCCTTTGGTAAAGAACCTTTAGCTATATTGCTATATGCTTACAGGGGTTACAAAGTGGTAAAATGAAATGTAGAGCAGCAGAAGAAGAGAGGAGACAGAGACACAGAGAGAGGTCAGAGGACACGACAAAAAGATCATGGGGAAAAGCTAAACTCGCCTTTTTATAAAGAAGTTACTCCCAGTGAATTAACTTCTCAACACCAGCACGCTGAGGATGAAACTTCAGTACATAAACCTTTTGAGCACAACCATAGTACCTTCCTTCTTTGTGCAACAGACAAATTTAATAAGCCCATTGTTAATTAGGCTCTTTCTTACTTTTTCCAGCTGTTTACAAACACATCCTTCAGAACAAAAAGTATCACTGGTGACACTGCAATAACAATTTCAATTTCAAATTATACTAGAGTCTGATAACACTAACATCATGGTACTTGGCACAAAAACAGACTGAAAGATCAATGGAACAATATGGCAAACTCAAAGTCACACACCTACTGCCATCTGATCTTTGACAAAGAAGCCAAAGTTGTTCACTGGAAAAAAAAAGACAGACTCTTCAACAAATGGTGGTGGGAAAACTGGTTGTCTATATGTAGAAGACCAAAATTAGATCTATCACCCTATCCAGTACAAAAATCAACTCCAAATGGTTTAAAAACATGAAACTACACTAGGAAAACTCTGGTAGATATAAGAATAAGTAGTTCTTTTCTGAATAGGATGCTAATTGCTCAAAGAAAGAGTTGACAGAGTGGACTGCATCAAATTTAAAAGTCTCTGCACATCAAAGAATAATTTCCAGAATCGAAAGATAATCTACAAGAATGGGAATAAATCTTTGGTAGTTACTCAGTGGATAAAGAGTTATTAGCCAGAATATTTAAAAAACTGAAGTAATTAAAAATGAGAGAACAAATAATCCAATTAATAAATAGGAAAAGGAATTAAACAGAGTCTTCAGAAGAAGAAATACAGCTGGCTAAAAAATACACAAAGAAATATTCAGAGGAGTGAGGGATGGAATGACTTGGTCCCAAAAGAAATATATTCATTTTCTGAAATATATATGTGCAACCACTCTGTACATCACCTTTATAATAATGGTAAAAATTTAAGGAAATATTCAACATCATTAGTAAGTAAATACAAGTTAAAAACACACCAAGATTCTTTGTCACCCCTGAAGAATGGCAATCCTCAAGAAAGCAAACAACAAATGCTAGTGAGAATTCAGTAACTACAACTCCTGATACTCTTTTTTTTAGTTCTGATCTTAGGCCTATTTCATAGGCACAATATATTTCAATATTTTCACCCTTCATCATTCTCTCTCCCTCTTTGTTTCTCCCTTATCTCCCTAACAGTTACATAATTACAATCACGTGCCGTATATATTTTGTTGCCAATACTGTGGCTTCAAATCAAGCCCTGTGATCTTACTTTGCTCACTTGTTCAAGTGGTGCTTTTCCATTTAAACCATGCCTCCAGCCCAACATTTTTTGCCAGTCATGGGGCTTAAGCTCAGGGCCTGAGCACTGTTCTTGTACTTTCTCAAGTCTAGAGACTAGACTTCTCTAGAGCTCTACCACTTGAGCCACAGCACCACTTTCAGCCTTTACTTTTTTTTCAAATATTTTTTATTGTAGTTAATAGAAGGGTTACATTATATTCGCCAGATAAAAGGTGCATTACTTCACATACATTGATACCCTTTCTCATGTCTTGGTCCCGATTTCCCTCCCCCCTACCCTCACCCCTCATCTTGTTTTCCCCCCTTCCTTATCCAATTTCAAATAACCAAATATGCATATATCCAATATATCAAATAACAAAGTGAAATACTGTAACAATATGAGATAACCAAGGGACAGCAAAAGAGATGAGAGATAACATAGAACATTAAGGATAACAGTTACTCATTATATGGCTTTTGTTTCCTTATCCTGGAGTTCCTTACATTTAGTATTGTACTATTTGGTCTAATGTATCTAGGCTTTGTTCTATTGTAAATCTCTGCTAGGAGAGCCCAAGGTTTCTACTGATTATGACAAATGAGGGAGACCATAGAACTGAGGACCCAGATATTAAACCACAGACCTATGGCCACCTAATCTTTGACAAGGGAGCCAAAAAAATAGAATGGAAGAAAGAGCCTCTTCAACAAGTGGTGCTGGCAGAACTGGTTAAGCACCTGCAGAAAACTAAAGTTGGATCCTTCTATGTCACCCTGTACTAGAATTAACTCCAAATGGATCAAAGACCTGGAGGTAAAAGCTGACACACTGAAAACTTTACAAGAAGGAATAGGAGATACACTAGGCCTCCTTGGCACAGGTCGAAACTTTCTCAGCAAGGACCAAGAAACACAACAAATCAGAGAAAGGCTGGATAAGTGGGACTGCATTAAACTGCAGAGCTTTTGTATGGCAAAGGACATAGCTAGTAAATTAATTAGGAAGCCTACAGAATGGGAGAAGATCTTCACCAACCATACAACAGACAAAGGCCTCATATCTAAAATATATCAACAACTCAAAAAATTGAATCACCCCAAAACTAATCTCCAAAGAAACAACCATCCCATTAAAAAATGGGCCAAAGAGAGTCTTCTCTGAAGAAGAAACAAAAATGGCCTATAGACACATGAAGAAATGCTCAACATCTCTGGTCATAAAAGAAATGCAAATCAAAACAACTCTAAGATTCTACCTCACTCCAGTTAGAATGGCCAGGATCAAGAAATCTAATCACAACAGATGCTGGAGGGGATGTAGCCAGGAGGGATCACTACTACACTGTTGGTAGGAGTGCAAACTCGTTCAAACCACTATGGAAAGCAGTATGGCAGTTTCTCAAAAGACTAAACATAGAGCTCCCCTATAATCCAGCAATTCCACTACTTGGCATTTACCCAATCATCCAGAAACAAGGGCATACTAAGTCCACTAGCACAATGGTGTTCATTGCAGCACTATTTACCATAGCAAAGATATGGAACCAACCCAGATGTCCCTCAGTTGATGAGTGGACCAACAAGATGTGGTATTTATACACAATGGAATTCTATGCTGCTGTCAGAAAGAATGACATCGCCTTACTTGTAAGGAAATGGAAAGACTTAGAAAAAAAATCATACTAAGTGATACTCTTAACACTAGTGCTAGCACTAGGGAAATCAATCTGTGGCTTCCTCAAAAAACTAAAAATAGACCTACCTTATGACCCCATCATACTACTCTAGGTCATATATCAGAAGAAGAATTGATCGAAAAACAAGAAAGATATCAGCATTTATTGTAGCTCAGTTCAATAGTGGTGCCCACTGAGGAACAGCAAAATAAAATTATATATTCATTTGTTGAGTAAAGTCCTGAAATGATGATGGTGATGATGATGATGGTGGTTATGTCCACAGAACATGAATGTAAAATGGGACTTTTTCTAGGAGGGATCAGCAGGAGGGGGAGGGGAAAGAGGATACAGAAGAATGAAGAGAATCAAAGGACACTGTACATTTGTACAGGAGGACCGCATAATGAAGCCTTCTCAATGCTGTTCACCAAAGCAAAAAGGACAAAAGATGGGATAATATACCAGAGGGGGTAATTTGTACTGAGTATTTGTGTGCCTGTATAGAAACATCATAGCAGAAGTCCTCATACTACAAATGTATGTTCATTCAAAACTAAACCAATTGTGACTGGGCCATTGTGGGCCTAAAGACTAGGCCAAGGAGAGTTAGGTAGGAAAGCCCCTGGTGAGCAATTCCTCTCCTGCCAGCTGGGAGTTCAGGCATTGAGATACTGAGGAGTGTGAACAAACAAACTCAGCTGCAGCAGATGCTAGGTGACAGACACACAACATTGTTTTTGCCAGTCTGGGACTGAACTACTTTAGAGGATAGACAGTTTTGTTATTGGTTTATTTTCATAGAAAGGAGCTATTACATTTTGTGAACTAATGAAGTCCATTTCTGTAAGATCATCAACGCTAAATTCATCCTGTAGATTCATTATTTTCTCATTCATTCATTTATAGAGAAGAGCTAACTGCAAAGTGTATTTAATTTAACCTAAGGAATTTTCTTGAGATGAAGAAAATGCCTGAAAATTACTAGAAAAAAATGAGCAAATATTTGACTGGACCAGAGTAGAGAAGTAGTTTCTTGGTAATATAATGCCCAAGGCAGAAACTCTAAAATAAAATTCACAGTTTTTGACTATGGGTAAATTTAAGACACTTGTATTCCAAAGATCACTATAAAGAAATCAAAATGCAGATGATAAAATAGAAAATAATGTTGTGCCAAGATTGTCCCATGTTCTAGAAATGACCTCCTCCCCTCCATGCTCCATGTACTTGAACCCCAGGTGGCAACAGCTTGATGCTCAGTAGTTAGACATCTGAGCTCTGACTAATCTTCAAGCAACCAGTGGTTTGAGTTACCAAACAGCCAATCAGGTTATTTTAACTATGGAATTTCCCTAAAACTTGTTTGTATAAAAGCTGTGTAAGGGGCCGGGAATTTGGCCTAGTGGTAGAGTGCTTCCCTAGCATGCACGAAGACCCGGGTTCAATCCCTCGGTACCACATACACAGAAAAAAGCCAGAAATGGTGCTGAGGCTCAAGAGGTAGCGCTCTAACCTTGAGAAAGTCCAACGAGAGTGCTCAGGCCCTGAGCTCAAGCCTATGACTGGCCAAAAAAAAAAAAGAAAAAAAGCTGTGTAAAAGCCTTGTTCGGGACCTCTTAGCATTGCTGGCTATGGGTACGCAGAGGTCCGAGTTTAAACTCATAATAAACGACCCTTGCTTTTTAGCTTTGACTATGGCCTCTGGTGGTCTTTCCGGGGTTCTAGGAATTCGGGTACAACACTTAAAGGCGGTTTTCTTTGTGCAGCTGCAAGTCAGAAAACACAGGGGGGTTATGTTATTTTTTGTTTATTTTAGGTTACCAATATTGTAGAACTATCTCTTTAAACTGTTGTCACAGAATATCTGGGAAAATAAAAACCCAACTTAAAAAACTCCCATAAAGACCAAAAAAAAAATAGAATGGAAGAAAGACAGCCTCTTCAACAAGTTGTGCTGGCAGAACTGGTTAAGCACCTGCAGAAAACTAAAGTTGGATCCTTCTTTGTCACCCTGCACAAGAATTAACTCAAAATGGATCAAAGACCTGGAGGTAAAAGTTGACACACTGAAAACTTTACAAGAAGGAATAGGAGATACACTAGGCCTCCTTCGCACAGGTCGAAACTTTCTCAACAAGGACCAAGAATCACAACAAATCAGAGAAAGGCTGGATAAGTGGGACTGCATTAAACTGCAGAGCTTCTGTATGGCAAAGGACATAGCTAGTAAATTAATTAGGAAGCCTACAGAATGGGAGAAGATCTTCACCAACCAAACAACGGACAAAGGCCTCATATCTAAAATATATCAACAACTCAAAAAATTGAATCACTCCAAAACTAATCTCCAAAGTAACACCATCCCATTAAAAAATGGGCCAAAGACTTAAAGAGAGTCTTCTCTGAAGAAGAAACAAAAATGGCCTATAGACACATGAAGAAATGCTCAACATCTCTGGTCATAAAAGAAATGCAAATCAAAACAACTCTAAGATTCCACCTCACTCTAGTTAAAATGGTCAGGATCAGGAAAATGAATAATAACAGATGCTGGAGGGGCTGTGGCCAGGAGGGATCACTACTACACTGTTGGTGGGAGTGCAAACTCATTCAACCACTATGGAAAGCAGTATGGCAGTTCCTCAAAAGACTAAACATAGAGCTCCCCTATGACCCAGCAATTCCACTACTAGGCATTTACCCAACCATCCAGAATCTAGGGCATACTAAATCCACTAGCACAATGTTCATTGCAGCACTATTCACCATAGCAAAGATATGGAACCAATCCAGATGTCCCTCAGCTGATGAGTGGATCAACAAGTTGTGGTATTTGTACAGAATGGAATTCTATGCTGCTGTCAGAAAAAACAACATCGACCCATTTGTTAGGAAATGGAAAGACTTAGAAAAAAATTGTATTAAGTGAAATAAGCCAGACTCAAAGGAACTTAGGCTCAATGGTTTCCCTCATTTGTCATAATCAGTAGAAACGTTGGCCTCTCCTAGCAGAGATTTGCAATAGAGCAAAACCTTGATACAAAAGGCCATATAGTAGGACGCTGAATGAAAGGATCTCTAGGATATAGAAACATAAGCCATATAATGAATGATTGTTGTTCTTAAGGTACTATGGTTATCTCTCTTCTCATTTGCTGTCCTTGGTTATCTCATATTGTTACAGTATCTCACTTTGTTACCTGATATATTGGATATATTTGTATTGGGTTATTTGAAATTGGATAGGGAATGGGGGAAAACAAGATAAGGGGTGGGGGTGGGGGGGAGGGAAATGGGGAGCAAGACATGTGAAAGGGTATCAATGTATGTGAATTAATGCACCTTCTATCTGGCAAATATCATGTAACCCTTTTATTAATTACAATAAAAATATATAAACAAATTTTAAAAAACTCCCATAAATAATAAAGAGGAGAAAAATATAAAAAGTTTACCTTAAAACAAAAAATCAGAAGAGGCCCCAGTGGTTCATGTTTGTATAAAAAAATAGAAAATAAAATGTATAATTTATATAATGAATAAAAATATGTCTCTTGTTGTATTATCTCTGATGTTATATTATGTACTACTAAAAGGCCACTACAGTACAAAAGTTTACAGAGAACCAAAGAGACACCATACAGGAGAAGTCAAATCTTTGAAAAACAGAGGACAGATGAAAAAATTTAAAAAGATGAAAAAGCTAAATAGCATGTTCCAAAGAAGGAAATGTCAGAGAAAAACAAGTTGATTCAGGGATAACCAGAGTATGTTACAAAATGGAAACAAATGTAGCATCCAATAATATGACCAGTGTCTTTTAAATTAGTAGAAAGAAATGTAAAAATAATTTAAGGACTATATGAGGCTTAAACTATAATCAGCAGTAGCTCATTCATTTACCAAATGTACACTAGAAGTGTAAACCATACCCTGATCTTCCTCTACGTGTTTGTAGACAAAATGACAAATAGTACAAAGTCTGTGGTAGGGATGGAAGGGCTGGAGGGATTGAGAGAAATGACATCATACTTCAGGAAAATGGATGGAATTTAAGATTATTGTGTAAATTGAAATAAGCTAGACTGAGAAAGATAAAGATCATACTTTTAAAAATCATATGCAGAAGATAGATCTTTTTAAGGGGGGCACATAAATGGAGGGATAAAAGGTAAACAAATGCAACAGTGATACTCACTAGACACTATGTTAAACGTGAACTACTCAACTTGTGGGTGGGCATGGAGGGGAAAAACAAGGACAGAGCAGCAAGTGAGAGACAAGGTGACATTGTCATAAAAGAATGTACCCTGTGCCTCATTTATGTAACTGTAACCTCTTTGACCACCACCTTTCTAATAACAATAAAAAGTTAAATACATTTTTAAAAATACCAACACAAAAACGTTGAAATGAGAGCGCGCGCGCGCGAGAGAGAGATAGATTACATCAAGCCCATCTTGAGCTGCCATAACAATATAACACAATGTGTGTGATAACAGAAATTCATTTCTCAGGGTTTGACAGGCTGCAAGCCTTAGGTGCTGGGCTCTCTTTCTCATCTGTAGATGGTACGTACTGATGTGTCCTCATTTGGAGAAAGGAATGGAGAGAATCTTCTCACTGTGTATCATGAAGGAAAGCTTCATGATCACATCTAAATCTACTTATCTCTTAAAGACCCCATCTCCAAATACCACAACACTAGTTTTTAGGGGAAAAGAGAGTTATTATTCATTCTCTAGGGTTTATAAATGTTCAGGTCTCTGAAGTCATGAAACTAAATGTTGACTGGTCATTCAGGATAGTAGAAATGTAAAAAGTAGATTTTTTTCTTTTTGGTTTTCTGTTTTCTAAGTTTCATTCACTGACCATATACTATATTTCTATTTATGATTTTAAGACTTCCAAAGAGAGGGATGATTTAGTTGATGAGGCAAAATGGTTGATACATTCAATACCAAAATTGGAGTTCACACAGTCTGTCACTGAGGAAAACAGCTTTAAATTATACATTCTTATGAAAACTAATATAAAACTAATAAAATTTTACAATACATAACGATAGTGGTCGTCACTCACACTTCACATGCAAATCTTAATGTATAAAGGGGCTTTCTGTGCATGCATGTGATATATTTCGCTTTGATCATATTTACCTCCTCTATCTTCTGTCTTTTTTCTAGTACCAGTACCAGGGATTGAACTGTAGAGCCTCAATATCTCTTTTGGCTTGCTCATTTATAATTGGTGCTCTACCATTTGAGCCCATGCTTCCAGTCTGGAATTTTATTTGTTAATTGGAGATGGAATCTTGTAGACTTTTCTGTTTGGACTGGCTTTGAACCCCTTAGCAGGACCCACTAGTGCATAGCCTCTATTAATATTTCTTATCCCTCTCCCTCCCTCCTTCCAATTAAGCAAGTTTAATAAATTTCATTGTTCTATTTTCATATCTGTGTATAAAGTACTTCAATATTATTTACCCCCAAGTAGCCCTCTCCTTTCACCTTCTACTTTTTCCTCAAACCACCCCCCAAAAAACAAACCTGTCCTCCTGTGTTTTTTTATTTAAATTCTGGATATCATTTTTAAATGGGATATTTGTCCTTTGTAGTCTGACTTATTTCACTGAACATGTCCTCCTGAAAACAA
Source organism: Megascapheus bottae (assembly GCF_031878675.1). Classification (NCBI taxonomy): domain Eukaryota; kingdom Metazoa; phylum Chordata; class Mammalia; order Rodentia; family Geomyidae; genus Megascapheus; species Megascapheus bottae. The sequence goes on from NC_143519.1 coordinate 45,652,603, forward strand.
CATTATTTCATTATCCTTTATAAATGAATAATATTCCATTGGGGTGTGTATGCACATGTGCATACGTGTGTGTGTGTGTGTGTGTATGCGTGCGTGTGTAACATTTTATGAATCCACTCATTTGTTGATTGGGTCTTAGGATGATTCCATAACTTGGCTGTCATGAACTGTACTCTTACAAGTTTCACTTTATAGGTATTTCTATTATGTGATGACTTACACTCCTTTAGGTATATGCCCAGGAATGGTATAGCAATATCATACGGTTCCATTTTTAGCTTTTTGAGAACCCTCCACACTGATTTTCATAGTGGTTTCACTAATTTATATTCCCACTAACAGTGCATAAAGGTTCCTTTTTCCCCACATCCTTGTCAGTATTTATTATTGTTTATGTTCTTGATGATGGCCATTCTGACTAGAATGACATAAAATCTCAATATCATTTTGGTTTGCATTTCCCATATGCCTAGGGAGGTTGAACATTTCTTCACTTTTTTGTGTCTTTCAGGCTTATTGAAAATATTATAGCATGGCAGAAAGATTTAAATAGCTCCACATGGCATTTGGAAATACATCCCAACTGTAGACTGAGTGATTTGCAGGTTGGAGAGACTACCAAAATCCTAAAGCTTCAGTATTTCCTTAGTGTCGATCAACTTCAATGCTCCCCTGACTGAGAGCCGAGACTTCAAAAATGCAAGTATCTCTCTTTTCTCTCCCCTCCTTCAGCTGAGTAGACGCCTCTGCTCCATCGGATGTATGGCATAGCCTGCTGTCCTGGTGTAGGGTTACCTGCTGAGAAAAATGGCAATCTCTTAGCACAGAAGTTTTTGGTGCTGAAGCCACTGCCCAGAGGTGTGTAGTATTTCTCATTGGTGACAAAGTTTGCCATGATGTCTTAGGTGCCAATATGGCCTAATGTTGGCAGGTCCTGGTAAAACAGCTCTTCATATATTTTCTGGCTGTTTGTACTACTTTTGTGAACTGTTCAGTTTATTTACCAATTTGTTAACTGGATTACTTTTGTTCTTCTGGTGTTTAAGTTTTGAATTCTTTATATTTTCTATATGTTCATCTACCTGCTGTTGTTCAAAATAATTACAAAAACTTTAGTCTCTTCTCACCAATATCTTATTTCTCAAAATACAAAATCATTTTCTCTTTATCTGAATGTATATTTTATTTTTTCCTTAAGTTCTGAGGAAAAGTCAGAATGGTATCTTTCCATTAGCCTCAATTACTGCTAAGAAGAAACCATGGAAGGGGCAATGGAGCCTGTAATATGGTAACCCCTCTTTCTTCTTTCCTGAAATCTGGAGAAATTCTAGCCGGAAAACAACAAACTTAAAAGACAGCTCTAGTAAGGTCAAAGTACCCTATTAGAAGGAAGTTGGTATAATTTCAAGGGAGGACAAATGCAGAGAAAATAGTTGATTGCTTTAGAAATATTGAGGGCTCTTCCAACCAGTGTATGTTAGCTTTTGCTGCAATAACAAATACCTTCTAAATCACAGTTGTTTATTCCTCACTCATAGTATCTGCCTGGTATACCAATGATTTACATCATTTTTACTTGTAACTAATTGCCCAGAATAATTTTTATGACTTCAGCCACCCAACTCAAATACAAGGAGTTAGGAGGTCATCCTACTATTGGCCTGAAAAAGAGAAACCTAGAAATCTTTCCTCAACAGCATTAATAATCTAAGAAAAACAATAGTCAGTCCATTGAATTCAATGCCCGATTCCTCTATTTGCATATCCTGAGTTTCTGCCTGGTGTCAGCAGTGGGTTACTCTGTCTTCATGACCTACAAGTATGAAGCCTGATGACCCAGGAGATGGAAAATATGGGCCCTATCCTCAGTCAGACAATCACATGGTCTCAGGCTATAATTTTCCCATAGACCAAGTAAAGCCATGGCATTAATTCTTGCTCTGATCCTCAGGAATATGGGTATGTGCAGTAGTTTCCGATATGCAAGGAGATTAAAGGTAAGTGTGAAGGGACTTGTAACAAACTGCCTGCCAGTAGAGGCAACTAGCAAATAGAAGAGTCAACTGTGATCAGCTACTTCCCCTCCTGGCCTTTAGCTTTAGGTTGGGAAGAGGTGACATGGCTGAGCTGTTCTCCTGGGTATGATACATTTGCGAAGTCATCAGCCAATCTCTCTGTTGGGGAGATCTCTCTTCTGCTTTCATGGCTCCTCTCTCATTCCCACCCTTCCTTCCCAGTCCTGGGCTTGAGCTCAGGGCCTGAGCACTGTCCTTGGACTTTCTCAAGGCTAGAGCTCTACCACTTGAGCCTCAGCACCACTTCCGGCTTTTTTCTATGTATGTGGTACCGAGGAATCAAACCCGGGTCTTCATGCATGCTAGGCAAGCACTTTAACCACTAGGCCAAACTCCCGGTCCCAACCTTCCTTCCTTCTTGAACAACCCGCTTCTTCAAGTGCTCCAACAGCTTGTATCCAAATCTTCCTGGGAATCAGCCAGCAGTGGCCTTGAGTCTCGCCCCTCCTTTTCTATATGCAGCACTGGTTTCTGTCTAACCAGTAAGACATGTATTTGGGTTTTTTTTTCTTTGTTTGCTTAATTTTCCCTTGAAAATGAAAATACACCAGGATTTAAATTAAGGATAAAAATCACAAAAGTTTTTGCCAAACTTCAGAATGTTGAGACAAAATGGATCATGAGGCATTGTAGAAGCAAGCATCAGGTTTTCCCATGTGCAGCTGAATTTGTGGATCATATAGGAGCCCTTCTCTAATATGGTGACATTGTGCCAAGAATGTGCTGGCTATTTTTAATTTCTCCAGGTAGGGGCTTATAGGGCTGTGACCTAGAATATACCTTCTAACTTCTTGGATCTCAGGAAATGGGAATGACACCCACTCAGTAAATGAGAATGATATCACCTTAGTCCATAGCAGAACCTGGGCACTACAGGACACAGGCTTCCTAGGATTTCTAGGCTTTCTAGAAAGACATATACCCACTACTTCGCAGTAGAATGTAGTGGAAGGAATGAAGAAGTGCAATCAACTAGGATCCTTAATTTTGTAGGCAAATTCTAACACTAAACTAGATTGTGAAGGCAATATTTTGAGCACTGTCCATCCATCATCTACTGTGAGTACCCAATATGCAAAACAATTCTAGACAGGCAATTGAATAAGGAGCTCTTCATGTTTCTGAAGTCGAGTCAAGATTAGCTCCCAGCTTTTCTCTGACATCACCCTCACTCTCACCACATTCTTGAAGCATGCATTTCTGCTTACTAGCCTAGGTCCTTGTATAGTGTGTGAGTACCCAAGGTCAAACCCAAAGTCTCTGGCCACACTACCTTTCACTATGTTGTAGGATCCTTTCGTTGCTTAGAGCCCCGTAGGCTCTGGCTCACGGATCTGAATGTACATCACCTGAAAATCTTGGTCAAATGAAGATCTGCAGTCAGCAGTTTGAGGTGGGGCCCTAGAGTCTGTATTTCTCATAAACTCCAGATATAGCAGGGGTTGGGTCAGTCTGTAGAGAGCACAGATTCGCAATGTACAAAGGCTTTAGCAGATCATACTCAGAGCATCCTTTTGGCAACCCCCAGATCCAGCCTGGCCACAAGAACCCCTTGAGAAGGTGGAAGAAAGCAGACCTCAACTTAGACAGGAAATAGTCCCATCAGGTTACCCTTTTGTTGAAGGGAGTGGGGAGGCTGCAGCTTTTTCCAATTACAGATAAGCAACTTGTTATTTTAAAGACAAATAAGAAACGTAATAGCCTAAAATTGCAGTTCCCTAGGTATATTCTAGGAAATATTGGTCCTGAGGGAGGTAAATAGGAGTTTTGTGCAAAAGGGAAGTCTATACTCAAATGAGTTCTAGAATCTACACTCTTAAATACTGGGTTAAGCAAAGTTTAATAGGTTTTTTTCCAGAGGCTTTAATAAGCTAATGTGTATTATAGTGCTCCAAGAAGAACATAAAGCATGCAACATTCCCCAAAAGTATTTTCCAAGGAAATCACCGCCTCTTTTTTTTTTGTTATTGTTCAAGTAGTCTAATATGGATGTTCTGTGGGCCACTCACTCCCTAGAAAAGGGTAACATAAGCACACACTGGAGTCAAGTCCCCAGTCCTTCTCAACTCTTCCTTTCCTGCTCAAACAATTGTAAGGTAGAAAAGTGTCTGCTTTCTCAAATTCACTTGCAATAACTTAAGCATTTAATCCCTATATACAGGTTTATAAATACTTAGCCATTGATAATATTACTTCTCTTTTTTTCTTTCGTCTCATTTTCCTTCTTTTTGTTCTTCTTTTGCTTACAAATGTTACACATGTCTTATAAATGCTTAGTCTTAAATATAAGCATTGTATCACCATGTCTGGATGGTGTGTTCCATCATCAATTGCTTCATCTGTGGCAAAAGTTTAATCTTCCTTGACTAATGAAATTTTACTTAGAAAATTCAAAACAATTGTATTCCTCTTTGCTAGGTGCTCCCATTTTAGGGAGATGGATTAGCCACTTTCTCCTTGTTGGGATAAAATACCTAAGAAAAGCCACTTTGGGGAGAAAGGATTCATTTTTTTTCCCTGAGCTGAGGACCAAACTCAAGACCTTGCACTTACCAGGCAAGGGTTCTTCCACTGGACTAAATCCCCAACCCTGAAAGGATTTGTTTTGACTCATGCTTTCAGAGATTTTAGATCAGCTGACTCCATTACTTTGGGTATGAGATGGGGGAGAGTATTGGAGTGGGGTGGGCATGGCCCAGCAAAGCTGCCTGTCTCATGGCAGCCAGGAAATAGAGAAAGATTGGGGAAGAGACCATGGATGTGGCTCCAACTTCGCACAGATTCTACTTCTCTGAATAGTTCGTTCATCTGTGAATCCATCCATGAATTAATCCTGTGACTGGCTCAGCACCCCTATGAGTCAATCAGTTTCCCAAAGACCCATCTCTGAATGTTGTTTTGATGACCAAGCCCTTACTCACTCAACACATGAGCCTATGGGGAACATTTCATATCCAAACCACAACAGTAGTCCAAAGAGCTTCAAAGAAAACCTTTCCCCGCAGATCAGAAGAGAGAAGATTGAAAGGGGTTTGGGGACAGGTCAAAGAGACCTTGAGGTTGCTTTTTTAAGTAATCATGTTAAAGCTTTATATATTGGAGTATCATTTTCTGAGCCCTTCCCCCAAATGTTTTAATTACCTTGGTCAAATCTCAATGTATTATTTTATTAAAAAGTTTATTTATAGTTACATGGTAGGTGGATTTTCAAAAGAAAGATGATTTCAGTCAATTTTTAATTCAAAATTAGTATTATTAGGTAAGACAAAATAGCACTAAGGACAGCAAGACAAGGTAAACCCTTATCATGTTACAAGCATCAGCTAGATGATATTCTTAGTAGCTTAGGTAAGGGTCTCTTCTCTAGAGTGTCTCCAGAGGATAGGATGACGTTTCCTGAACAAATATTATTTGGGATCAGGTAATATTGTCACTCATTGTGGTTGCTGAGGGTATTGCCTTGGTTCCACTACTGCTACTTAATTGCCTAGTTATCAAACACAGGCAGTGAGAGAGGGAGAGAGAAAGAGAGAGAGAGAGAGAGAGAGAGAGAGAGAGAGAGAGAGAGAGAGAGAGAGAGAGAGAGAGAGAGAGAGAGAGAGAGAGAGAGAGAGAGAGAGAGGGAGAGAGACACCCATCTTTTTCCTCTTCTCTTAGAGGGAAATAAGATCTTAACAACAGCATACCATAATACACCATAACTTTAAGTTAGTGGTTCTCAGTTTTTTCTGCATATTAGAATCATCTGATAATTTTTAATAAAGCACCAATGATACCAGGCCTGGCCCTAGAACAAAAAAATCTGAACTTACTTGTGGAAGAACCAGAGTATCCATAGCTCAGAAAGTTCCTCATAGGATTCTAATTTATGGTCAGGCTGAGAGTCAACATTTTAGATTATTATACATAAACCAAATATCCTCACATCTCTATCTAATTCCTTTTTTTTTGCCAGTCCCAGGGCTTGAACTCAGGACCTGAGCATTGTCCTGGGCTTTCTTAAGGTTAGAGCTCTACCACTTGAGCCACAGCACCTTTTCTGGCTCTTTTCTATGTATGTGGTACTGAGGAATTGAACCCAGGTCTTTAGGCATGCTGGGCAAGCACTCTACCACTAGGCCAAACTCCCAGCCCCATTCACATCTCTACCTAAATGAACCAAATGTCCTGAAATCCATAACTAGGAAGATTAAAAATATCTGACTATTCAGTGGATTTCCAAAAGGTTGCTTGTATGAATGTAGCACATTGCTTTGTTTCTCTGTGCTTCTATCCTTTATTTTTTCCCTCCTTTAAATACTCACTGACCTATACATTTAGAATGGAAACAAGTTCTGTCACTGCCTTGAGACTGGTGCAGGAATTTATCTCCACACCAGCTCCTACCGTTCACTAAATACAGCAGCCCTCACGTGTCACCTCTGCCCCATTCCTATCTATTCTCATGCACACATTTTCCACCTTGGATCTTCCAGTCTTTAGTTGGTTAACATTAGAGAAATTCTCTTTCTGATGCAACAATTTGCCTCTCACGTATTTTCCCTCCAACAATGCTCACATGTGAAAATAATGACTTCCTTTTTGACAGTGTATTAAATGTTGTACCAAACACTGGATGTAACTGCATTTTAGTCTCAGAACAAACACAAGAGAGTCATTTTACAGAGGAGGACATGAAAGATTAGAGGGTGAAAAGTGCTCTCCCTGAGATCATCAAGGTGGCAAGTCAGAGGTCTGGGACTCAACATTTGGCAAAATCTGAATGAAAGCTCTGAACTTATCCATCCATCTGGCTTCACTGATACATAACTTAGACAGTCATACAGGGCCCTGTGTTTTCCATTGTCTGGACATTCTTTGTTTTTTTTTTTAATTTAATTTCATTGTCAGAAGGCTACAGTAGAGAGGGCTACAGTTATTTACGTAAGGTAATGAGTACGTTTCTTTTTGAACATTATTACCCATTCTCACATTTTATTCTTAATTTTTGAATTAAGTAGACCACAACCTCAATTTTTTCACTAGGCCCTGCAAATCAGGTAGTCAGTCCTGTTCTTCCACTTTTGTCAGAAATGATGCAGAATTGAACTTAGGCCTTTGTGTAAGCTAGGCAAGCACTCTCCCACTAGTCCACACTACCATCCCTGAAAGCAAGTTTTGATCACTAAGTTAGTATTTCAGGAGAAACTTAAAGGAATACACACACACACACACACACACACACACACACACATACACACACACAAAGAAGAAGAAGAAGAAGAAGAAGAAGAAGAAGAAGAAGAAGAAGAAGAAGAAGAAGAAGAAGAAGACAAGTGCTTAGAAAAGAATAGAAGAATAGAGCCCTAAAATAAAAATTAGGAAAGAATCAAATATCATTAACTCAGTAAAAGCAAACAGACCTATCTATCCATAGATCAGTCTGACAAAGGAAACGTACAGTTGGGCAGCAGAGGCTTACACATGTGCAACTACTCAAGAACTGAGATCTGGAAGTCTGCAGGGAGAAATTAGCTGGGACAGAAAAGCCAATGAAATTTTATCTCTAATTAATTTTTTTAAAAGGGAGGGGGCTGGACCAGGCACCTAAAGTCTGTTATTCTAGCTACTTAATAGGCTGAGATCTGATGATCACTATTCAAAGCTAGCCTGGCAGAATAGTCTTTGAAGTTATATTTCCAGAAAAAAAAGTCACTAAATATTGGTACAGTCAAACACTACTGAATATAAAGGGGGAAACAGGCTCTAGATGGATAAAAGTGGATGATATCCACCCCTAATTTTTGCCAATAGATAGGTCATCCAGACAAGAATCAACAAGGAAATTTTGACGAATTAGTAGAGATCTATAAAATAGTTTATCAAACACCTATGGAATACACATTCTTCTCAATCACTCCTGAAACTTTCTGTAAAATAGCCCACATTATAGACCCTAGAACAGGTCTTTAAAAGTATAAAAATTTAAGCCGGGAGTGGTGGTTCATGCCTGTAAACCTAACTACTCAGTATGCTGAGATCTGAGGACCATGGTTCAAATTCAGCCCAGGCAGTAAAGTCTATGAGACTCGTATCTCCAATTAACCAGTAAAAAACTGAAAGTGTTGCTGTGGCTCCAGGGAGAGGATGGTAGCCTTGAATTGATGAGCTCAGGAAGAGCTCCCAGGCCCAGAGTTTAAGTCCCATGACAAACAAAAAAAAAATTAAACATTTTATGCAAATGATCATATCTGAATGGATAAGACTAGAAATCAAGAGCAAAAGAAAGTACAAAAGATAGGCAAACACATGGAAACTGAAGAATATGCTGTTGGATAACCAGTGCATCATTTAACAGATTATGTGGGAAGTTTAAAAATTCCTAGAATCAAATGAAAATTAATAAACAATCTGCCAGAATCTGTGGAATACAGCAAGGTGATTTTATTTTATTTTTTTAATTTTATTGTCAGAGTAATGTATAGAGGAGTTACAGTTACATTCATCAGGTAGTGGGCACATTACTTCTTGAACATTGATACCACTGCCCATGTTTTTCTTCCACTATCCTTACCCCCACCTCTTTCCACTCATCTTGTTTTTTCCCTTACCTTACCCTTTTCAAATAAATAAATAAATGTATATACAATATGCCAGGCCCCACATTCAGATACAGTAACAATATGATATAAACCTTAAGGAGAAAAGAAGAGAAAAGGAATAGCTTCACATAGTACGTTCAGGACAACAATCACACAGATGAACCTCTTGTTTCCATATCCTGGAGTTCATTTTTCTTAGGCTCATCCTATATGGCCATATGTGCATAGCTTTTGAGCTATTATGATCCTCTGGTAGGCAAACCCTGGATATATACTAATTGTTACAAATGACAGAAACTATGGTGCCTATATTTCTTTGGGTCTTCACTTAATACAACTTTTCCCCAAATCTTTCCATTTCCTTATACATAGGGCAATGCCATTCTTTCTGATGGCAGCATAGAATTCCATGATGCAAATATATCACATCTTCATGATACATTAATCTACTGAGCGACATCTGGGTTGATTCCATATCTTAGCTATGGTTAATAATGCTGCAATGATCATTGTTGTGCTGGTAGTTTTAGTATGGCCTTGTTTCTGGATATTTGGGTAAAAGCCCAAGTAGTGGGATTGCTGGGTCATGGGGGAGCTCTATGTTTAGTCTTTTGAGGAACTTCCATACTGCTTTCCTTAGTGGTTGAACCAGTTTACAGTCCCACCAACAATGTAGTAGTGATCCCTTCTGTGTACATCCCTGCCAGCATCTGTTGTTACTAGATTTTGTGACAATGACCCTTCTAACAGTGGTGAGGTGAAATCTCAAAGCTGTTTTGGTTTGCATTTCTTTTATGGCCAGAGATGTAGAGCATTTCTTCACTTGTCTATTGGCCATTCTTACTTCCTCTTCAGAGAAGTCTCTATTTAGCTCACCTTTTAAGGGGATGATTATTTCTTCAGCAAAGTGATTTTAAAAGGAATGTTTATAGACAAGTACATTCGATTTAAAAAGTTAGACAAAATTCAGATAAATAATCTAAGAACCTCTCTCCAGGTCTTAGAAAAATGAGAAGACGCCAAATGCAAAAGTAACAGCAGGAAAGAAACAATAAAGATCGGAACAAAAACCAACAAAAAATCAGTTCTTTATAGACCAATTCTTAGCTATACTTATCAAAAGTAAGAGAGAAAATATCCAAATCAATAACATTGGAAGTAGAATAGAGGATACACAGCCACAAATGCAGCAACTTATTGGGGAATACTTTGAAAATGCATGTTCTAAAAAATTGAAAATTTTAGAAGAAATGAATGAGTTCTAAACATACATTATCTATCAAAATTAAATAAAGAGGAGATAGAAAGCATAAACAGATCAATCATAAGCAATGTAATTGAAGCAATGATATAAAAATCAAAAGGTCCAAGGTCAGACACATTCCCAGCTGAATTCTAGCAAACATTTAAAGGAGAACTAATACAAAAAACAGAAAGTAGAGGAATGTTTTCAAACTTGTTCTATGAAGCTGGTATCACTTTAACAGTCGAACTGGAAAATGGAAAAACAAAAAGAACAATAGTGATGAACAATGTAGGCAAAAATCTCATCAATAAAATATTTGTAAATCAAATTTAACAACACAGTTTGTTCACTCTGGCTTCATTATTAAATTTATATTAATTACTTAACTTATTAAATTATTTGGGAACTCTTTGCTAATATGTTCTATTTAATTAATTACTTGGTTCTATATATGACAATAATAAATCTAGCAATATTTGTTATAGAAAATAAAATATTCAAAAACTCACGTTGCAAACAAAAAGTACACAGAGGGCTGGGAGTTTGGCCTAGTGGTAGAGTACTTGCCTAGCATGCACAAAGACCTGGGTTCGATTCCTCCTCGGTACCACATACACAGCAAAAAGCCAGAAGTGGTGCTGAGGCTCAAGTGGTAGAGTGATAGTCATGAGAAAAATCCAAGGACAGTGCTCAAGCCCTGAGCCCAAGCCCAGGACTGGCAGACAAAAAAAAAAAAAAAAAAGTACGGAGAATATCCAAAATGGTGTCGGGATTTAGTTCAGTGAAAGAGCACTTGCCTGACAAGTGTAAGGCCCTGAGTTTGGTCCTCAGCTATGGAAGAAAAATAAAAAGCCAACTAGCTTTATAAGAAAGAGTATAAGTAAACAGCTTTCACCACTTGTCTCCAAAGTTACCAAAGATGTTATTAGACTCACACAAAGACTGATCAACAAATCACTGGGACAAACGTTAGACCTTTTGTGGACATTTTCTTTTCAGTAAGACCACTAAAGTAATCAGTGTAGAAGTTGAAGCCTTTCAAAAAATGGTATGAGAAAGAAAGAAAACTAAAAGTGGACCCATGCTAGTCACCATGCACTAGCACGAATTCTAAGCTAGTGCAACCTGTCTGGACAGCAGTCTGGAGGTTCCTCAACAAACAAAACATAGACCTTCCCTACCACCCAGCCAGACTACTCCTAGACATCTCCCCTGAACACCGTGAGTCAAGATATGAGAGGGATACCTGCACATCCATGACCATTGCCACATTATTCACAATAACCAAGATATGGAAACAACCCATTGTGGGTAAGTGTCTTATGGCCTTTCTTTTCTAGGCTGGCTTTGAACCATGATCGTCAGATCTCAGTCTCCTGAGTAGCTAGGATTACAGGTGTGAGCCACCTACACCCAGCTCAATTTGTATCTTGATGTCAGTTTAGGTCAGAAATATACTTGTATGGGACATGAAGTGGTGTCCTTGAGGGTTATGCATTTCATGCTATGCAGATTTTACCACAAAGAAAAAAATTAGCATTAAACATATCTATGTAATATAAATAACTCCAGTTAATGAGATCCTTAATAAATTATTTAGGGTGGAATGTATTCATGTCTGCACTAGACTATCCCAGGAGGATAGATAGAAAGATAGATGGATGGATAGATAGATAGATAGATAGATAGATAGATAGATAGATAGATAGAAAAAGATATTTAACTGAAGCAAAATGACACATTAGTGCTTTAATGCTAAGTGACGAGATTTCAATGTAAGTTTATTTCAACCTTTCAGTACATCTGAAATTTTTCAAAATAAGCCATTGGAAAAACCTTGACAGTCACCATTTAATTGTTTAGAACCTGGACCCACAAATGATTCTTCAGGGGAGGAGTATTTTTATCACGGGCATTGTTTAGAATTGCCAGCACATGGTGATAATAAAAAGCAGATCAGCTTTTAGTGAAGTTTATTATTGTTTTTGAATTCTCAATAGCAATACACACCCTATTGCCTGCACCCAGGGTGGGCTCTCCTACTAGACACTCATGGTACATGGTTAGTATCACGAAATTGGAAAAGCACAGTGACAAGAATCAAAGCCAGGTCTGCCTGATTCCAAAGTTCTCTCTATGCCAATGAACTTCTTTCTATACTATCCTGCTAGCTCTCCTGACAATTACACCAAGATGAATAAAACAGAATTCTTCCCTCCAAGGAGTTCACAAGGTATTGCAGGGAGATCCAGACTTAGGTTGCTGCTACAGATGACTAGATACAAGATTTTCAATTGACATGCCAGAGGAAAATGAGGAAGCTTCTTTGAAGAAGTGTGTGAGGTGCACTCTACTCCCTACCTAAACCCATTTGGGGGCTCTGAGTTGTTCATGCACTCCCATTCAAAATCCTTAACATGGCCAACAAAATTCTGTGTGATTGTATCCCTTTCTACTTCCCTATCCCATTCGGCACATTCTTCCAGTCCATCTCCTTCTGCTATAACATAATACCACAGACTGGGTAACTTACAAAGAGCAAGTTTACTTCTTACAGTTAGGGAGCCAAGACTGAAGGGCTATATCTGTCGAAGGCCTGTGATTGCAGCATCCTATGTTGGCATGTGAGAGGGACAAAGAAACATGTGCACAACTGCAAAAGTGTGAAGATGTTGTTGATTCCATACTCTTGGTATGCTGGTCCTGAGGCTTGAACTCAGGGTCTGGGTACTGTCTCTGGGATTTTCTGTTCAAGATTAATGCTCTGCTGCTTGAACCACAGTTCTACTTCTAGCCTTTTTGGAGTACTTATTTGGAGATAAGAGTCTCATGGACTTTCCTGCCCAGGCTTGCTTCCAACTTTTAATCAGATTTCTGCCTCTTGAGTAGACTTTCAAGCATGAACCACTGTCATGCAACATGCTTGAGTAGTATTTTTCTGCACTGCTTAGGCTTTTATTTATTGATCCTTTGGTACATTCCATTCTAATGATACATAAGAAAATTATAAGAGGCAAAACACTCCACATAATCCCAAGCCACATTGATGTAACAGTAAATGCCCTTTCAAAATCAGTAATCCTATAAGCAACTTTCTTAATAAAGGAAATCAAGTAATTTCAAATACATGCCCATACAGAGATTTACAAAACATAAGAAAACAATAGGTTTTTTTGCCTCAATATTTTCTGAGATTTCTGTGTGCCTAAATCTGAATATCAGCTTCCTGGTATGTGGAAATTTAAGACATTGCACAAGTAAAGATTTGGAATAGCCTTCCCCACATTAGGTGTCTTCCTTTCTGCTCTCTGAGTGATAGTGTCTTTCATATCTGTAGTTTCTTCAATAAAATACCGCTCAAGAAAAAGCTATTTCAGTCAGCTACAATGAGGTATAAATGATTATTGTCTAAATGACCTCCTATCTAGGGAAGGGAAAGGAATCCTGAGATATATATATACATATATATATATAATCTCATAGATGAACTTTGATGATTTTTAGTCAAAACAAAATAAGCTAGTCAGAAAAAGACAAATACTGTAAGATTCCACTTATTTTAGGTATATAGAATACTCACACTCATCTTAGTATTCTCATTGTTGTGACAGAAATAAGAGAGTAAAGATTTATTTTATTTCATTCTAGAGGTGGCAGCCCGTGATTGTGAAGAAGGTGTGGCAGAGCAGAAAAGTTCACATCATGGTGGCCAGGAAGCAGAGAGAAGGAGACAGGAAAGGACTAGAGATAAGATAACCTGCAGGGCTTGCCCCCAGAGACATGCTTCTTTGAGCTAAGCCTTACTTCCTAAAGCTTCAGAACCTCCCAAAATACAGCCACCACCAGCCAGAGACTTCGATTTGAAGACATGAAATGTGGGGGACATTTTACAGTCACACCTCATCAGGAATTATTGTTTAATTGAGTTTCAATGTGATCAGAAGGGGAAAAAATCTTGGAGATGGATAGTGATGATGGCTTCAAGACAATACGAAAATGTGAATATAATTAATGCACCAAACCATATACTGAAAAGGTTACATGATAAATTTTACGTCACATATTCTTTGTTGCAATGAAAAGAGAAACACATATACACATTGGTGGTTGTTCCTCCTAATGAGGTTTCCTTCACATATAATCATCATTTTCTCACATCTATAGGCAAATCAAGAGCGCTCAAAAAATGAAAAGTGCCCTTAAATGAAACCCAGAAAAAGCAGTGGAAGAAAATCTGTTTTCCTAGTGCACTTATACATCTGCCTGGAGTTCTGACTGGGGGTAGATGTCCTGATTTTACCAAAATAATATGTGTGTGTGTGTGTGTGTGTGTGTGTGTGTGTGTGTGTGTGTGTGTGTGTGTGTTTAAAATGAAGCAGAATTTGAATGAGGGAAAGGAAATAAAATCTAACCATAGTTATAGCAAGGGAAATTTTTCAGGTGTAATAGAACTGAAGAAATGTAATCAAGATTTTGAGACACATGATGAATTAAAACAACTATGTGTTTATTTCTTTAATGGCTGCTAATAGTGTTACAGAATTTCATTTACAACCTCATTGCATATTCATTCATTGTTTTGACTCTGAAATCCTACAGAGAAAAGCAAACAACCTATGGATTCTACTTAAAACAGAAGATGGGAGGAAGAGCAGGTAGTTCAAATGAAGCTTCCCACACTATTTTCTTTTACCTTCAAACCAGCTTTATTCATCCTTTATCACAGGTATTGATGGTGGAATTTAGTTTCCTGATATAATATGTAACATTAAAAACATGAATAGCAGGGCCGGGAGTTTTGCCTAGTGATAGAGTGCTTGCCTAGCGCCACATACATAGAAAAAAGTCAGAAGTGGTGCCGAGGCTCAAGTGGTAGAGCTCTAGGCTTGAAAAAGTCCAAGGACAGTGCTCAGGCCCTGAGCTCAAGCCAAGGACTGGCAAAAAAACAAACACACACACAAATACCTTCACACAGTGAGACCAAAAGAAGACATTCTTAGGAGAGGATCACAAGGGCTCAATAGGTATGTGCCCATAATCATATAACATGATGCTTATTGAAATGCACTCCAAGAAACAAGAGGTTATTTTACTTTTTGTGATTTGTTTTTCTCCTTTTGTTGATTTTTTTAATTTCTGTGCCTTTGGTCTTATATATAAATTTATCTGATTTGAGGAGGGAAAGGGGAAACACAGGAATGATGGGACAAGGAGTGAACTAATTCAGCAGTGATATTCTTTAGATACTATGTAGAAAATTAACTGTATAACTTGTGGAGGACAGGAGTCAGGAGGGAAAAAACTGAGAGAAAATGAGAAAAGAAGCGACACTGTTCAAATAGAAATGTATACTATTACCTGATTTACGTAACTGCAACCTCTCTGTACATTACCTTTACAATGAAAATATGTAAAGCTTAAAAGAAAAAACACAAATGAGGGAGGAAGGGTAAGCAAATGCAGTCATGATATCCAATATACATTTTGTAAAAATTGAACTGTATTACTGGGGAGAGGGAAGAAATGAATGAGAACAATGGAAGAGGTAACATAGACCAAATTGCATTGTGCTCATAACTTGACGTAAGGAATGTTAACCTCTTTGTACAACTCATAATAACAAATTTTGAAATTTTTCAGTAATTGAATTTGTGTTCATTCATTCAGGGTTTCAAAGTCTTCACTATATTGCTTATTAATTTTTAGAGCACTTTAAAATTAATGTCTTCCCTTCCAGCTATGTCACTTTTTTGCATTATAGACATACCCTCCCATGATATTTTAATTTTTCTGGAAAAATTCAAGTTTGGTCCATTGGATTTATACTATATTTGTCCCTTTGTGATACTCTTCTGTTTTGATACATATTTTCAGGAACTTTGAAGTTAAGATGACATAATGATGAAGAAAATCAACCTAGCAGATCGTTCAGGAGGTCATTCTGACATTTAAAAATCTATGTTCAAATCAAGTTTCATCCCATAGTTCTAAGGCTTTGAGTGTGTTACGCAGCCCTGCCAGCCATGGTTTTGTCTCATTTAAAATAGTAATGAAATAAGGTGTCCAATGGCTCACATCTGTAATCCTGTCTACTCATGAGCTGGAATCTGAGGATTGAGATTTCAAGCCAACCCAGGCAGAAAAATGTCCATGAGACTCTTTTATTCAATAACACACACACATGCGCACGCACACACGTGCACACACGCACGCACGCATACACGCACTAAAAGCCAGAAGTGAAGTTGTAACTCAAGTGGTGGATAACTACCCTTGAGCATAAAGATGCAGCACCAATACCCTGAACTCAATCTCTAAGCCTGACACAAAACCAAAATAATAAAAATAACAAAACCAAACCCATAATGACCATATTCGCTTCTAGTATGTGAAAGAAAGTATGTAAATCAGAATGATACTGCATACACACACACACACACACACACACACATGCATACTTATGCACATCCACATCCACACATAAATACATGAGCACAATTGTAGAAAACAGGCAGTATTGGAAGAAGAGGTTGACGCTGGATAATCACTTGATGTAAAACTTCCATTTATACTCTCAATCAGTATAGACACAGGAAGAAAACAGCACTAGGGATTGGAACATAGCATGACAGGACCAGCAGAGGAGGTGTGTTTTGGTACCCTAAAATTTTGAGGGTGGGAAGAGAGAGGGACCCTACAGATGGTCTTTCTCACACCCCTCATTTTATAGACAGAGAAACCATATGCACACCAGATCAAAGATCCTGCTGGTGCCAGACATATCAGACCTTTTGTCATCATTTCCCAGTCCCTCATCCACTGGACCTGCCATCATTGTCCTTGCAGAGTCACCAGAGCAGATCAATCTATGGCCCTGTGTGCTGATTCTTCGGGCGATGGTTTCACATTTGCAGCTTCCCCATGGTCTGCCTATTCCAGTAGGATGGATGGGAGTTGTAAACTTTGACTTCTGCAGTTGAATGAGACATTGTTTGCTGGAAGTGTGTGGGCGGAGAGGCTCACAGACAACCAATTGCCAACTCTTGAAGCAAACATGGTTCTTTATACTCCCTCCCCCCATGTCCTCTTTGATGTAATGAGCATGGCTTTCAATTTTCCTTGTAAATGGGCACATTGGTGACCATGGCAACTGGCATGCTCAAAGGATGCCCTGTCAAGGCCTTTGAAAGGCCTACAGACATGTGTATTAGGCGGACACAGCCATGCCAGCTAGTGCTTAACAAACATCCAACTAGATTGTACTCTTCAAAATCAAGCACACAAACATTTGTGTTTCATTAAAGGAAAATTAGTGCAACTCCAATAGGAAGAAGCAAAGAAAGTTATTTTTTGTGTCTACAGCTGTGTTATGAAGTACAGAGAGCCTCATATGAATAACCATCTCACATATGTGTTTAATTTATTTCTGTCACTTCTTACAGTCTTTTAACTTCTTTCCCCCTCTCTTTTTTCTCTTCTTTTCTATCTTTCTTTCTCTCTTTTTAAAAATAGTTTTTCAGAAATTAATCACAGATTCCACAGGTGGTCAGGCAGGAATCCTGATAAAACAGGGCACCAAGAGCACTTCTATATTTAAAAGACTTGCCCAAACATTAGTACAATATACTTTTGTAAATTGTGCATGTTCTCTTGATACGTACATGTATTCTCTTGATGACATAGGACATGAATCTAGTCATTTGATACTTCCAGAAGATTTTTTTAAATTTTAAATTCCATGTCTAGAAATAAAAATTTAAAGTTTTAAAATGCATGTAATTTTAAGTTTTAAGATGCATGTAATTTAAAACACACAGTATAAATGTGAGTGTTAGTAGAAAAGATGGAGAGATTAACAAGAGCTGCAATGTCTTTTGGGCAAAGTTTTACCTTGGGTCCTATTCTCACCTATTTGAGAGATTATTTATGTCCTCATTATGAAACAGAAAAGAAGCTGAGGAAGGCCAACAAGTATTTTTGAAGAGTAAAACAGAGGAAGGAGAAGGAGCAAAAAACACAGAGAGGAAGGACAAAGAAGAGACCAAAGGAGAAAAAAAAAGAGAGAGAAGAGAGACTCAGAGAAAAGAGAGCTGAGATATTAAGACATTCTTCAACCTGCTGGTTATACATGCTTCATGGCATGGGAATTTCTTTCTAGAGATCTACCTGTATGCTTTTCCTAAAAGGAGCTAGCAGAGTGAAGCAGAGGCAAACTAACTAGCTGATCATAGGATCCTTGGATTCAAGAAATCTTCACTTGTCACATTGCTTCTTGATTTATTCTCTGATAATCTGTCCCTTCCTATCTATTGATAGATGGTCACAATTATCAAACTTCTGAGATATGATTTCATTTGTGCTGCATGGTGGTTTGAGGTTGCCCCGAATGCCAAACCTCTCTATACTTGACTATGAACTCAAGCCAGATCTGTTTCCTTTGCCATTGTTAGTATTGCCAGCCTCTTCTATTTGCCTCTAAACTGCTGCCTCTTGGGCTGAGCTTGGTTACTTGAGGCTGAGAGTGTGGGTAGAAGAAAGAACATGAGATCATTTCATTTCCATTCTGAATGTCATTACAAACCAGCAATTGGTAGACATATCTCCAGCTTTGTAAATAGGCAGTGCAATAGCTGCACATTGCAGGGACTCCCTGAGAATCTTCCCGTGTTGACTGCTGCAGAGGGACATCTGGAAAGAACAGAAGCTTTCTCACCCATATAGTAGGGTCGTATTGTAAAATATCAACTCCACCATGTCTTTCAAAATGACTCTAGCCAGGCACAGGGGCTCATGACTGTTATCCTAGCTACTTGGGAGGTGTGAGATTAGAAGGATCACAGCTCAAGGCCATCCTAGGGAAAAAAAAAGTTAATGAGATCCCCATCTCAATATGATAGCATGTATCTTCCATCACTGCCAGAAGCTGTTCACAGCTTCTGTTCACAGTTGGAGGCTTTGCCATGGGAAAAAAATGGTTAACCTTACCAGAAAAAGAAGGACTAAAACAAAAAGGGCTAAAAATATGGCTCAGATGATAAGAGCACCTAACTGGCAAGTGTAAGATCCTGCATTCAAACCTCATTCCACACCCCCCATGAAAAAGGGGGGCATATACAAATAAATATGGTATTATGAAATACTTTGTATTTCAGCTAAGTTATTCCCCAAGTATTTTTCTCTTTAGAACCAAGATTATTTTTAACCATAACTGCTTGAGAGCAAGCAATAGATTTAAGGAGGAAACTAGATCATTTTGTGTTTGAGAAGCTCATTGTGAACAATACTAAACAAAAGCTAAATGCATTCTGAAGTATGTGTTTAAGACTGTGTTACACTTCGATAAATAAGCAAGAAAATAATCAGTTAATTCAGATTTCTGCTGCCCTCACGTCACACTTGTATTGGCTATTGTTAAAAGAACACTTGTCTCAAAGTCATTACTTTTTAAATACCAAACATTTGTCACATCACACTTTCTTGTGAGTTAGAAGTGCCAGTATCATTTAGCAGCTGCTGATGGCTTCAGGACTCCCAGGAGGCTGTAATCAAGCCATCAATGGGCTGTCTCCATTAGGGAGGGTTCTGCTCCAAGCCCACTATGCTGGTTTTCATCAGACCTCAGTTCCTCATGAACAGTTGAACTATGGGCTTTTTTTTCCCCCTGCTGGGTCTTGGTGAAGACCTCCCTAGAAGCATTGCCAAATAGATCTCCTCCTAGAACTGACTATAAACATCCCTGGATTCCTCCAGAGACAGTCAGAAAGAAGATACTCGAGACCAAAGCCAAAGTCTTTTATAACTTCATCTCAGAAGCCCCACTTCATTACTTCTGTTGTTCTCCATTCGCTGGAAGTAAGCCACAATCCAAGGGAGGAGGTTGCTTAGGAGGAAAGGATGACAGAAGACCATGTTGGAAGTTGCCTACCACAGTCCATATTTTCAGACATTATCATGCAGAATCCAAGAGGATGTCTTGAACTAGTCCATTAAGGTTCTTGCCGCAATTTGAATGCTACAAACGAAATCTGAAATCTTTTAGGAATTTATTGTTGCAGAGGAATTCTACCAACTTGCAAACACATGCTTTTAGACAAGGGTCCATTTATTTCTCATCCCCACGCCATCCATACAGCTTCCATTAAAATCCAGTAGTCAGTGTTTTCAGGAAATTAAACAACAACAACAAGTTGCCTAACTGACTGTATAGCCTGCTATATACAGCTTTAGTAAAATCATGTTATGCCTTTGGCCCTCATTTCCTTGATCAGCTGAAAGGTTTGAATCCAGTGACCGCCCCTCTCACACCCCCCCGCCAAGGTAGGTAGGTCTCTCTCAACTTTAGACGTGAATGAGATTATAAATCCATGTGTGCAAATTGGGGATAAAATGGAATGCGAAGCAAAGCTAAGAGTGTCAGTGTTCTCAAGTGAAAGTTAAGTGGCTGTGTAAGGGGGGTTTATAAAGCACTTTGTGCACTGTGAGCTTGTATACGTGTGTGAGGATGTGGTATATTACTTAGACATGAAAATGAAATGGTAGGAATAGGATAGGCTTAATAGAAATAGACTTCACTTGGTCCTAGGGAATACTCTCTCACTCCTTTAAGTCCATTATTTCTTGATGCAGAAACACTCGCATTAGCAAGACATTCAGAAGGATTCCATTCTTCACACTGAGTGGGTGTACTAGAACAGCTTCTGGGCTTTGGTCTTGGCTGGGCCTTGATTCAAGTCTTGGCTTCATCACATGCTGGCTTTTTGTGACTTCAGTAAGTTACCTTGCCTGTCCTTTATTAATGCTATGAAGATATTACCAGCTCCCTCATGGTGTTTTGGTGGAAGTGCAAATGAGTCAATGTTCAAAAGACGGATAGTGCCAAGAGGAGATTTAACCATGCTGTTTCTTCCACTCTATGCTCTATCTTCCTGAAAAGTAGAACAGCTTCACTGGTCTTGGCTTCTCTGAGACCTTCTTTCAGAAAGGAAAACATACTGTTCTGAGTTTTCCTCCACTCCCTTCCACTGCCAGGAGTGGTTAGCTATCAACCAATGAATTCTCCAGATGGCCCAAGGGCTTGGATTATTCCCGACCTGGAACTGCTGAGGAGAGCACAATCAGTCACAATAGTAATGGCTCAAGTAAGTAAAGTATTTTTAATTGTTTAAAACACTTATCTAAACTCACAATCTTCATCGTTTCTAGACACTTACAGTTATCCAAAAGCATTTGGTCATTGTTCACAGTTCCCACAAATCTCCCCAGTGACTTCTTGTGAGAATTGGAAAGGGCATAGTGTACTTCTCTCATATAAATTGTGGAGGGGATTTTGATCAAATCTCTGAGTCTTCAGGCTATCAAGTAGTCATCAAATATCACTGAAGGTATAATAATTCTTCATGTAATTGGTGCACAGATTATGAATTCTAAAGAATTAAGTACATTAAATGGATTGTGTTGCACCTTGTTTTGAAGCTGTCTTTGGTGCCAACATGAGTATTTCATTCAAAACAGAATCACCAAAAATGTCAAGTGTGGGGATCTATTTCTGCATTCGCAGCTACTCAGGATGCAGAAACAGAAGGATGGTGGTCCAAATTTGACTTAGGCAAAAATGAGAAAACCTATATAAATGGCCAGCAGAAAATTAAAAGGGCCAATGGCCCCAACCTAGCAAGCACAAGGGCCTAAGCTTAAGCTCCACTAACACACACACACACACACACACACACACACACACACACACACACACACAAAATATGAAGATTACTACTGAAAAGAAATATTTTATTCCAGTGACTTAATAGTTATTATACCATCATATTAATGAGACATGTCCACATGAAAGAACTCAGGAAAGAAAAAATGTTAAGGGTCCAGAAAGAGGAAAAAAGACAGGAGATGGAAAAATGACAGGGGGAGGAGGAAGAGCTAAAGGAGGAGGAAAAGAGGAAGGTTCAGAGAGACTGCTTTCTTATATTCTACCTCCCACCTTGCCCTCTTCTAGCTAGGCTTTGAAGGAGAGGAGACAAAGGACAGAAAGATCAGAGAAGAAAGTAGAAAGGAAGAATGATCAGAAAAGATCTGAAGGAGGAAAAAAGGAAATGTAAGTGACACTAAGAAGAAATACACATCAATTTGATTTTGGAATCAAAGTTAAAATTAAGCTTAATATAACTCTGTGTGTGTGTGTGTGTGTGTGTGTGTGTGTGTGTGTGTGTGTGTGTGTGAAGCATTGTACTGGGATCTAGCAGTTGGAGATGAAGGAGATTTGGCCACTGCTGAGGAGACATAGGAAAGAAGGGAGGAGGAAATTTCATGACATCCAAGAAAACTTTCATTGCTTTGATTACCAGGAGGACTCAAAGGGGTCAAGTCGTGGTTTCTTTTTCTCTGAGCGTTTTGGTGATGAATTCTCATTTCACATAGATGTGGTTTCTACTTGACATTGGCTTTTGGATTTCTTGAAGACATTTCTGAGCTTTCCTGCTCAGTGGGATGAGAGTGAGGAGAAGGATGTGTGTAGCTTCACATCTCAGCAAGTTTCCCCATCCAAACAGATGTTGCTTGCCTGAGAGCAGCACAGCAAAAACATGACTACCGGATTTGGCCTTTAAAAAATGCACCAATTAACCTATGTTGATTGAGTCATGCAAAAGCCACAGGGCTCCCTTACCACTGGATGCTGTTGAAAGAAGAGGAGTGTCAGCCCGAATCGCTCAGTCAGCATCATGCTCTCCACCCAGGTCAACACAGCTGCGGAGCCTGCTCTGCTCTACGCCCTCCCTCTGTCACTGGCTCCCAGGACAAACATGAAACTTCCAAGCTGGAATCAAAACTTTCAAGAGGAAGTCAACTGCTCTGACTATGTCCACTTGGAAGGACTCTGAAATAACCAGAATAAAGGGTCTGTTCTTCCTCCTCCTTTTTCCCCCTCCTCCTCTTTTTCTTCTTCCTTCTTCTCCTTTTCCTCTTTCTCTTGCTTTTTTGCCTCTTCCTCCTCCTCCCTTTTTTTTTGCTCTCCTTTTCCTCCTCCTTTGTTACCATATCTAAACCTTGGGAAAATCTCTTCCCTCTATCATTTCTTTCTCCTTGTCTTCTTCAGTCTCTTAATGCTGGTGACAGTGTCAGGAGAGAGTTTGGACCCTTAGCATCTCCTGATTTTTCTCCTAGTTTTTCTTTTTCTTTTTGGGGTGGAGGAGGGGTATGGGGCTTGAACTCTCGCCCTGGGCGCTGGCCCTGAGTGTTTCAGCTCAAGGCTTCAGCCCTACCCCTGGAGCCACAGGCCCACATCCCCTTTTCTAGTGGTTAATTGGAGATAAGAATCTCAAGATCTTTAGTACCTGGGCTGGCTTTGAACGGAGATCCTCAGATCTCAGCCTCCTGAGTAGCTAGGATGACAGGTGTGAGCCACCTCACCCAGAGTCTCCCAGTTTTTCTGTCTGACCTCGCTTCCCCGGCTCATCTTCCTTTGCCCTTCACTTCCATGTAGATGGTCCATACAAGTCCATTCTCAGTCCATTCATCTTATTCAGCCTACACTACCTGATTGCTCTCATCTAGTCCCGTGAAGGAAGAGAACTAGATATGAAGACTGCCATGTTTATTTCTAGCTACACGCTCTCATCAAAGCTTCAGACATTTTTTCACCTGTACGCTCCTCAGGCTTACCATGATCGAAACTTAATTCAGGGAGGACTGTTTTAGAGAAAATGAAGAAGCACTCCAAGCTTTATCTCTTCCTCAAAGCAGCTTCCCTGGATTGGCTATTGGAAGATTTGTCCCTTACTTGGATCAGCTTCTAGAGGTGTCTGCAGGCAGGCATATGTGGAGGACAGACTAGGACTCCGGAATCACCAAATAGCAAAGTTCCCCACTCTGCCTCCAGTGTTTCCTAGCATAGATACAAGGCAGCCCCAAACCTGGAATGGAGAATCAGAACACACACACGAAAAAGCCCAGGAGACACTTGTCAGCCCAGCCTGAGAGTGGGAAAAGGGAAGTCCTGAAACTAGGCCTTCCATGATCTTTTCTCGGGCCCAGCTCCAGGACATCTCTCCAAGAGGAGTCCCAAGGGGCAAATATTTTCTCTATTATAAGACTCAATTTTATTTCCCTTGTGATGTGTGTTGAAGGGCAGATGTTCATTTCTGACCAAATTCAATGTGTCTTTTATATTTATTTTCATGTTTACCATGTTCAATAGTTATCTTTCTTTTATAACTCTGAATTTCCATTGGGCCTTCTTTTCTTTAACCTGAAGAGCATCTGTGAGAATTCCTTGTGGTATGAAGTTAAAGTAACACATTTTAGCAGTTTTACTTTATCTTAAAAGACTTAGCTGGGCACTGATGGCTCACGTCTGTATAATTCTAACTAGTCATGAGGCTGAGAACTGGATAATGGTTTGAAGGCAGCCCAGGTAGACAAAATCTCAGAGATTTTTATCTCTACTTAGCCATCAAAAAGCTAGTAGTGGGGGAGTGGCTCAAGTGGTGTAGCACAAACCTTAGAAAAAGCCAAAAAAAAAAAAAAAAAGAGAACATAAAAAAAAAGAGAACATAAGGCCCTGAGGGCAAGCCAAGTGCCAACACACATACCAAAAACAAAGAAACAAACTTTATTTCATTTGCATTTCACATACACACACACACACAGGAAGATGTATAAAAGTAGAGATGGCTTATTTTCTTTCATGTCTTTCAAGATATTGTTTCTTATATTACAGTCCCATGTTTTTCCTTGTGAGAAACTGGCTATCTTTGCTCTTGCTGTTTCTCTGTACCTACTGTGTCTTGTTTTCTTTAATGTTTTTGAAATTTGTTCCTACTCTGTTTTCAGCAGTTTGGCTAGGTTGTGGTTAGGTATGTTTTCTTTTCAATTGATATCAAAGTTTCTGTTTGGGATTTGTAGAACTTCTTAGATATGTGGGTTTGGGGAATACATTTTTAAAATTGAAGACTAACTCATTAAGTCAGTTTCACGGGTCATTAAATTTAGATTATTCCTATTGTCCAATTTTCCTTTTTTATTTTTTTTTCAGACATGAGGCTTGAACTCTGAGCATGGGCACTATCTCTGAGCTCTTCAGCTCAAGACTAATGCTCTACCATGTTGAGACCCAGCATCATATCCAGTTTTCTGATGGTTACTTGGAGATAAGAGTCTCACAGGCCAGGAGTTTGGCCTACTGGTTAAGTGCTTGCCAAGCATGCACGAAGACCCGGGTTTGATTCGTTGGTACCACATACATAGAAAAAAGCCGGAAGTGGTGCTGAGGCTCAAGTGGTAGAGCTCTAGCCTTGAGAAAGTCCAAGGACAGTGCTCAGGCCCTGAGCTCAAGCCCAGGACTGGCAAAAAAAAAAAAAAAGAGTCTCACAGACTTTTGTGACTGGGCTGGCTTTGATCCTCAGATTTCAGCCTCTTGAGTAGCTAGGATTACAGGCATGCGCCACTGGTACCTGGCCACATAACTTCATTTTCATTACTCTTTTGTTTGTACTCAATATGTTGCAAATCCCAGGAGATTAATTTTCTCATCGCTAATATTTTTTAAAATTAATTTGTATTGGTTTTTTTAAAACAAAAAATTAATTACCTTGCATCCATACATTTTTTTCTTTCTTTCTTTCTTTCTTTCTTCCTTCCTTCTTTTTAAAAGATTATTAAGATTTTTATCTGATTCTTTCTACAATTTACATAATACTTTTGAAATTTTTATCTTTTTATCCACAGTACCAGTGTTTTTCTGTAAATCCATTAACATAATTATCAAATTATGGTTAAGAAATCTTTATCAATCTAGCATTTGTTAGTCTACAAGTGTCTACATCTGTTTCTGTTTTCTTTTGACTATGTGTGACATTTATCTTTTCAAGTTTAATAAATGTTTATTTTATTCTCTAGATACCATGGGTGACTATCTAGTCTATCTAGTCTGTAAACTAGAGACAAAATTATTCTCTTTCTCTAACAAGGATTGACTTCTACTTTAGACGATAGCTAAGTTACTTCCAGAAAATAATTGATTGATGAGTTTGATTTTAGACTTTGTTAATGTGGTTCTGTGTCACTTTTGCCACCAGGGTAGGATGAATCCCTTAGAAGTGAGTCCTTGGATGTAGTTTCTGGGTTTAATTTTAAGGGCATTTTCTGAGCCTAACTTGGCAAGCTTGAATTCCAAACTGGATACCTACCTGAGCAGCTGCTGAAATCTCCTCCCAGCAAGTCCAGCTTTACTTTGTTCTTGCGATCTTGTGTTTTGTTCCCATAAGAACTCATGTTGAGGCTTGGTCTTGAATGCAGCATTGTGGGAAATTAGGGCCTAGTGGATGGGGTTTGAGTCCTGTTACTGGTGGCCTTGGGAACATATAAATAAGGTCAGCTGTGACTCATGGTACCTTTTCTGCTTGTGCCTACCTGATTTCCAGCATTCCCATTGTGTGAAGGAAAGTAAAAGGCCTTCACCAGAAATGATACAGAGGTCCCGCTATCATCTCATACTTTCCGGCCTGCAGAACCATAAGCCAAAATAAAATTATTTTCTTTACAAATAAATCTTAGTCATTATGCTATAGCCGTGGGAAACAGATGAAGATAAACTTCTTGGAGTTTTGTTTCAGACAAGTCAGCTAATAATTTCAAAGTGGTTCTACACAGATTTGGGGGCTACCTTTTGTAGAGCAGCTCTTTCTGGAGCCCTCTTGACAGTCCAAGTACCATCTTGATTCCCAGGCTTCATAAGTTACTGGCAAGAAAATGCCTAAACATCCACTTTGCCATTAGGTTCCCTTTTCTAATTTTCATCTGCTTTCTTTCTTGTTATGTTCTGGATAATTTCATTACATGTATCTTTCCCCATAGTAAATCTCTGTCTAGGTTTGTTCAGTCACTATTTAATCCAAAAGTTGTTTTTAATTTCAATGATTCTGTTTTCCATTTGTAGAAATTCTATCTTTTCACCTCAGCCTTTTCTCCCCTCCAGGGTCTCGTTCTTTTCATATGTTTTTAATTTTTTCATACCCCATCTATTTTGACAATGCTATTTCAAGACCTCTATCTGGGAATTGTATTGCTCATGTATCTTTGAGGGTCAAATCAACTTATTCAGGCAATTGACTTCTTCTCATGGTGATTTATGTCATTGTATGCTTGAGTATTTGACCCACTTAGATTTAGAATTTATCCACAGAAAGGGTTATCTGTGGAGACCTGTGGTCTTTGGTGAAAATCCTTTAGGAGTTTTACATTGAATGACAAAATAGTCCAACACTGTCCTGCTTGGGTACACTTTTAACTTATTTCTTAGCTTCTGAGTTTATGTGTTTTAGTGAATATTTTTCCAAACAACAGCATAGGCTAAAATAGCTAATTGCCAAATGCCAAACTCAAGCTCTTTGTGCCCATCTCAGACATCCTCTGCAGCTGCTTCTTTTTCCCCTTCTCTTCATCTGGTAATACTGGACATTAGATGGGTTCTCTTATTTACTAGTAAACATTTTTAAAGGGCACAATCACAGTTTGCAGGTTTAGAAAGTCAGAAAATCTAACCCGATACCTTTTGTCCCTGATGAAGAATAATTTGGGGGATCAAAACTTGCATCAAGAAGAACATAATTATCTCCGTTTGTTGTGCTTGTTTAAATTTTTAAGGTAAAATTTTCCGATTTTGCAAATTCCTTTTAAAGAAAAATCATAGGTGGGCAAAATAAAGCATGCCTAGGGACCCAATTTGGGGCACTAATTTAGAGAAATCTTCAATAATGGGAAGAACTGCTCCTGATTTATGCATTTAATAAGTCAGATATATTAAACCTTAAAATGTAGCACTTAATTTCATATCCTTTGCATTCCCTTGTGATTTTGCCAATAAATCTCTAGCCTCTTGCTAGTCCCAGTGGGCAATCAAACCATTTATTCATTGTTAGTTTCTCATGAAGGCCTAGCAGGGTGTCAGTTTAAAGAACAAATGCTTAGGACCGCTAATGTCTTCATGCAATTGTAGATCTAGAAAGTTCCCCAGGAGTTTCTAATCTGAGATGGCTAATAAATAATAAGGTGCTTGTATAGCCACTGTCGCTCTTCGTGACAGACATTACTGGTCCGCCCCTAAAATTCTCCTCCTTGGAGTCTGTACAGGATTCCCTGGCCCATATGTTGAAATGTAGCGTTCCCAAACTTGAATTCCCTGAAACACTGGTTCTGTGTGTTATCCTTAAGTATTTAATAAATAGGTTCCATGGTTGGAGCAGCCAGGATTTCGTTGTGATTTAGACTTACTTTATTTAGCTTTGCATAGCAAGGGGATAATAATAATGCTATGTTATTAATAATAGTAAATTATTACTATTCCCTGGGAAGCCAGATGTGATGTAAATAGTGATGAGCAAAAGAGCCAGGGCCAACAGCTGCACAAAACAATGCCCAGCCTGTACTGTGGCACGTCTTCAGAAGACACACCACTGCCACTGTGCTTGTGTAGTATTTGAGAATGGACGTCAACCACTTTGCAACAGCTATGTTGGGGAAAAGTAGACGCCTTGTCTGCACTTGTCTAGCCTCAAATGCCCAGTTCCCTCATGCTGACCTCCTCCTCCGTCTCTCACTGACTGAGCCCCCGGGAGCCTTCTGCCTTTGACCACCCTCATCCTGTGACATCCTGGGAAATATAAGTTCTTAGAAAATGGAAGCATGCACCGAGTATCTGTAACTTAATCAAGTTAGTTTGTTTTGATAACAAGGTTATTATTAAAAGACAACCAATATTTGGTTTTGTTTGTTTTTTTTAATGTTGCTATCATTCAGAGTCTCCAAAAGAGAGCTTTAAAAATTGATATTCCCACGACAGACATTTTTTCCTGAAGAAATAGCAGATGACTAAGAGGTCAGGATCATCAAGGTGGCAGACTTACGTGCATGGCCAGCGGGATGGTATGGTTTGTTCACATGACAAGGGTGAAGGGCAGTTCTGTCTGCATCCCTCCTCCGGAGGACTCCCTGCACACGGCTGCGCTGTGCTCACTTGAGTCTGACTCGAGTCAGCATTGGTCCTTGCCCAAAAAGATTCCTGCAGAAATGAGATAAAACACAAGGCTGAGAAGGAGAAGGCATTTGGCTGATCTCATGGAAGTGCAGTCTGGGAGCAGAAGAAGCAATGGGAATCTGTGGCCAGGCAGAGGATAGATAAGGGTCAAGGTCAATAAGTGCAATACTTTGCTTTCCTCCTTCCACTCCAGTTGTTTGTTTTCTGCTTGATGAGTTTCCAATCCTCCTTTCTGGAGCCAGCTCTCCACTGGTGTTCTTTTTTCTCTTACTCTCTTTCTTTCTTCCTTGCTTGCTTGCTTTCCTCCCTCTCTCCTTCCCTCTCTCCCTTCTTTCCTTCCTTCCTGCCTTCCTTCCAACTGACTTTCCTTTTTCCCTTTGCTTCCTATTTTTATGGTAATATTGGGGTTTGAGCTCAGGGCTTGTGTTTACTATGTTATCGCTCCTCGTCTTTGTGCTTTTGCTATTTTTCAGACAGTGTCTGATTTATGCATAGAGCCAACCTGAGCCAAGGTCTTCTAATTCACATTTCTCACATAGCGGAGATGACAGGCACATACCACCACACTCAGCTTTTATTGGTTGAAATGGGGTCTTGATAATTTTTTGCCTCCTTAAACAAGAGTCTTCCCAGTCTCTATTTCCTGAATATTTAGGATAATAGGCATGAATTATTGAATCCAGCACTCCCCCACCCCACAAAAAAAAAAGACCTCACAAAAAAACTGGTTTTCTTCAAATAAGTTCCCAGGCGACATGTCCATGTACCCTTACATTTGATCTGTCAATGTAATCAATTTTATGCCTGAATCATTTCCTTGCACAGATTGGAACCTATTATATTGGGGATTTAAATGTTCCTTGAAGGCCCTCATGTGAAAGTTTACCCTGAAAATCACATTGTCATTGGGAGATACAATACCTCTAAGTGGTGGGATATAGAAAGAGGTCTTCAGGGCATGGGGGCATGCCATCAAAGGGGAAAAGCTTGCTCTGCCATGTGTTTTCATCACGATGTGCTGCTGCCTGGCTACAAGGCCTAGAGTAATCTGGCCAATGAACTTACAAATTGTGAGCCAAAACATATTTTTCCATCATAGGTTAATTATGTTTAGTTGGTTTATGTTTTATTTTTTACTTCAGTTTTTGTTTGGTGGGGGGGGGTGGATAGTACTAGAGTTTGAACAACGGGCCTTTTGCTAAGTAGGCTGGTGCTGTGCTATTTAAAACACACTTCATGCCTTCTTTTCTCTGATTTCTTTTGAGATATAGTTACAGTTTTCTGCCTGGGAGTGGGCCTGAGCTGTGATCTACTTACTCTAGGTTTCCTGTAATTTCTAGGATTATAGGCATACACATCCTGGCATCCAGCTTCCTTTGTGGAGATGGAACTTTTCTGTCTGGGCATGCTTCAAACCAGAACCCTCTAATCTCAGCTTCCTTTGTAGCTTGGGATAACAGGAGTGTGTTCATGCACCCAGTTGTGTGTTGACAAGGTTTCTGTTGAGGCAGACTTTAGTGACATCCTTCTGACTTCAGCCTCCCAAATTGCTAGGTTTATAGACCTGAACCACTAGTGTGCACCCTCTCTGGTATTTTTTTTCACTAAGGGTATTTGTGTGTGTATGTGTGTGTGTGGATCATGGAGCTTGAACTATGCCTGGGCGCTGTCCTTGTGCTCTTCACCTCAAGGCTACCATCCTACCCTTGAGCCAAGCACGCCTTCCTGTTTTTTACAGGTTAATTGGAGATAAGAGTCTCAGGTCCTTTTTTGTCTGGGCTGGCTTTGAACCTTAATCCTCAGATCTTAGCCTCCTGAGTAGCTAGGATTACAGGCATGAGCCACTGCCTGACTTTAATAAGAGTATTTTTATTGTTATTGTGGAAGTGATGTACAGAGGGGTTACCAGTTCATAAATCAGATGAGTACATTTCTTCATCCCTTCTCTCCTCTCCCAACTTTTTCCTCATATGAAAAGGTATATAATTCATTTCTAACATAGTGTCTAGTACGAACCAATTGGTACTTTTTTACTTTTTTTAATTAGTAAAGGCAAGCCTGTATTTTTTTGAGGTTTTCATTTTATTTTTATTTTTGTATTGTACTTAATAGAAGGGTTACAGTTATATCCGCCAAATAGTAGGTGCATTACTTCACACACATTGCTACCCCTTCTCATGTTTTTGTCCCCATTCCCCTCCCTCACCCTTCCCCTCCTCTCGTTTTCCCCCTTCCCTTTCCTATTTCAAATAAACAAATAAACCTATATACGATATACCAGATAGCAAGGTAAGATACTGTAACAATATGAGAATAACCAAGAGATTAGAAATAACATAATATAGTACATTAAGAATAACAATCACTCATTATATAGCTCTTACTTCCATATCCTGGAGGTTCTTTCATTTAGTCTCATCCTATATGAACTTATGTATCTAGGTTTTGAGCTATTGTAATCCTCTGCTAAGAGAGTCCAAGGTTTGTACTAATTATTACAAATTAGGGAAGCCACTGAGCCTATGTTCCCTTGGGTCTGCACTTAATATGATTTTTTTCCAAGTTTTTCCATTTCCTTACAAATAGGATGATGCCATTCTTTCTGACAGCAGCATAGAATTCTATTGTGTATAAATACCACATCTTGTTGATCCAGTCATCTATTGAGAGGCATCTGGGTTGGTTCCATATCTTTGCTATGGTAAATAGTGCTGCAATGAGCATCATTGTGATAATAAACCTATATTTTTTAAATGCCTGTTTTTCAAAATCAAATAAGTAAATAGGTAGTCAGCAGTATTTCTCAAATTTGTTGGCCTTAGGGCCCGTAACACATTCTTAATAATTACTGAGCATCTCAAAAGAGTTTTTGTTTATGAGTATTTACTGATTGTTTCTAGTTGAATAGAGAACTAATTATAATTAATTAGAAGTTAGGAAGGAAATTGGAAAACACATAAGCATATTTTACCAGTATGGTTTGCTGCCCCTCAAACTCATGCTGACAACTGAAAAGAGAAAAAAAAAATCAAGCAAGAGAAAAAAATGCCAATTTTTCTCCATCATTGATGAGGAAGGTAACATCTCTTCTCCCTATCCCAACAAGTTGTTGTTTTTCTTGAATCTGGGTAGGTTAGGCCAGAGGAGGTTAGCTCACAAACTTAGCTCAGTGGCAGAGTGCTTACCCAGTTCTATTCAACTTGTGCCATGTGTTGCACTAGCTGCACTCCTCACACCATGGGTCTCGGTTTTACTTCCACAGGATTTCTGCAGCACTAGTTGACACTGATTCCCAACTGGCTTCCTATTAGAGTCACCATAGGTTACATCCAGGGCTAGTGGTGGCGATGGGCCAGTCATCACTGCCCAGGCCCCTGCTCTGTGTTTTGATGGGTGGAGTTCCTGTGTTGCTCTGGCTCATTCTGATTCCCAGCTGGCTCCCAGTCATCTAAAAGCCCATGGTGGCCATGCATCAGCACTTTTTCCTCCTGTGGCAGCTTGATTCTAGTCCATGACTTCAAAACCTCACTGAGAAGCTGTTTTCTAGCTGTTTTGCTTTTTGAGTCACAGAGAGGCTGGAGAAAGCTTTTGGCTTCGAATCCATCATTGTCACTCCTGTTGAACTTTTAGAAAGTATCTTTGGTGGCACCTCTTCTAATCATATCCTTTACTTACTCAGAATTGTTTTTGTCCTCTATTAATTTTTGGATGTTATAGATGCTGTTGAAGCCCAGATCTACATCTTGTCAACTCCTAACTTCATTAGTGTTCCTGTATCTCTCTTCTTTTCTTTCTGGAAGAGGGGAGGGGGAGGGGGAAACACAAAATGCTTGAGATATACTAGTAGGCATATGAGTGTGTTCTCTGATATTTACTTCACTATCAAATACTTCGTGTATGTCCTGTCCCCGAGGAACTCCTCCCCAACCCTTGCTTTAGGCATCCCAAGACCCTCCCAAGCACACCAAAGGGACTATGCAGAGACATTGCCAAGGCCTGCAGACCCCGGCTGTTACTGCCCCATCCAGAATGAGTGTCACAAGCTTACCATTCCTTGTTTTGAAGAAGCTACCAACCCCAGCTGTAAAACTTCCTTGCAAAGCCATAAGTTGTAAGTTCTAACTTTGGTCCATGCACTCACGTCCTGGGTTTTGTCAGGCCTATGTATTTCAGAGCCACCTGGATGCAAAGGATTTCTCTGAATAAGACATATTAATCAAATATTCCCTTGAAAGCTTTCGGAAGCCTCTCTGGCAGCCAGAATGTAGATTGAATATATACATATATATATATATTTCTGGTGTAGTCAAAAATTCATTATAAGATTTATTAAAAGTGGATGTTTTTTTCTCCCTAGCTGTTTGCTTCAGAATATTGGTCCCTAGAGAATAGGTGCTTTTCACAACTCTTTAGAGTCCTATAAAGAGTGATAGAAAATGCAGCCAGGCATATCATGTGAAATTCAAACCCACTGGAGTCCATTTGTGTATCTGCCTTATTATTTAACAGGGTTATTGTTTCTCCTGGGTGGGGGGGGGAATTCCCTGCACTTCTTCCCAGCTTGATTCCACCTGCAGGGAGAAGGAACAATGCAAATCCATAAACACCTTGCTCTTTGAGAAGATATTCATACCCCCGAGAAGTGACAGGGCATTTCGCTCCACAAAGAATGACACCATCTGGAGCAGGGCTCAGGTACAGCTCTGGAGCAGGGCTCAGGTACAGCGATACTAGTTCATTCTGGGAACACTCGGAGAGATTGACTGGACATCATGTTTGAAGGCCTGGATGTCATTCCTCCCGCTTTGCTACTTTTCCTAACTATGAATGACCAAAGACAGTCTGCTTGAACTGGCTTGTGTGTCTGTCTCTATCTTTCAGGAAGGATGATGGACCTTGCCTGGCTCTTTGCTCCAAGTTAAAAGATTTACTAATGTCAGTGATTTATGTTAGAATCTGTTGTAAGCCAACCTTTGTTCCCTAGCACTATCTTATCAGCCTGAAGCCCACTGTCTTCAGATGCAAGTTCCTGGAGGCCTCTGTGGTCTTCTCTAGATTTAACAAGATGGGGCTTCTCCTTGCATCATCTCTAGGAGGAGAAGGGATGACCCTTCAGAATATACCAGAAACTATGGAAGTGCTACGTCTTTTGTGTCACAGGGAGAGAGTACTTGCTTCTCTACAGCCAGAGTTTTTCCAAGCGATGGGCTACCAGCTAGCCTGGACTTTGTTCACTCTGCCCACTCCAGTGGAAAGCTAAGTTACCCAGCCATGATGGCAAAACTCAGTGGGGAGCTTGGGTTATTTCAGTTATTTAACAACTTCAAGGAATTCAGGTTTAAATTAGAAAGATGTATAGCCGTCGATAATAGTAGTGGCTGGTGTAATATTATTTTCTTTAATTTTATTTTTGAAACTCTATGAGGAGGATAAAAATGTTTTTCTCCTATAATTTTACTATATTAGAAGCCAAATTTTAAAAAAAAAACTGGTGGCATAAACTTGTAGTCACAGGATTCAGAAGGCACAGGATAACTGCAAATTAAAGACTACCCTGGGTTATATAGGGAGACCCTGTTTCAAAACATAATAATAATTTAGCATAGTTATTGATCCTGGCATCAACATTCCCCACTGGAAGTTGGAAGTCTGAGTGTTGAATATTCCTTACCTCTTCCTCTTCAGCCCAAGAGATAGGTGCTAGGGCTAACATGACTGACTACCATGTTATGTAAGAAGCTTTGCTGTGGACTGGTAAATAGAGGATGATCTAAACTATTGAGCAGGCTGAATAAGACATCTCTTCCATACCAACATTTCCCTCCTGTTTTGGCAACAGCTGAATTTCCTGACTCTGGGAGCCAAGGTTACCATCCTTAAACTGTAGCAGGGAGTGCCTGTTTCTCCAAGGGCAGAGTGTTTGTCAGTCACAGTTGACAAATGTGGTCGTGATGTCTCAGTTCTCCTCGTTATATAACATGTTTGCTTGTCCACCTTCTCAAACTTCCATGAGCTCAAAGTTCTGGAAGAAACTTAGCGCTGGGGTTTTACATTGACTCTAACTTCAGTATCAGATTTTTACCTCTTCTCCCTCCTTTCTCTGCCCGTGGAAACTAACACATTTGGTTCCTATAGACATAGATGATCATAAAACCAAAGAAAGGACACTGAAATCACATCATTGCTTAATCACTCCTTGCTTGATTTTAAATAAAGATCCTAGATGCAGGGACAAAAGTCTTTTTTAAAGCTAATGCTATACAACGTGAATACATTTTACCATATAGGTTAATCCAGAATACGCTGCATGTAGTAGCTCACTAAATATGTGTTAAATATAATAAGACTTGGATTTAGTTAAAGGAGAAATAAAAAACAGTGGGTAGAAAGTGGAGAGGAATATTCAATAAATATATAATAAATGGGTAATGAGGTCCTGAGTTCGAATCTCAAAGTTCTACCACTTGGAGTTTGCTTTCTTTGGATATCGTATGACTTCTCTGTGCTTTAATATACTCATCTATAAAATTGTAGACTATAATTTTCATGATATCTTTTTAAGAAAACATAAAAAATGGTTATATTTCAAATTTCCTAGTTAATGAAAGTACTGTTAAGAAATTATGACCTTTTCATAGCTGAGAAGTTAGAATAGTCAGACATTCTAACAAAAAATACTGGGAAAAGACTGCTAAATTAGCTATTTCCAACATTTATTGCAGAAATTCTTGCAGTTGTCTGGTGTACTAATAAAAATTATTTGCAAATTTGCTAGGATAGGCTAAAGTCTGCAAACTAACAAGTGATGTCTCCTAAGCCTGGGCACTTGAATCAAGATTGAACCACAAGAGGATCAAGAAACTGTTCTCAGGAAAATCCTCAGGAGGCTTTTACTTCCTACAGCACAGGAAAGATAGGATTTCACCTTTCCTGTTCTCATTCCAAGTCTTGGATAATTGTTCTGAAAGCAGGTACCTTAGGATGCCATTGTGAAGATTAAATGGGGGTAACATATGCAAAATCTATAAACTTGACATGGTATATCCTCAGAAAATACTACCGAAATTATGCTATGACTTTCCCTACTCAAATCAGTACCACTTAATTATGCCCTGGAAGGGATTTAAGGCAATGGTCAAGGATGTTACCATTAGCATTGTCTTTTCACCTCCAAGAAGAAAAGATTTTTCACTGTTAAATCAAAAGAGAAATAAGTCATTATCTACTGTAATTGCCAACATTGAAGTTATTGGCATTTTTCAGTAGCATGCCCCATGAAGCTGGGAGCAAAACAAACATATGAAGGAAAGGGTCAATGAAGATGTTTGAGAAACAGAATCTCAGGCCCTGCAGCTCCACATCCAGCTGGCCCTTGAGTATCTTAATGCATCCTCACTCTTGCCTGGAGTGTGGGAGCAGGTTCCTCACAGCAATCACTGTCCCTTCTATCCCTCCTATCTCCTCTTCATCCTCCTCAGCACCAGAGCCTGCATCCTATAACTTGGTCCAAATTATCACTCCCCTCTACTCCAGCCCTCCAGAATTAATTGTTGCCTACATATCTGCATTCAAGACCATCTAATCTCAACAAATCATTTCTTCCCATCTTCCTGGTACATCCCACTGCCTCCCCCTCCATGCACACAGGACCGCCACAGGAGAATCTTTCTGGCCACACGCACTATCCACTTCTCCTCATAAATACCTTTCAGCTCACTGTTATGATTTTGACCTTCAATGGTCCCCCAAAGGTCCACATGTTAGAGATTTGATAATCAGCTTGGTACTACTGAGAAGACCCTGGCTAGGGCTTACCAAATTTACCTCTCCTATCTCTTAGAATATTGGTCTAGAGTGCATTGCTCCACCTTTCTTTGGAATAAGGTAGAAAAATAAACACTAATTTCTGGCTGGTCTATGACTGCTTTCCAATATGTCACCAGTACCTCCTTCCGTGTATTTCAATACCATGTCCATTCTATTTTGGCTCTACCAACACTTATAAAGAACCAACTCCAAACCCTTATAAAGAACCAACCATGTTGTTTCCTAGAGTGAAAAGCAAGGTGAAATTATGTCACTTTCCAAGAAGCCAAGAAATGAAAAATATTATAAGGGAAGAAATATTTCTTGAGAGGAGCACAGCATCAAAGGCTGAGATTTTCAGATGTGGGAATGATATACATAGCAAGATGATAAATGGTATTGGCTTGATTCCCTATAATGACCCTAGTGCAAGGGATATAGGGAGAATTTGCTCCAACATGCTTATTAGGGTCCTCACTAAGGACACAGCAAAAGAACACGAGGGATCAGAGGTTCCATGTCCTCACAGGCTCCTTTTCTCCCTTATCTCTATCCCAGGACTGTACAATAGCTATACCATCTGATTTTCAGCCATAAACCCAGAGAACGGGTCCTGGAATATATCACAGGAGAGGGGAAGCTACTAAGAAGCCCATAGCCAACTAAAGTTTATTTTTCCTTTGTATGTCTGTAAATAAATGGCTTCAATTTTGGAAAACATACATCTGGAGCATGATCGTATTGCCAAACAGACAGCGCCTCGTCACAATATGACAACAGCTTCCAGAAGGTTGTCTGTCTTTTCATGTGAAATGTTGCTTAGGGGGTGTCTAGTGATTCAGATCACTGAGTGTTCAGTGAGGCCCCTCCTCCAGTTTCCCGAAAGCGGGCGGCCATTGCGATCTGTTCTTGACCTGCAATCTTTAGCCCAGTGCTTCCCTTTACCACAGCGTGGACATGTGCCAGGTGATTTTTCTCTCTTTTGCCTGGCCTGGCGTGGGCATTGCGTCATCCAATGTCCTATTTGTCCACAAGAGAAGCAACGCCCTGGGGGTCTAGCAGCCCGAGAATGCCGCTGACCTCTATATTTTAGAGACTCAGTAACAGTCTTTCCTTGAGGAGCGGCGGCTAAAGTAAGGCCTTGTACATGGGAGGGTCCAATATCAGCACACAGTGAAATAAAGTCCGTGATTCCTCCCTTATTCCTATGGGGTCTGATAGCTGCCTGACAGGCGGCGTTGGCATTTTCATAGGCTATGTGTCTAACTATAATCTCCCTTGCATTCTCATCTTGTACTAGGCGGTCTGCAGTCTCCATTAATCGAGACAAAAATTCTAGATAAGGCTCATTTGGTCCCTGTTTAACTTCTACTAGATTTTTTGTACGATTGGAATTGCGTAACTTTTTCCAAGCCTCTCTCGCCGCAGCATTTATTTGTAAATAGGCCTCCTTTGCATAACCCAATTGATCTTTGGTGTTTTTATAGGTTCCCTCTCCTAACAACTGATCAACAGTGTAAGGCAGGTTCTTAGACCTATTTGTTTCAATTTTAGCCCGACACTGTGCAGTGAACTCTGTCTCCCATAATAAGTACTCTCCCGCACTAAGGCATGCTCTGGCAAGCCGCTTCCAGTCATTTGGGCATGCAATACCAGCACACGCGGCCTCCAATATTACTTGAGTAAAAGGGGCAGTTGGCCCATATTGGGAGCAGGCATTTTTTAAATCCTGTAATAGTTTAACAGGAACAGGTTGATGGTTTACTTGTTCATCATAATCAACTAAACTAGGGAAGCATCGAGGCCCTGAAATACCTTCCCTCTCTCTAGCAGCCTGAGTCAGGTTTAATTGCGATGCACTGTGCCTGGTTGTAGTGCCTGTTAAAAGGGACTTGTTGCTAGGGCCTTTAGGCTTGCCTAAAGGTTGAGAAAGGGATTGAGGCCGTAAGGCTGCAGCCGGAGGCGGTGGGTGTGAGGGGTAAGGTTTAGAATCAGACACCATAGTGGCCTGAAGGTCATATTTCTTTCCTACTTCTGGGGGGGCTCTCTGCTCTGTCCCCATTTTCGATAGAAAATGTAGGATTTCTTCTAACTTCTTCTCCATCGTAGCCATTCGGCCCTCCATTGACTCATCATAACTTTCCTCCTTGATATTCAAACCTGAATTCTGATACTCAATATCTACTGGTTGTTGTTCCCTTTTCAAGATCTCACTCTCTTGGGCTGCGGCATATGGCTCAGCCTCAGGTTTTTCAGAAGGGTCCTTTAACTCATAAAGTTCCCTTAATTCAAGATTAAGTTCAGCATTTTCATGTAGAGGATCTATGTATTCACTTACTAAACTCCATACAGTAGCAGCCTCTATTGGGGTCTTCTCGGGGCCATATACATCATAATAATCTAGAATTCTTTTTCCTATCCGCTGCCAGGCTTTTTGGAATTCCTCCTCTATAGACCTCGGGCATGCCTCCTCGACAAACTGTAGGAAGCTCTGAAGCACCCCTTTTTCCACCCGCGTTCCGTGGGCTTCAAATAGGCCTGTTAAGATCGGTAGAAATAACCCATGGCTATTAGCTTGACCCATAATTTTTACTCCTGACTATACTCTCTTAATAGTCCTACGATGTGTTACTCACCACAGGGAGGGGTCCTTCACCTTCGTCCCAGATTTTCAGGGTCCCTGTTCGGGCGCCAGATGCGTGCGCGCGCGTGCGCGAGGGGGCGGGCGGGGAAGGCTCGCCGGCGACGTCCCGAGGCCCGGCCCGCGCCGTCCCCGCCCCGGCCCCCCCAGGCCGGCCAGACCCAGCCATGATCAAGGCGATCCTCATCTTCAACAACCACGGCAAGCCGCGGCTCTCCAAGTTCTACCAGCCCGTGCCGTATCTGCTGTAAAGAACATGAATCTTCCAGAGATCCCGAGAAACATTAACATTGGTGACATCAGTATAAAAGTGCCAAACCTGCCCTCTTTTAAATAAAATATTAAAAAGACCACTCCCAGGTAAAACCCAGGGGAAAAGTCATCTAAGTTTACCATGCAGTTGTTTACCAAAAATAGAGGAGGCGAGTCTTAACTTTTGCTCTTGGATTTAAGTCAAGGTACTGTATAGAAGTTGTGTAAAATCAGTATGGAAGTTCATTGTTGGTTTTCTTGCTCAGTGATTTTAAAGAAACTGAATAGTTAGTGTGTGTGTGTGTGTGTGTGTGTGTGTGTGTGTGTGTGTGTGTGATTTCTTTCTTTAGAAAATACTGCATTTCTATGCCCACCTACGGCATGCCCATATGTATCGGCTATTACAGTGTTTCCAAAAGTGAGATACTACTTTAATATATACAACCCAGAACGTTGGTGTTTTGTATGGATCACAGGTAGAGCAGTCTCTTAATTCTTTCTACCATTTGTCACAATTGTTATTTAAAGAACCAAGTCTGTATTGCATGAAAACATTATGACCTTTTCCTCTTAGTTGAAATAAACTCCAAGATAACTGGACTTTGGAGACATCTTTCTGTTGCCCCAAGATCTTCGTTAGCAATAAGTTTTTTTTTTTTATAACCCTCTGATTCAACAAAGTAAATAAAAGTCTATTTTATCGCTGTTAAAAAAAAAAAAAAAAAAAAAGGCCCTTTTCTAAAAGGCAAAGACTGACTGGACTCCGCGTTTATTTTCCCCTCCCCCTTCTTCCCTCCTCTTCTCCCAGGCAACCTCCAGGTGTTACATTCATATGGTAATTCTCAGGTCATTTACATAGAATAGGGCCAGAAAGCAATAAGACAATATAGCCATCGTCTGATGCAAGTCAAGGTACAGTTTGATTCCACTCTGGCTCCCAACACCTGTGTGTCACCATGAGTGTGGGATCACATTAATTCTTAGGTTGGGACCAGACAAGGAGGTGTGCAAGCAACTACTACTAGCATTCCTCTTTTTTTAGGAAATTGAATCTGACATATTTGTTAAATGAGCTCTGTGAAATGCCTCATTATAAGTTTCTTTGCAGGCAGTACTGAGGTTTAAACTGGGGGCCTTGTGCTTGTAAAGCAGGTATTCTACCACTTGAGCCATCCTTCCAGCCCCTTTTTATGTTGGTTAATTTTGAAATAGTGTTTTCCTTCTGACCAGGCTGGCCTGAACTATGATTTTCCTGTTTGTACTTCCTTTACTTTCTGGGATGCTGGGCATGGGCCAGGGTACACAGTCATTGGTTGAGACGTATGCACTCAAACCAGAACTTCTGATCTCATTGCAAAATTCATAAAAGCAGAAAAATTGACTGCATATACTAAATAGATGCTGATTCATTCATTATATATTATATAATACAACATAATACAAATAAGTATATAATATATACATAGTAATATTATATATTATATAAACATAATATGTAATGTATAACATACAGTATGTTATATCATATAATACATAGTATAATATAATGTATGGTATGCATAGTATAATATGTAGACTATATGGAATATATACTACATATTATATTATATATAGTATATATTGTGTGTATATATATACATAATATGTTCTATATATGTCAGATACATTTTTAGAAACACTATTGTGTGCCCAGTTTGTACTTAATAAAATCTGCAGACTTGATTTCAAAGCACTTTTAATATAGAACAACAAAATACTGCCTATATAGAACACACCAATATTACTGAATCATAGACTAATAGCCTTAAGAGGGACCTTTGAAATTATTTTATTCTAACTCTCCATATTAAAGGTAAACTAAAACTCAGTGAAGTAAATTGTGCCCATTTCTAATAGTTCAAAATATATTGCCTGTGTAGTGTCA
The DNA here is from genome assembly GCF_031878675.1 of Megascapheus bottae. NCBI lineage: Eukaryota > Metazoa > Chordata > Mammalia > Rodentia > Geomyidae > Megascapheus > Megascapheus bottae. The sequence continues at coordinate 45,694,167 of NC_143519.1, forward strand.
CATTAAATAGGGTACTGATCAAAGAAGTAGAAAAATCTCAGAATGAGCAAGTCTTTATTTCTCCAAATCATTTACTTAGTGTGATTGTTTGTAAAGTCATTACAGTTAATCTCTCCTTTGATTGGAAAAAAAAAGCAAGATCTGAAGGAAGAAGAAGTAGGAGTTCTGTGGGAGAGAAGTTTGTTTTTCTTCTTCCAGATCCTTTCATATTATTTTCCTATGACTCTAGTAGACTTTGAGGTGCCCTCTAGATCCACAAGAACCTCATGTGAACCAGAAGACTATTCTCTGCTTCAGATCCCTGCTGCTTCCCTTTTATCTTTCGGGATTCGCCATGGAGTGTGACTGTCATCTTTGTTCAGAGGCAGTTCTGAAAAACCCCGTGGTCCCTCTCCCACATGAGTAGTAGGGAGAAAGTAATTGTGGAGACATTCAGAATGGCAGGAAATGTGAGTGGGGCATGGTGGTTAGGCTGGGCTAGGGATAGTACTTGCTAGTTGGAGCAGAAGGAGGAACCCGTCCCACCTGGTCAGCCTTGTGATGCCCATACTCCATCCAATCCCCTTTGTAGATGAGACAATGTGGGCAGAGATGCATCTTCAACATTCTGAGCCATGGTGAGGACCTTTTACGTTCTCAGGCATTCCTGTGTACTACTAGTTCTGCGCCTTTGTGTTCATTAGGGGAAAAAAAGGTTTAAAAATTATTTAGCACAGTATTGGTCAAACTAAGTAAACTTAGCCAGGCTGTATCCAAGGAAAGCAGAGAGGTAGAGATGAGAGGGCACAGTGATTTCTCCACAGCTGAATGAGGTGACTCTGGGTAGTGGCTTTTAGGTGCAGGATGAAGATGACAGAAGAAGGGAGCAAAGACACAGAGAAAGGATCTAGAAAGCTCTGGGGCTTCTTTATTTTGAAGTCTTCAAAAATATATGTTCCTCACACATATTGTATTCCTATTAAACTCATCAATAAACAACAAATGCTATTCAACTATACTTTTAGGGGTCATCTACTGTGCTAGTTCATGGTAAAAAAAATTAAAGCAATCTACATAATTGAGATGAAGAACTGAACTGGAAATTATGAAGACTAGTATGATTTATTATCATTGATCTCTATCCACTCATTCTTTCCATCCTTGTAGTTCACAGAAAATATGACTGCAAATAAGTTAGGTAGATGACCTGTTAGAGTTCTTAGGATATTATTTCTTGTACATATCAGTACACACTTTGGACCTTAAAGTTCTAAGGACTATATTCTGCTAAGAGTGTACATTATTGCAATTGTGACTCCATTTACTACAGTTTCTCAGGTTATATGCTCCAATTGGGAGTTGCCATATAGCTCCACATAAGCCATGTGATCGAGCTCTAACGAATAAGATGTGAGCAAGGTATACCATTTTGTGGGCCCGATCAAGGAAATCTATCTCTAATTATTGTTCCTCCTCCATTCTGACTGAAGAGAGATGTTTATGCAGACCTAGGTAAGCACAGAAGGCAAATGAATGTGAGGGCCAATATGGAACAGATTTCAATGGGCAAGCTCTTCTGACATTGTGCAAGTTCATTCTACATATTGTGACTGAGATTTTTTAAAATTATGCTAAATTTCTACAAATTTTGTTTGGGTTTTTGTTGTGTTTTGTGTTCAATTTTTTTTGCCAGTCCTGGGGCTTGAACTTACAGCCTGGGCACTTAAGGCTAACATTGTACCACTTGAAACACAGCACCACTTCCAAATTTCTGAGTAGCTTATCGAGATAAGAGTCTCATGGACTTTCCTGCCTGTGCTGGCTTGAAATCATGATCCTCAGATCTCAGATTCCTGAGTAGCTAGGATTACAGATTCCTAGCTGGTGTTGTTTGTTAAAGCAACTGCCTAGTATGCTGAATGAAATGTGCTGCTGACAAATGTAAGGAAAAATATGCAATTAAAAATGGCGATCCGTTAGTGGTTTTGAAATAGGCTTGATAACATGAGCAAACTTGACAGGATGTAAGATGTGATGTTGGCTCCAGTGGGTCATTCTGGCACAAAGAGGCAGGGATGTGAGTCCAGACAGTTGGTCTAGAATCTGGATTCAACTCAAGGAAGCAGCTGGCATGAAAAATGGTTCTGGGCTTCATAGTCCAGGAAATGGAGGCCCAGTGGTAAGAATCCCAGCCTGAAGCCCAAGACAGGAAGCTCAGTCATTGGGGAAATAGAACTTAAGGGAGGAAACTCGGCCAAAATCAATCCTGAGAGAAATCTAATCCTTTTCTGGAACATGCTAATGTAACAAGGTTTCCAGGCACCAGGCCTCATATCACACTTACCAACTTCAGGCACTGAGCAACACTTACAGAACTGGCTTTTCTTCATGAGTTTTAGCAAGAAAGGAAAAGGAGAGGAGAGGAGAGGAGAGGAGAGGAAAGAAGGAAGGAAGGAAGGAAGGAAGGAAGGAAGGAAGGAAGGAAGGAGGGAGGGAGGGAGGGAGGGAGGGAGGGAGGGAAGGGAGGGAAGGGAAGGGAGGGAGGGAGGGAGGGAGGGGAGGGAGGGAGGGAGGAAGGAAGGAAGGAAGGGAAGGGAGGGGAAGGGAAGAATCAAAAACATTTTTGAAATGGGAATGAGAAAAGAGTATGTTTTAGTTTCTTTTTTTATCTTTTTCTAATAAGCAAGTGAGTGTGTGTCTGTGTGTGTGTGTTGCTAGGTATTGAGTTCAATAATGACTATCTCCTTCCAAGGCAGGAAAGATTAGAGAAGAAGGGAGTTTTCCTCAGAGCACTGGTGGCTCATGCTTATAATCCTAGATACTCTAGAGGTTGAGATCTGATGATCATGGTTCAAAGCCAGCCCAGGCACAAAATATCCATGAGACTCTTATCTCCAATTAACTACCAGAAAACTGGAAGTAATACTGTGACTCTAGTGGCAGAGTGCTAGCCTTGAACTAAAGAGCTCAGAAACAGCACCCAGGTCCATAGTTCAAGCCCCACAACTGACACACACACAAAAAAAAGGAAGGAAATTTTCCTACTCAGCTCTTCTTATATCTTAAGGAAAAGAGACAGATACAGATCTACATTCCTTGGACACTGGGCATTTCTTGGTGTCACATATTTTATCTCCCTTTTGTAACATTATTATTTATTCCTTCACCAAACTAGTACTGAGTTGTGCATCTATGCGCTACATATTGCAGAATCTTAAGGAGGTAGGATACAAAAAACTGCTAATCATAAATTATCCCTCCCTACCACTAGGAATCTTTCTTGCATTTAACAAATGTTCACTGAGCTCTTTCCTGGGTCACACTGCTTTAGCCCAGGGAAACAATAATGAATAAGGATTTGACAAACCAATTGATGGGCAGATGAAGACATACACAAGTATACAAAATAGCAAATTTCCAAGTTCCATTTTGATAGATGATACTACCAAACAGGGCTGCTTCCTGTGTCGTCCTGCTTCGTTGAGCCATCTGGAACAGCAATGTCTTGACAACAAGAAGTCCACCTGGAATTTCTTGCTAATGTTAATAGAATGATAGTGATTGAAAATGATTTAACCCACCTAAGATTAACTATGCATGTATATCTCATTCAAAATGAACAATGCATTCGTTTATTATATCATGGATAGTCACAAACCTAACTGCAAATATTACATTTGCAGTGTTTGGGACTACTTACTAGAATTCACAGATTAAGTTCTCTTTGGCTAGTGGGGCACAATCTGAAACCTAGGAATTTTGTGATTCTGTAGACAGTTGGGTCAGCTTGAGGAAGAGATATTCAAAGCACACCAAGGGACCTTCCTGGCATGTCAGCTCTCTGGTGGTCCTCCATGCTAACCAAATCACTTTAGTAATGACCACCAAAATAACAAAACCAAATGAGACTCCTAGAGTTTAAGCATTAGATTTGGACAACTATTCCACTTAGTCCTTTATGTCTTCAAATACTCAACTATGGAGAGAAAGCCTGTAGTTCTTAAGACATGTCAATGACATTGAGATTGGTATCTTGATGCTGTCAATCTTCCATGTTTCTCCAAATTTCTAATTGCAATATGAAGTCCTAGGCTTTTAATTTCTCCACATGTGAGAGATTAACCAGGAGGGTGTACCCAGAAAGGGTGGATGGGGGGAATGGGGTGAGGTGGAGGGAGAAGGAGAAGGAGAGGGAAGGAGGCAGAAAGGGGGAGAGACAGTAACAGAACACTAAGCCAGCAGAGGGGCTGACTCAAATTTGGAGTGAATGTTTCCAGACACTCTTTAAATATGTTAAAACATGATAGAAATTAGGGATTGTGGCTCTGAGAAAGTTCTTGCCTGCAAGAAGACCCCGTTCACTCTTGCCTTTAAAAACGCAATAGCTAGTGAGGAGTTCTGATTCCTTTCTATGGAGGGAAATCTGGGAAAGTAGGATGTTCTCAGGGCCTGCCTGAAGCTAAAATTCCATGTAAACACCATCATCTCTCCACTTGACCATCCTTGTCCACGTGTCCATTCAGAAGCATGGATTTGCCGCTTACAAGTGGAAGCATGCAGAAGCCTCATTAGTTTTCATCATGGAGTGTCCTTTCTCTGTCTCTGCTTTAGGACAAGGAACCTGTCTACCCCTGTATCTTAAAGCAACAGTTCAAATTTAAGGCGTCATCAGCGACTCAACACTGCCCTCCACTGGTTGGCACAGAAACACCTAATCCTTTTTCCTCCAAACCTTGGCCATTTTCTCAAGGTGGGCAGTAAGTCCCAGACACATTAGCAAGAACCATTGATTGAATTTAAAGTGATTCTTGATCCACCTGCCAGTGGATATGCATGTAGATTCAGCGAAATTCTATTCCACCATTAAGCTTTAGATCAGTACCGATGTACCCTTGGTACTTCCTCAAACCATAGCACAATTCAGCACCACTGTGCTAAGAGCAAATTTGGAAGCCATGGTTGAATTCGTAAGGATATGACAATGTGGGTCACTGTTTCCACATAGTAGTTACTAAGGGCAACTCAGTCAGCAAAGGATTTCCTATTTCTTTCTAAATACATCCAACTCCAATTGGCCATTGCAATCCCATGTTTAATTGACTGAGAGAACCTTATCTACAGACTCACTCTGCTCATGGTTGCTTTGTCTTGCTCCGCTGCCAAGAGGCCAACAAAGAAAGACTGCCTGCATCAGAACCACCAAGGGCCTGCAAGGGGTCCGGATTTGGAACAAACCAGAGTTTCTTGCAGAGATGAAGATAGAGTTAACAAGCATGTCTCTGTACCTTGAAAAAGAGAAAAGGAGGAAAGGAAGAAAGGAAGGAAGGAAGGAAGGAAGGAAGGAAGGAAGGAAGGAAGGAAGGAAGGAAGGAAGGAAGGAAGGAAAAAGAAGAAAGGTCAATAAGAATTAAAAAGGAAATTTTAAAAAGGAACAAATATGGTATCCAAAGGATGCATTCTAAATTAGAAGGCACTTAAACAAGATGATTGTATTGAATACATCTTTTAAAAAACGGAATCAGTTTCTAGAGTCTCACTTATTTCTGTGTGTCAAGAAGTTAGGCACATAAAGCTGTGTCACTTTTCCCTCATCAACCACCAGTCCCCTAGCAAATATTCTGCATGCAATATCTACTTCAGACCAGATATTTAGAAATTCAAAACCCAAGAAATTAATTTTCATGTGTTTAGGTCAGAGAGAGAGACGGAACAGAGAGGTTTCTCTCAATCTGTTCTTTAAAGAATATATAGGCGTCTGGGGACTGAACTTTCCTTTCTGTTTTAGCCCAAAGGCAATCACATTAGAAACATTGTAGGCATTGGGATGATAAAAACTGATCTGTGGTCTAACCCATTGCATAATTTTTATTCTAAAATTACTTTATGTGGGACATAATGACCCCATCAGTCAACCTATCATCTGGCTGGTTAAATGAAGTAAGAAAATAATCTCAGCTGGTCTCAAAGGAGTGAGAATTCAACTGCCAGAGGGGCTGAGATTTCCTAAGAATTTGCTCAGGATCTCTGACAGCCCAGCCAGTATTCAATCTTACCTTCCGACTCCTTGGGAAAGGCCATTCAGACCAAGGGAGAAACAGCTTTCCATGAAGCCTGTAAGTCAAAATGGAAACACTTAACGAAGCAAAAAAAAAAAAAAATATATATATATATATATATGAATGCATAGTGTTTGTTCCTAATGAGGCAGCCTAACTCAAAAAAGTCCACCCCAGGCCTCAGCTGAAAATTCTCCCTAAATGTCGTTGAAACATAGATATTGGGTGGAAAGTCAGCGTTCATTGAAGAAATCACAGCTGCGTAAACAAACTTAGCTTGTTGGAAGAAGAAAATATATAGCATTTGTCAGAGGAAAAGTACACACCTGTTGACAGAGTGTGACATAGTACCACACTTGGTAATCCTTTGAGCCAGCCACAGGACAGAACAGATCAACGAAAAGAGCAGCTTGGTCGTGATCAATTTTTGATTTTTTTATTATCCTTAAGTAGTTGTACAGAACCATTTCAATTGAAATGTTAGCTTCTGAGCACAATGCATCTTGATCAATGTCACTGTATTTTTGAGGGGGTGGGCCTGTTTCATTTCACATTTCAAGAGTAACTTAACCTGTGTTCCTTCTAGACTTGAGTAGATATTGGGGGTGGAGAGAAAGCTAGACTGATGGATCCATCATATTTTTCTCCATATTCTCTGGAAGAGAAGTTCCCTTTAAGAACAAAAGCCTGAATTTTCTGAAAAATTTCTATGGCACTACACATTCCCCTCCAGAAGCTGCCCTCCACCTCACTTCACAACCACAGACCACACACTGCTTCCAGCAATGTCATCTAGATGTCAAACACCATGCAGAGCTTCTAAAACGAATCCCATATCTAAAAAAGAAGCCTAATTTGCTGGGCACAGGGGGCCCATACCTGTAATCCTACCTATTCAGATCTGAGACTCACAGCTTAAATCTAGACCAGGCAAGACAGCCATCTCCCATTAACTATCAAAAAGCCATCAATGGAACTGTGGTCCAAAGTGGCAGATTATCAGCCTTGAACCCAGAAACTCAGGGATCTCCAGGCACAAGTGGCTCATGCCTATAATCCCACCTACTCAGGCAACTGAGATCTGAGGATCACAGCTCGAAGCTAGCCTAGCAAGAAAGTCCATGAGATTCTTATCTCCAATAAACTACTCAGAAAAAGCCAGAAGTGGCGCTGTGACTTAAGTGGTAGAGCACACACACAAACACACACACACACACACAGTCTAGCACAACAAAACTCAAATATTTCTACCATCTAATTGGTATTGCCCTTATTTTTTAAAAAGAAGCCAAAATTTAACAACAAAAGGATAAGAAAAGTTAGCACAAAAATCTCCAGAAAGGACAGAGCCTTCTCCTGAAGGCAACTAATGCGATGGGATAATTGGCCCTATCGTTTTTGTTCTTTTTATTTCACTCCTGAAGATGACTTGTCCGCTGGCATTTGAGAATCACTGCCTTAGGGAAAAGGCCATGGAGAACTTTGTGTGCCAAGCAATGGATAAAGGGGATGTTCTGTAGTGGGCAGTCCACACGGGGTGGACCTTGCGGTCATTTGTCATCACCCATATCTCAGCAGTCTGTAGGGTTTCAAAGGAACCTCTGGAGGAATTCAAATTCTGTAATTATTTTAGCTTCTTTAAAAATTTGGCAAACTTTCTATTCACTATCCCAAGAGTCTTAAAACTTTTAAACCCTATGGAGTTTCAAGGCACTTAATGATATTTTTCCTTGAATGGCCTTGACCCTAGAAAATCATTTTTACAAGTATTACTATGGAAAGGACTCCTAATATTTCAGAATAACGTGTGCAAGTGATGGCACTCACGTTTTTCTGGTGGGTTCACATCAGAAAGTATGTGCATGTGTACACAGGCTTGTGTATGCATTTGCGTGTCTTCTTGAATGTGTAAATTTCATGTGTATGTTGTGAGTGTGTGTGTGTATGTGTGTGTGTAAATGCTCTGTGTGTATCTACATGTGTGTGTGTGAGCTGGGAGAGCTCTACTTTTGATAGGGCTCCAGAAACCAGCAGCTTATTACTTCAGTCCTTCATGAGAGGCAAATAAAGACTGAGTCTACTTTTTCTTTTATTTTTTATTGTTGGGGTAATGGACAGAGGGGTTACGGTTACATTCACCAGGTAGTTAGGTGCATTACTTCTCACACATTGATACCCCCTCTTGTTTTTTAAGGCTGAGTCTTTAGGCAGAACTGAATGTAACAATTCAGAAAAGGTTGAAAATGAGCCAGAGAGATAAGAGGAAGTCAGGCATGAAGAAATGCATGCATCCCCCACAGACACCAAATCAGTTCCGAGGCCTCCACAGACCAAGGACTGGAGCTAGCACACTCTTAGATAGAGCACTCCTATCTGCTTAAAAGAAATGTTTACAATTGCCTGGAACATTCTGTTCCTAAAGGTTTTCTAAAGGATGGCTGGCATTTCTGAGAAAGAGATTTACTCACCTGCAAAAGAGTCCTGGCAGGGACTTGAGGTGGTTTAGCCCAGGGGAAATACAGGTCCAGGTCATGGGTTTAGCACTTCCATTCATGCTACTTCCCAGCGTCAGTGGCTTCCAGGCCTGGCTGTGTGGTCCGGGGGTGCTGTGCTACTCATGTAGAGATAAGCTACCACAAAAGCTAGTGTGTTTCTTTTGTACAATCTTGAAGAGGATATGCTGAATAAGAAGTTAGGGAAGAGGAGCCTGTCCCCAACTTCACATTTAAATATCTGTAAGAGGAAAGACGATGAATAAAGAGTGATACGTTTTGCTTTGGTTTTATGCATTTATTGACAGTACTCATAATTTTTCTTTGGGAACAGAGCCCTATTTTAAATAGAAATGCTAGTTGAAAATCTGTCTCAGGAGTAAACTTGAAGTTGGTCTGATGATGCAGAAAAGGGATGGAGGGAGGTATCAAAGGAGCCTGAACTCAGACACAGTATGCCCCTGGGGGTTTTACTAGTCCTGTCTGCTCTGAAAAATTCCTCAGGAGATGATGGGCTCAACAGATGTACTTTAGTCCTTGACTCTGCTTACTTTGGGCCAACACTATCAAACTCCACTAGGTATACATATGCAGTGAGTATTTTCAAAGGAATTTTAGTCTGGAATGTTGTTGTAAAGGCAAGAAAGTCCATAACAAGATGAATAGTTTTTTCATAATTAAGCATAACTGCAAAGCAGTTACAATGCCCTGAATATACATGTCACACACGGCAAAGACTGATACCACAGACATGTCAGCAGAAAGGCATAAACTTAAGTCTACCAAACAAAATGTAATGGAGATTTGGGATGTAACTTGTTGACATACTTGGCTAATAATATAGTACTAGATAGTAGTAATAATGGATAATAGCAATAGACTATAAATGTACACACACGCCCACATTTAGTACATTGACATATAAAAAGATACTTAAAGCAAAGGATGAAAACCTTCACATGGAATTTGCAAAAGCTGTAGAATTATAGGGGAAAATACACATCTTAATTTTCCCCCCATTCCTGAGCCCTAAATTCAGGACCTTGAACACTGTCCCTACGTTTCGTTTGCTCAAGGCTAATGCTCTACCACTTGAGCTAACAACTCTACTTCCAACTTTTCTTTCTTTTTTCTTTCTTTCTTTTTTCTTTTCTTTTTGTAATTTATTGAAGATAACAGTTTCTCAGAGTTGGGCTGGGAGTTTGGTCTAGTGGTAGAGTGCTTGCCTAAAAGCCGGAAGTGATGCTGTGGCTGAAATGGTAGAGCGCTAGCCTTGGGGAAAGCCCAAGGACAATGCTCAGGCCCTGAGTTTAAGCCCCAGGACTGCCAAACAAACAACAAAAAAAGAGTTTCTCAGCGTTTTCTGCCTGGACTGACTTTGAACAGTGAATCTCATATCTTAGATGCCTGCGCAGTGTGGATCACAGGTGTGAGTCAGCAACCCCCATCTACATCTACATATCTTAATTTTTAAATCTGTTTTAGGGCTTGGCTTGAGTTACTGCTTAGAAAAAGCCAAATCACTTGAAAATATAAAAGACATAATAATTCTTCCTCTGTTCTATGAGTAACCTACAATGGACATCAAAACTATGGTTTGAGAGCTGAGTGGTAATTAAATACATACTTAAGCTGATATATCTGAGTTTTACCAAAAATGCCTCAAGCCTTCAGAAGAAGGATAACAGGAGTTTGAATATTATTCTCTGAATGGCTAAAAAGAAGTTTGTAATTTATTTGTAATTTGAGTATTCATCATGGAAACTTTGAAGTAAAATGATAGAGCTATCTTGGTCAAAAGACTAAAGAGTTTAGAATTATATGATAAATAAACAAGGGCTGTGTTTTATGGCCTAGCCATCCTGAGACATCATGTATTACTCCTCATAAGTTCGATTTATGTTCACAATATATTTATTTCTCACAAGTTATACCAAAATTTCCTGGATTTGATTATAATAGAATTTCTAGCAGATGTTTAATTCCACAAAGTCATTATTATGTACTTTAAAATGAAACAGCAAATGTCACATTTTGACCCTTGAAATAAATTCCATTTTATTTTAAAGAGCCTGAGGTCCCATCTTTCATGCTCAGAATAATAGAAAACACAAAAATAAAATTTTAAGTAAAATATAATTTTTAAAATTTGTATTTTCAACATGGAAATTTTTCTTTTGTTTCTTTTTTTAAAAAAAATGTGTATGAAAATGATGTACAAGAGGGTTACAGTTGGGGCTGGGAGTTTGGCCTAGTGGTAGAGTGCTTGCCTGGCACCACATACATTGAAAAAAGCTGGAAGTGGTGCTGAGGCTCAAGTGGCAGAGTTCTAGCCTTGAGAAAGTCCAAGGACAGTGCTCAGGCCCTGAGCCCAAGCCCAGGACTGGCAAAAAAAAAAAAAGGAGGGTTACAGTTATGTATGTCAGATATTAAGTACATTTCTTTTTCAACAGTGTCACCTCCTCACTCATTTTCTCCCAGGTCCCTTCCACCCCGAGTTATATAGTTCATTTCCAACATAATATCCAGTAAACCTCACTGCTGAATTGCAGACAAGACAAAAGGGACAGAAATCAAAAACAGTAACAATGAAGAAAAAATAGAAATAAAAACCCTCAAAAAGTAAAACAAAAAACCCGCTTGGTTCCACTTTATGGAGTTCATTTTGACCCAAAGAAAATTTCCCTCATGGGCCAGGAGTTTGGCCTAGTGGTAGAGTGCTTGCCTAGCATGCACGAAGACCCGGGTTCGATTCCTCGGTACCACATACGTAGCAAAAAGCCAGAAGTGGTGCTGTGGCTCAAGTGGTAGAGCCCTAGCCTCGAGAAAATCTAGGGACAGTGCTCAGGCCCTGAGCCCAAACCCAAGACTGGCAAAAAAAAAAGAAAAAAAAAAAAAGAAAATTTCCCTCATGGAAATTTTTCTAATTAGTGAAAGAATACCAGTCACAAATGGTAGGAGATCAAATGTGTAATAATTTTTACTCCAGCTTAAACTCTAAAAACAATAATTCAGGAACAGCAACATCTGGCTCTGCATCGACTTGAGAGTGCTTGTCACAGAGTATTTTGAGAGGTCTTTTCCGCGAAGTGAAAATGTGGAAATAATAGCACAGTGTCACATTTGGAAAGGTTGAGCTCATGCTGTCTGTGTTTCAGGTTTGATGAAGAAGAATTCTCATGTATAGCCCTAGGCAAGAGAATGCTTTCACTTTGGTTTTGCTGACAATGTTGACTGCTATCTTTTTTTTTTTTCACTTCAAGAATACAACTGCAGAATCTTCCAAACATGAATATCACCAGTAAGTTTGACCAAAACTTTTATTTAGGAAAAGACTTTGAATAGAAAACAAATATACATTTAAAAGCTGCCTCTGTGAGTCCTTAGTGCTCCTTTACAACTCGATTCAGTCTCAGTTCAGGAAAAGCCAAGACCATTCCTCTAAGTAGTTAGTAGAACTGTGTATCTTTCTCTGGGACAGAGAGAGAGGGACAAGATAAAAGATTAAAGATTAATGTATGTGAATTAATGCACCTTCTATCTGGCAAATGTAATGTGACCCTTCTATTAATTACAATAAAAATATACTTTAAAAAGATTAAAGATTAGGAGACAATGAGAACTAAAAACAAATCTGTAGGTTTGATGCGATTGCATATGAAAAAACTGTCCCATTAGCCCATTTCCTAAACCATTAGGAAATGGCATGAAGAGGTTCATGTTCAAGGAACACTGCTTTTTTCATCTGAGAAAATCAACAATAAATCCAACTATTTGAAGAGCTCTATAAGGCAAACCTGGAGATCCCCACAGCCATTGATTTCCTCATGCTGTCTTCTTCATGACAGCTCCAAGCTCACTGTACTTCTTTTCTGTGTGTTCCCCACCAAGCATTTGACTTTGCCCTGTGCAAACACTAAACCTGTGATGTACGCAGTGCCATGTACTGAGGAAATGATGGTTGCAGAAAGTCCCCTTTGTATCAACTTAAGCCAATACTTTTATGGAAGTCATTTCTAGGGTAAGTGAGACTATCTATGTTCCACAGATATTTCCTAATGCATCCAAGTCTTCATCAAGGCCAGAAAAATCTATTGAGTGATACTTCTGTGCTAGAAAAGCTTTCTGCCAGCCTTGGAAGTAACTCCTGGTATATGACTGAAAGCATGGAGGAAACATGAACTTGTCTACAAGAAGCAATCTTTGTAAGTTGTAGTTCAGCTTTAAACATTATTGCTAGAGCTCAGCACTAAACAAGTCATATCAGATGAAGCCACAGCTCTCTGGTAACACACACCAAGGACTTCAACAGCTCAGACCTGGGGTTCTGACGTGCAGCTAAGTGAAACCAGGACTGTGGTGAATTTTTGGCTGTAGAATGGAACACTGGGATCCCTGATGAGGAGACCCATCTGATACGGAACACTTCTTAGTTAAAGTTCTGCCAAATTAAATGTGTCTTGAAACTCATGGATCCTGGGGATTTATAGTCATCTCAGACAGATTTACTGCCTAAGAATCTGGCACCAGAGCATGACTACAAATGGAAAATAAGGCCAACTCTTTAAGGGGATTTTAAGACATGAGAGACTTGATTCTTGCAGGCCAATATTCTGTCTGACACAAGTATCTGAATGGCTTCCTATCCTCAAAAGGCCATCATCTAAATTGAGAAATGAAATCTACATTGGGGAGAAACTGTGTAAATCAGAATACCAAAATATTCAAACAGAGGAAGAAAGTTGATTATAAAGATGCAAAAGAAAATGGAACTTGGCCAAGGAAATCTGAAGATAGCACTTGACTCTGTGTATGGAGTTCAGTAGATAGGATATAGAAACAGATTGTGTGGAAGTGTAGCCAAAGACCAGAGGAAAGATCCAGTTACCATTTTGTTACTTCCTTACCATTCTACATAGAAAACCCTCAGTATGACTCCTACTTTACTCCAACTGCAAGTGTTTCAACCACCCAGAAGTCCATTCATTACTATGACTACTTAAAATTAAGGCTTCCTTCCCAAGAGATTTTGCCCATTTATAGAGGAAAATATCCAAGGAAATTCAATGGAAAAACCATCAAATGACTCAGTATTTTTTTTTCAGAATTTCAAAAAGCCATCCATAACCTGTCTTCATGGAAGCGTCAGTCATTTAAAAACCCACATGCTGGATTTGAGATACAGAGAAACGACTTTGCAGGAAGTTGTGGAGGAAGAGTTCACTCTCCAGAGTGACCTAGACTGGCCCAGCATTGGCAGGTGATCACGATTATTCCTCACTTACCAAGTGCTTGCTACATGGCTGTTCATTTTTTATAATATTTGTATTGTAATTAAGGCTACAGTTTTATTTGCCAGATAGAAAGTGCATTACTTCACACACATTGATGCCCCTTCATGGGTGTTCATTTGTAATTCAACATCTGAATAAAAGGCACTGATCAACTTAATCCTTAAAATTATCCTTTTCACTTTTGTAAGTTCTTAAACCCAAAGATTTATTAAATGCATAAAACTTGGGAAACTTCTTTAAAAATCTTTTGTTTAAAAAAAAACAGGCTAATCACAAAACATGTATTTTCATTCTTCACATATCTACTGAGCTGCTACTCTGTGCCAGGCATTACTGCTGTGCTGGAAATAGAGCCATGAAAACTATCCCTGGTAAGGAAGATCCCATATATTATCACTCTGTGTGGCTGCTGCAGCAAATTATCATGAGCTAGATGGCTTCAAGCAACAGAAATGCCCAGGCGGCAGTGACTCATGCCTGTTGAGGAGACTGAGATCTGAGGATCACTGTTTGAAGCTAGCCTGGGTTGAAAAGTCTTCATGAGACTCATCTCCAATTAACCACCAGAAAATCAACTGTGGCTCAAATGGTAGAGTGCTAGCATTGCACACAAAAGAACTCAGGGACAACATCCAGGCCCATGACTAATAAAAACAAAACAAAATAAAACACACAAAAATGGATTATCTTACCATTCTTGGCCAGAAGTTCAAAGTTAAGGTGTTCTCAATGCAACATTCCTTTTGGAGACTCTGGAGAAGAATCCAGTCTTTGTTTCTCCCAGGTTCTAAGAGCTGCCAGCCTTCCTTGACTTGCGGGCCCATCAGTCCAAGCTGTCCTTCCACAAGCACATTACTTCTTCCTCTTCCACCTGGGTTTTCTCCCTTACCTCATTCTTATGAAAACATTTATTGTCTTGTCCAAGTAATCCCAAATAGTTGCCTCCCACAATAGCCTTAATCACATCTGTCACCTATCTAAGGGAACACTTCCTTTTCAGCTATAGTGGGAAATATTCAGAGATTCCCTTGATTGAGGATATATGTTCTGAAGGGCCACCACAATGTGTAATATGTATATATATATTTGTGTATTCGATACATATATATGTATGCATATATGTGTATGTGTATGTATATATATATTACATATACATGTGAATATTACATATACATTCATATATATGCATATTACGTATACATATATCTATATATATTAGTTAGTTTAGACATTACAACAATGAGAAATAAATGATGTGGCAGGGAGATGGGATTAGAGAGTTGTCAGGGCATGTTGTTTACTGAGGTAGCCTTATGGCAGAGACCTGGGTGAAGAAGCAGACAGACAAATCTTTCAGGTAGAGGGAAGAATCAGTGTGAAGGCTACTTGCATTTGAAGAATGCAGGTAGTACTTTAGAATACAGGTGTAATCAGATATAGGTCAGGGAGGCAGAATATAAGTGTTTTAAGGGTATAGCCACTGGTGAGTAACTCAGTTGAATTATAAAAAGCCTTGATGTTAAATAAAATTTATTTCTGGGTGTGTCTGTGAAGTAACAGTTAACGATGGAGATAAGATCCTATCTGAATGTGGACATACCACCCAACAGCCTGCCCACTCTATGGAATAAAAGGGGAAGAAGGAGGAAGAAGCCCATTCTCGCAGCTTCCATACAGTAATGAGGTGAACAACTTGAATTTTTCATGCCCTACTGACATATCCTGAGTTTCTACAGCCCAGAAATAACATAGCTGACCTACCATAGACTAAAACTTCTAAAGCCCTGAGCCCAAATAAATCTTACATTCTTTAAATTGTCTCTGTAAAGTATTTGCCATAGCAACAAAAAGCTCTTCAACTTAATGAGCTTCTGGCCTAGGAGTCATTAATGAGACTTTAGTCACTGTGGCTGATGTAGGAAGAGTAGCTAATGAAAGAGTTAGGAATAGCATGACCACTTAGAGAGATGCTGCTCTACTCCAGGCCGCTAAAACTCAGAAAGTAGTGGTGGAAATATGAGATATGAGCTGATTTCATATACATTTTGATGGGTGAGACAGCAGGAGAAGGAAATGTAGTGAAAGTGATAGAAGAGTTGAACAAATTTAAAAACATTTTTGCCCATGTGCCCTGAAAAATAAGAGTCAGGGTCCTTTGAGATCTGGAAGATGATGTAGAAGCAGGTTTGGGAATCAGCTCATAGATGGGGATGGGAGGGAAAAACTGGGAGAGAGCAAGGGAAGGGGTGACATTTTTCAAAAGCAAATGTCCTCATACCTAGGTGCAGTGGCTCATGCCTATAACCCTAGCTACTCAGGAGGCTGAGATCTGATGATCCCGGTTCAAAGCCAGCCCAGGCACCAACGTCCATGAGACTCTTATCTCCAATTAACCACCAGAAAACCAGAAGTGCTGCTGTGGCTCAAGGGGTAGGGTGGTAGCTTTGAGCCGAAGATCTCAGGGCCAGCACCTAGGCCCAGAGTTCAAGTCCCACAACTGACAAAAAAGAATGTACTCTTTATCTGATTTATGTAACTGTAATCTCTCTGTATATTATGCTTATAATGACAATAAAATGCATGAAAGGAAAAAAGAAAAAAAATTTCATTTGGAATTTAGGTATTTGAATGCAAGAATATAAAGTCTAGAGCAGAAGATCGATTCTTGGGTGTTATTGATTAGCATTTAAAGTCACAAGTATGTAAGCATTATTAGAGAAGAGGACTAAAACCGAGCCTGAGGCATTCCAAAATCAAGAAATCTGGAAACACAAGTTTATGGAGCAAGCCAGTGAAGAATTAAAACTCTGAAGTCTGCTGACCTGGAACCCAAAGTAAAAACAAAATCCAAGAAGGGAGTAATCAGCTGTGTGCAAAGCCACTGATGGATCTGGTAAAATGAGGACTGAGAGACCCATAGAGGGTGTCCGAGGGACCATTAAAGTTCCTGACAAGAGCAGTTTGGATGGAGTTGTGGAAATAAGATCCACTCGAAATGAGTCCAATAGGAAATAGGAAAAAATGACTTGTAGAAAACTGAGTTGGACACTGATTGCAATGTGTCTTGCTATTAATGGTAATTTTTGTTAAAAAATAAAATTGAATCTACTGTAACATATCCTGCTAAGGAAATGCTCCTGTAGAGAGGTGAGGTAATGTCAGTGAGGGAAGGAATGCAAGAAGGAAGTTAGTGAATGAGAGAAGGACAGGCTCCAGAGGCTAAAAGTCCAACCATCCTTGAGGGAAGGAAACTGAGTTTGTGGCTGCAGATTCAGGATTGCTAGTTCTAATTGGGAGATGAAAAACATTCACTTCTAATGGTTTTCATTCACTTTGTGCAATCCTTACTCAAGTCATCAGCTGAGAGTAAGAAAAGATCGTACATATAAAGTTTGAGAAAGGGCAGAACAGCTGTCAGAAAATTGTCAGAGACACCAATGGATTTCTACTGAATTTTCTAGAACCAGCACTATTCCACAGAATTATAATGCAAGCCAAGCCGAGTGTGGTGGCTCAGGCCTATAATCCTAGCTACTTAGGAGGCTGAAATCTGAGGATCACGGTTCAAAGCCAGTCCAGACACTAAAGACCTTGAGATTCTTATCTCCAATTAATAACTAGAAAATGGGAAGTGGGGCTGTGGCTCAAGAGCTAGGGTGGTAGCCTTGAGCTGAAGAGCTTAGGGACAGTGCCCAGGCCCAGAGTTCAAGCCCCATGACCCACAAAAAGGAAAGAAAGAAAGAAAGAAAGAAAGAAAGAAAGAAAGAAAGAAAGAAAGAAAGAAAGAAAGAAAAGAAAGGAAATCCAAGCCACTTACAGTTTTCTAGTTTCCCAATATATCCATTGAATATTAAAGTAAAAAAAGACCTGTATAATTAATTTCAAAAGACTCTTTTATTTAAGCCAATGTATCCAAGATGTTGCTTTAAATATTCAAACACTGAGGTATTTCAGTTATTTTATTCTTTCTGTACTTAGTTTGCAAAAACCCAGTGTGCATCTTTCACTTTCAGCACATGTCAGTTCAGACAAACCATACTTCGTGTTTAAAAGCCTTATATGGTCAGCAGTTACTGCATCAGATAGGTCTAGGAAATTGGATAATATTAATATAGAATACCAAGGGTCCTTGCAGAAAGGGTAAAGGGAATTGGTGGCACACACAAGCAAAAGCTTAGGCAATTTGAACATAAGACAAAGTACACAGGAGTTTGAATCAGAGAGGAGGTATACAATGATGATAGGGACAATAAAAGTTCAAGTAGGGTCAAAACACACCCAAAAATATTTAGATGCTATTCAACATATAGGGAGATCCAGAAACATTTCTTCCTTCAGAAAGCTGATTTTGAGAGCAGTTAGAATAACAGCGATCCTGTGAAATAGCACCATTCACTGTTCAAATTTGAACTCTGGGATGACCCATAAGGTTCATGGAGAGAGTAGATAGTAAATCAGGTCTTAAAGGATGAGTAGGGTTTTAATTTATCTATTGAAACAAATACAGTACAAAATGAAAAAAGCATAAGCAAAAGCAAAACTCTTCAATATTTCTCAGGGTCAGTGTAAAACAGCATCCTTGTTGTAAGGAGGATTGTGAGCAGGTTGCTTACAAATTATGGCAGGTCTTTAAGGAAGAGTTTTGGGGTAATTTCCCAAGGAAATTATCTGATTATAAAGTAAATTCTTCCCTCCAGAATACAATGAAATGGGAGAATAAGTGCCAAAGACTGTTTTCAAGAAATAAATGCCTTATATCCTGCCCCCTAAAACTTTTCTGCCAACACACACACACACACACACACACACACACACACACACACACACACACGCCCTTTCATTTCACAGATTCTCCTTCTGTGGAAATGATCCACTATATCAAAAGAAAAATCTATTTACCTTTCTCAGATTCTGGAAGAAACTACTAAGATCACAATATGTGGGATTAAAAGCCCTTGGTTACTATTAGCACTTTTTTTAAAATAGAAGATCTAATCCCACCACATAGACCCAGTTTATAATTCTGTTAGAGAATAAGATGTCCATAGAAACTTAATCTCCTCCTCCTCCCTCTCTTCTCCACCCTAACTATGATATATATATATATTAGAAATATATATATTTGAATTCAGAAACTCATGCTCACTCAGAAAGCCTACCCAACTGACACACTCTACTAATTAATCCATGCCTCCAGCCCTGCTTTTTGGTGATTATTTTTGGATACAGTATTTTTTGGACTTTTCTGTTTGCACTACCTTCAGACTGTGATCCTCCAGGCTCAAGCCTGGACATAAGTCACTAACACCTGGCTCTATTATAAACTTCCAAGGCAGAAGTAACCTTTCACTTTATTTTTGGTTCTCAAAACAGTCATTATGGAACAACAGGAAATAGCTTTTCCTAAGAATGTGTAGATCACTGTTGAAAGTAACAATAAAAATAAAATTGCCCTTTTCCATTTCTAAATGTCTAAAATGTTCAAGGAAATGTGGCAGTATGGCCACTCACAGCTTTTTATCATCTCCCTTTGCTACTTCAATTAGAATATTTAGAAACAGTAAGAAGAGCTAGAACATTGCACATGAGACTTTAATAATACTGTGCTTTATATTTACATATCACATGACCTTGGCATTTCATAGCTCATTATCATTTTAAATTTATAAATATATGAAAACACAATTTAGAAGCAATGCTTCCGTTCAGCAGTAAATTTATTACTGCCAAAACTGAATCCCATAATTACTGACACATGATCCTACAACCAGAAGTCATTTTCATAGCCTAGAGTGTCCAACAAATAAAGCATGTCAATTATCAGATACCTCATTTACTCAAATCATTTAAAGAACCCTGGGGATTTCAATCATACAAATATCCAGATTAAATTTAACAGGCTACATTAATATAAATGTAGATGAAGGCATCATTCAATCAAAACTAATACTATGAATTAATAAGTATGTACAATCGAATCAGTTCCACACAATGAACTATATTTCAATCAAAAATTCAGCAAACAGAGGTCAACATACTTAAAAATGTGAACTACAGCTTTAAAATATTTCACTAGCACGCTATAGTTCTGGGGGCTGCAAGTGTCACTGGTTAGACTGCTATGCATGTTCTCAACAGTTCCTTGTGGAGAATAAAAACAGCCATTGTCTGCCAATTCAATTAGGAAGGTCCGGTATCCAGTTCGCTTAACAGTGCCAGGAATTGCCTTCATCCTGATGTCTTTCACATTCATGTGTCTGGGAGATTTTGTAAGATCTGTCTCAAGGAAGCACAGGCCACCACGTGGGCCTCGGAGGGGAGATTCGCAAGTGACTGAATCAACTTCTTGACTATGGTCTTCAAACACTGGTAGGCAGCGTTCAAGTCTCTGTCAAACTGCTGCCCTTCCATTTGTAGAGCCAAATGACTGCAGATGTTTCTAAACTCAACACTGTCCTGAAATGAACAGCAAACAGAAACAGAAAATTAGATACATGACTGGAACATTGGTTGAGCTTAGCTTACCCAGATTCCAGATTTTTTTTTCAAAGAATCACCCTCCTCTATCCTCAGCCTACCCCGTTTTGACCATAGCTGGTCAAAACTTATACCTCTAAGGATCAGGTCCTCTTTCTCCTCTCCCAGCCAAGTGGTTGGTTAGGAATGGAGAGGTGATGAAAACCACAGCCCACGAGGCCTCACATCTGTTAGACTGGCAAAGAGAAGCCCTCTTTCACTTGGTGATGTTGAATAACATGTTGCTATCAGAAGAGAATGCAAATAATGATGAAGTTAACCAGAAGAAAGAAAAAGCTAAAGGTTAAGAAGCAGACTAATTACCTTTCCTAAGTATGAAAATCTACCTATACTTGCCTGATAAATCTCATGACTTTTCCATTCTCTGAGTTAATAAATATCCCTTTTTTTGTATTTAAGTCCAATTGAAGTTGAGTTTCTGTTACTTGTTTCTAAGAGCTGTGATGAATACACAAATGCCCCCTTGCTACTGATATTCCAGCCTCCTGGCATTTCAGATTTCCATATAAAATTCCTTAATTAATGAACATGGTCTCAAGAAATTCCCAATACAAATGTAGAAAGAATAGCATCCAGGTAGTTTGAAAGAATAGCATCCAGGTTGTTTAAAAGAATGAAGCAACTCAGATGATTCAATAGACTTGTTTATCCTCAAATGGGTCAGACTTTTGAAACTCCTTGCAAATAAATGGTACACTGAACTCATTCTACATTAGAGAATATTTAATCAATTTAAATACAGAACCATGATTTTGGCTTCTGGTAACATCAAATATTTAGTTTCCCCAAAAGTCCTTGCTACTTTAGTTATGATAACTAAGATATGGAATCAAACCCAGATGCTCCTCCAAAGATGAATGGGTCAAGATGTGATATTTATACACAGTGAAGTTCTATGCTGCCATCAGAAAGAATGATATCGCCCCATTTGTAAGAAAATGGAGGTGCTGGGAGTTTGGCTTAGTGGCAGAGTGCTTGCCTAGCATGCACAAAGACCAGGGTTTGATTCCTTGGTACCACATATATAGAAAAAAGCTGGAAATGGTGCTGAGGCTCAAGTGGTAGAGCTCAGACCAAGGACAGTGCTCAGGCCCTGAGCTCAAGCCCAGGACTGGCAAAAAGAAAAGAAAGAAAGAAAAAAAAGAAAAGAAAATGGAAAGACTTGGGGAAAAGGAAAACATATTAAGTGAGTAAGCTTAAAAGAACATAAGCTCCATGGTTTCCCTCATTTGTAATAATTAGTACACATCTAGCAGAGGATCACAATGGCTCACATAGCCATATAGAATAAGGCTAAGGAAAATGAACTCCAGGATAGGGCAATAAGAGGTTTATCTTTATAATTGTTGTTTGTAATGTACTATGCGAAGTTATTTCTTTTCTCTTTTTTCCCCTTATGGTTTAACACATGTTGTTATTGTATCTGTTAGTGTATTGTTACCTGATATATTGTACGTATGTTTATTTGTCTATTTGAAATAGGGAAGGGAAGGGTAAAAGCAAGTTGATTGGGAAAGAGTAGAGGGGAGGGAAAGTAGGAGAAAAACATGGGCAGGGGTAAAAATGTTCAAGAAGTAATATACTCACCACCTGACAAATGCAACTGTAACCCCGACAATAAAATACAACTTTTAAAAAAAGTCCTTGCCACTGAATTTTAAACAAAAGAGAATGGACATTCTTTCTGAGATCATAAGAGAGGAAGTAAAATCTTCTGAGGCTCAGAAATAATGGAAAGGAGATTGTTTTTGTTGCCTACCAGTACCATAAAGAAAAGGAAGTGAATTGCTCTTGTGCTGGATTTGGGTTTGAGATTGGGATGGAAAGTAAAATTGTTCCTGAAGATGTATTACTCTGAGCTTGTGCCACACAGTATTTCAAGTTTCAAGTCTTTCCCTAGACAATACTCTGGGAACACTCGTGCTAAGATATTAACTCAGCAATTAGAACTAGGATGAAGTATCCAGATACATGGAAAAAGCAAATAAAAGTCTGTTCAGGGGAAACATGTCCAAAACCCATGTCCTGCAAGAGTATTCTCACAAACTGAGTCAAAGATGAACTCAAAAGATGAAAGATAAAGCACGATTCATCATGAGAAGACAATGCAATGTCAGAAAAGACTTAATTCCAAGAATTTCTGATTAAAAACTATCTATTAAGTTTAAAATGATTGAAGGCAGCAAAGAATAATTTTTTTAAGTTGTAAGTGGAGGGGGGGGAAGAGCCAAACACCACTTTCAGAAGTCTCAACAAGTTAAAATCTTAATATACAATGTAAGTACCTGAGTAAATATTTTTGAAATAAAGGTTAATAAATGTGGATAACAAAAGGCCTGAGGATTATGGATGAGAAGTTTAAACAACACAGATGACAGGATGAGGAAGTTTAACAAGTACATTTCCAGGAGAAACCAGAAAGAGGATGGGTGAAAGCCAATGTTCAGAAAAAAAGAAAAATATTGGGCATATAGAGAATTGATCCAAAACATAAATCCTTAGACTCAGGAAGTAAGATGAGCTTTATGCAGAATAAGCTAAGTGGGTCCAGATCAAAACTCACTGAAGCCAAGTTACTCTTAAAAGCCACCAAGAACAAAAAAGAAGTTTCAAGAATGACAAGACTAAGAGCCAACTTCTCACCAGACCAAATAAAGATAATGTAAGGTATCTTCAGACTCATTTTGTTTATAAACCAACTAAACTAGGATTTTAAACTCAGCACAAAACAAACATAATCTTTCTCTCTTTTATTAGCAAATATTGCATGTCTTTTTATTATCTTTAAGTAGTTGTACACAGAATTGCTATTTAACTAAGCAGTTTATGAAGACATGCATTGTATTCATAATCTCTCTTTAAAGAAAAGTTTACTACCAATGGGCAATCAACTTTAGGTCTTTCTAAACATAATTTGAAAAAGAATGCAACTTAGAACAGAAGAATGAGATGCAAAAGGCAAATATGGAAAAAGAAAAACGTGTGCATCTTTAACCATATCCCTCAAGTGAAAAAAAAATCTATTTTAGTTTATCAAAAAGTGGCTCAGGAACAAAGGGGAGACAGGTGCTGAGGTAGGAGAAATATGGCATAGTCTAGTATTTCTAGGCATGGTACTTGTTTTGTGTTGTTTTCCCTTTAAAACATTCTTAGCCAGGTACTTATGGCTCACACCTGTCATGCTAACTACATGAGAGGGAAGTTCAAGTTTCCACCCTAGCCCAGGCAAGCAGAAGACAGAAGTTCATGAAACTCCATCTCAACAGGAGCTGAGAATTTAACTGTGTGCCTGTCATTCAGCTATGACAAGAAGCCTGAAACCGGTGGGTTATGATCTAAGTATGTACTTGGGGAGGCAATGAGACCCTGTCTCAAAAACACTCGTGGACATAGAAGGCCGGAGGCAGGGCTTACCATTAAATCACTTGCCTGCCAAGTGTGAGACCTTAGTTCAAACCTCAGTGTCATTTTAAGAAAAATTAGGGGAAAAACAACAGCATCCTTATTTCCCCATATGTATGTGCTGTTCATTTCTGTTCAAAAGGTATCAGGGCCTCCTTAGACAATCTTTCCCATGGTTTATAGGTGACCCGCATTACTGAAGCATATTGGTTGGGAATGGGGAAAAAAATTCATCCTGAACCTCTTTTGTCCAAATCCACATCAAGAGAAATTGTCTGCTTGCTTTATAGAAGAAATCCAACTCTTAAGTACAACGTGGCAAGATCAAAGAAAAGACATTCAGGGAAATTCAAAATAGAAGGAACCACTGAAACATGTGCTGACGTGCACCTATTAGTCTGCAAAGTCCTTTATCACCCAACAAAGATTAAAATGCCTTTAAAAATACATTCATGGGCCTAAAATCTGAAGTCAATTTCACATTTACTGTAAAGAATCAAAGAAGGCATCGTTTGGGGAAATTACACATATAATAAAACTCGACTGCTGGGCTGTACTGGTCCCTGAGGCCCTGAGCAAACTTCAGATCTCTGCCGAGCTCTGTAAAGTCTCTTTATTTTACTGTTCTAGTACAGTATTCCCTTTTAATCCTTTCTCAAATATATTAACAGTCAAAGAAAACAAATTAATAGCAATAGACTTTCCATGGGACTCTTAAGCGAAAGGAGAGAAGAAATAAAGCCAGTGATTGCTTCTCATCCTTTCTAGAACATCTGAAGGCCAACTAGGGATCCAATTGCCATTATCCCCAACCAAACCGCTACTTGGTTCAGCTGAGAAGGTGGGGGTCACAATCACAGGATTAAGTCAGCAGTCTCTTAAATGGCCCCTGGGTTTCAGTAGACTCTCACATGATCAATACTGGTGATGATTTCAGTTATGATGCTTTCCATTCAATGGCAGAACATACTTACCCAGTGACTGTTATTTACTAAGCCCCAGGTGCTTACAGAAATGAGATAATATTCTACACCACATTTTGAGCCTGTTACTAGACTTAGAACTGTATGGCCAGGCAATCTAAAACAGGGTTTGGAGCCTCTAAAGCTTTTTGTAATTTCCGACTGTGGATATGAGATGTACCAATTGCCAAAGGCAATTAGTGGCTGGCATTTACCTTTTTAAAGTGAGTACAGGTTCTCTCCTTGACCTTGGATTATCTACTGGGATAATGGAACTGGTCTATTTAACTCAATGAATTAGTTACATACACATCACACATGTATCAAGCTACATGACTAACTCCAAGGAAGAATAGAAGCAATAATATATGGTACCCGATCTCTACAGAGTTTATAACACAATAAATAAAATGTGACCTATAAATAGTCTATTTAAGAATCCAATGGTAAAATCACAAATCTTATCCTAATGGAGGAACAGACACTTGCACAGCCCTAAACTCAGCACAGAGTCCCTACAAAGCTCACTCGGATGGATCAGCCCTTTCTATAATGAGCCAAATATGTTTCTCTCAAAATTCACTTGGATACATTAGAGAAATACAATGTGCTTAGAAGGGAATTTGCTTAAGGAACTTTCTCTACTTTTTTACATGTTTTCCCTATTTTTAGATGAAATCTGTTCTTGCTGGGCAGAGAAACAGCCTCCCAAAGTGACCACCTTGATTCCAAGAATCTGAATTTGACCATCATCACTGTTCTTCTTGAGTGTTATTAGCATTATAAAGCTCAATTGGTCCTGAGTGCATCCACACTGAAGACAGGTGTGTTGGTCCCCAACTACAGTGTAATCCAGAGGCCTACACCACTTAATAGCTACTCATGGTATGGAACTGTCTACATCCCATTTAAAGTCATTGTCTACCTCCCTATGGGAGCTCTGTCTTAGCTCTATTCTCTCTTAATCGGGCTAGGGAGGACTTAGGAAAACTACTACCCCTGTACTTTTACACATTATGAATTGTTGTTTATTAGGAATACTTGTATCTGGAATCCTTAAGCAATATTTTTAAGAAACATTAAAAGGATTTTAAGAAAGAACTTTTAAGTTCTTTGCACCTGTGACGTCCAAAAAAGGGAAGGAAAGTTAAGACCTCCTTCAGCTTCTTACTTAAAATAAACACCCCCATCAGACATGAAGTCTTAGGACAAAAGGAACATGACAGCAGCATTTGATTCTGAAGTCTGGATTTTAAAGAAGCACCAGTGAATAATAAAGTCATACATACAGCATGACTTCATAGGCTCTAGAATGTAGACCGTGTTTAAACAACCCTCAAAGTGGTGTTTTTACTCCTGATGTGACACTTTCAAACTTACCTCTAGATCTGCATAAACCATAAATCAGTTCATACTCACTTAACTACTAGCTGGCTTTAAGGCAAATTTGCTTTTTTCCAATCAGTAACATCTTTCACAATGATTTAACAGGCCTGTTTCTTCTTACATTTTCTTCTCCCTGGAAGTATATACAGACAGGAAGGAAAGAAGGAGAAAGGACAGAAGCGACATGTGAGGAGGAAATAGAGGAGAAGAAAGGAGGGAAAGAAGACTGATGACAAAAAGATTTAGAGATTGAGGATGAAGTTGGGGAAGAAAAGAGAAGGGAGGGAGGGAAAAAGGGAATGAGGTTAGAGATGGAGGGAGAGAGGAAGGAATGGAAGTAACAAGAATAGAAAGAAGGAAAGAGGGGAAGGGAAAGCCAGTTTTTCTCCAAATTTTTGAGATGAGGTGTGACCTTAAACTTCCACCTGTCCAATACACAGCTTTTTACCTTAGCTGCCCAGTGTGAGGCCCAACTAGGAAATATGAATTCTATCCACAGACTTCGGTATCTTCCACATTGTATTCTTAAAATGGGCATGATGACTATTTGTTCTAGGGGGATGTTGTGAATAAAATACTCTCATCAACTAGCAATTGCACCAAATTCGTATGGCCCTGCCACATCTGGCCCACCTTCATCTGGCTTTGAACTAGGAATTTACAGAGCCCAGAACAGTTAGTCATTACCTGAGCTCAAGGTCAGTCTAGAATAGATATGGAACTGTGTATTATTAATAAAACACCCAATGAAGAACCAAAGTATGTGCCAGTCCCCATAAAAAGTCTATCATCCGCAGGAAATTAAACATTTTTTACTTGTGGTAGACCCAGTGGAAATGCTCACAAATAACTAAGGCTCTTTAGGCTTTTGCTTGGGGTATGGCACCATTTTCAGTCGAAAAATTTCGTGAAAAGCACTTTTGTGATGAGTACAAACTCTTGATTCAGGGATGTTCATAAGGCAAACCCCAAAATGGTAAAATGAAACACTGCTACATTTTCTCCAAGCTGGCAGGCATCAATAGTTTTGTCTTAGAGTCTTTTTGAAATTGCTCTCCAAGTTTTTATTTCAGAAAGCCATCCTGTCCTGATTCACATGTCATCCACCTTATAAAGTTACAAATAAACTACTTCTACAGCAGTCACCACCACATCCATGGGGGTTGGAATAGAATGGACAATGAAAATAAAGTGCTATGATATGTCACTGGACCTTGGAAGTACAACTTTGTCCCAAATAACAAGCAACACCCAGACAGGGCTTCTGGATGAGATACCTAGAAGCATCTGTCTCTTCAATGATGTGGGAGTAAGTTTTATAGGCCCAGTTTCCAAATTTACAGAATCTGATTTTACTAATGCTGGGGAGGGGGGGGAGAGAAGCTCTAATCCTCAATGTCATCCCACGAACAGCACAACATTCAAACAGCTTGCAAACAGCATTCGCTGTAAGGCCAAAGCCAGTAACTTCATGGTTACTTCCCTAGGTTGTAGAATGAACAAATGAGCAAGTCTACTGAACGTGATAGAATAATTGGTACCTGGATGAACTAATTGTGATGCAGGAGCTCATAGGCAAGTTTCATCAGTAATAAAAAGTTCTTCTGCCTCTGAAAGTTGCCTTAGACGTGCTGTGTAACTTGGTGTGGAACAGAATTCTTGGAAACCCTTAAGTGTTCTGAGCTCTCAACGGAAGAAAGACAAAACTTGATCAGAGTAACCTCATATCTGGCTTGGCTAATGGCCCCAATATGAATTGATCATTTTTAATAGTTCAAAAGTGCTACATGGACTTCTTCCTGGACACTTTTTTGTACCCTTTGGGGTCACAAATGGCTCAGGCATTCTCACTTGTATTAAGAATTTGATCCTGATTTTCCAAGCCTGGAGCCTTTCATCATCATGGTTGGTGCTCTTCATAAGAAACACATAAATCACCCAAGATTATACAGTAACCCATCCCAAATTTGAATGTTAAAGTTATAGCTCCCTCAGACCTAGGAATGTAGCTTAGTGGCAGAATGCTTGCCTAACATGCATGAAGCCCTAGGTTTGATTCCTTAGTACCACATAAACAGAAAAGAGCAGATATGGTACTGTAGCTCAGGTGATAGAGTGCTAGCCTTGAGCAAAAAAAGAAAAGAAAAAAGAAACTCAGGGACTCAAAGACAAGGAACAGTACCCAGGCCCAGGACAAGCAAAAGAAAACAACAAAACCTCCCGATGTGACTGTATTGAGATACTGAGAGACAGACTTTCGATAATAATTAACAAGAAACGAAGCTAGAAACTGTCATGGATTGGAGATGTGGCTCAGTTCACATGCTAAAATATGTCAATAAGAACTTTTGAGGTATTAACCTATTAGTAATAATATTAATGATGATAATAGCATAAATATCTGGAGACAAACTGGGAAGCAATAGACTAAAACTGTATGTGTATTATCTCAGAGTCAGATAATCACTATGTCACCTTACAGAACAGGAAACTGAGGCACTAGAGGGTTCAGTTACTTAAAGGGCCTGGGGAGGGAGAGCGCAGAGTAGTAGATTTGAAATGCATCATGGGAGTAGATTGCTCTGCTGTGCTGTCTTCACCTTTGGGTCAGTAATGCCTGTCATCTGGGCCCTGGTTTTAGCTCAGGACAGTCTTCCTATGCCCTTTATGGCAAGTAATACAGCCAAAGAAATCCAGGGTTGGGGAGGTTTCTAAACACTTCTAAGTGATATCCAAGTGTTATTTCCATAAGCAAAATTCCTCCTGAAACCAATTTGCACATTCTTAATTTAAAAGTAGATAAAACACCCTTCCAAGTCATTTGAATCAACACTAGCACTAATGAAGCCAGCTTACATAGCCAGCCCCTTGGAAAGACAGAACGCTGTCTCCTTAAGTCTAATTAATCTAGAAGCCAAACGGAGATACCACCTTTTCTCCAAACTGCAAGCCAACCAAAATTCCTAGTCACTGGCTGCTCCTACTCCTCTTCCTTCAAAAGCACTGGATGTCCTCAGGTGCCCTGAAACACATCACTCTCCTGCAGGTACAAAGCAGGATCCAGCAGTAGACATGCTAGTAATAATCTCTACAGCTTTCTAATAAGCACTCTGGATACTATAAACATGTGGCAGCAATGCATCTAGAAGTTTGTAGTTTTCTAGACACAAAGAAAGGACTGTGTCTCAAGAGGCTTGGTAGGCAAAGGATGATTTATGTTTGTATTTGGATGAAGAGGCAAAGGCAGGGAGGAGGCAGTGGAAAATACAGTTATCCCATGTTAGAAATTTTCTGGTAAGTTACCTGTTGTCAACTGTAGTCCGATAATATTAAATGGAGAAATCTAGAAATATTAAATAGAGAACTCCATCCAAAAGATTTTAATTATGGACAGTTCTGGTACAGTGTAATGAAGTTCTGAGCACTATCTTGCCCTACTCTGCCCAAAATGTGTATTATCCCTTGGTCTCATGCTCCATGTTGTACATACTACCCACACATTAATTGTGTAGTAGCCATCTTGGCTTTCATGTAGGCACAGCATGTGCATAAACACCTTTATGTACTACTCTATGCCATCATCCACTTCATTTTGTCATGTGAGTATTGTTTAATCTTTCTTCATCACAAGACAGGGGTATATAGCACCGTGAGCTATTGAGAGAAAGAGAAAGGTCGCATAACTTTGATTACAATACATAATTACAATCATGCTTTTTATTGTTAGTATTGTTCATCTCCTCCTGTGCCTAATTCATAAATTAAACTTTATCACGTGTCCTGAGTTCAAGCAACAACATTAGCACATGCACACACACACACACACACACACACATACACACACACACATATACACACACACACACACACACACACACAATGAAATTAGGATGTAACTTCCAATCAATAATGTATCATAGTTAATTGACAGGATTTAACATTTTCTTGGCACCAAAGCAAAACCTTCTTTTTATGCTGGGTGAAATGCTGCCCATTTTTTTCACTTCCTAAGGTAAACATAGATGTGCATCTCAACTTTAGGTAGTCGTAACTTCTCATCCATCCTCATCCTTGTTTGGCAATGTCTGGAGACATTTTGGCTGTATAATCTTGGGATGAATGGTGGCATTCAAATGGTCAGAAACCAGGGATGCTATACAATACACAGGACAACCCCCAACCATGAAGATTACCCAACCCTAAACGCCAGTGGTGTTGAGGTTGAAACACCCTGGTAGAAAGAGTAATACAGGCTGAGCACAGTGATCACACCAATAATCCTAGCTACTCAGGAGGCTGAGATCTGAGGATCAAGGTTCAAAGGCAACCTGGGCACACAAGGACCTGAGACTCTTATCTCCAATTAACCTCTGGAAAACAGGAAGCTGGGCTTGGCTCAAGGGTAGGGTGGTAGCCTTGAGCTGAAGAGCTCAGGGACAGTGCCCAGGCCCAGGGGTTGAGCAGTAGCCTTGAGTTGGAGAGCTCAGGGACAGTGCCAAGGCTGAGTTCAAGCCCCATGACCCACAAAAGAAAGAGAAAGAAAGAAAGAATATTTGAATATATAACATGCTTCATTATGTCTCATTTGAAATAAATCTTCAGTGCACAGCAAAACTTTATAACCATTTTTCCCCAAACATTGGTTGATAAAGCAAGAATAGCTCCTCCAAGCCTCCAAGCCTTTGCCGACTTCTTTAGTCTGGAAACTAAAGGAGCAGTTCACAGGGTCAAAACTTGAAAGCCAGGAGGTCTCAAAGGAGTGTGGGCGGCATCCTATTCGGTTCCTTGGTTAATGGCAAAGGCAGGACTGGAATCCAGTCCCCACATGGCTCTGTTCCCTGGCTAACACAGCTCCAAGCCTTAAGAGGGATCTGTTCTTCTAGGAAGGGCTGAGTGTTAGCAGGAGCATCTATGAAGATTCATGTTTCAGCAGCTGTCACCGCACCTTCACGAGAATTTAAGTTGACTCTATAAGACCTCTGAGCATTGTCAGAAAGTGGAAATATACAAAAATAATTATGATTCTTGGGTGTGACAGAACTTTAAATAAAAGTAGGTGTATTCGTCATATATGCAGCAGAAGGGAATTCCAGCGTGCACTTAGGGCACCGAAGGATGGGTTTTTAGTTTGGATGGAGGGCAAGGATGTTGTCCTTGATCTCTAGAGGCCTTGCATCCAGCGAGAAGCTGGAAGGAGAGACAGACAGACAGACCGACAGACAGACAGGGGCAGGGGGTGGGTAAGGCCTGCGGAGTGTGGAGTTAACTGTTCAAGCTGACTGAATGGTGGACCTCCAGCTCCTGCTCTAGCTGCCCTGTCCCCAGAGGGTCACCTCCCGCCATCTCTCCCTTCTCCCAAGGGGCTGGACCACCCAGGGCGCCCCTCCGCCCCCAGTCCCCTCCCCTCCGCGGCCCCACCGAATCTCCACCCCAAGGCCCCCACCTTGCACTCCCGGGGAGATGGAAGGCCAGGCGGACTCACCTTCAGGTGGACGGGGAAGGAACGCTCCTGCTGCAGGGGTCCCAGCAGCGCCTGCTCCACGCTGACCAGCTCCGAGGTGGAGTCCACCACGCGGGCCATCCGCGCCAGCGTGCAGGGCCCGCGGTCCCGGGGGAAGGGCAGCAGCTCTGCGGCGCCTCGCCCCACCGCCACCTCCGGGGAGCTCGTGGGCACCGCGGCGGCGGCGGCGCCCCGGCTCTGGGCTCCCCCACGCCCGCACTCCTCCACGCGCCCGGGCCCCTGTCGGGACGCTTTCGGGCCTGGGCGATGGGTTGGGGTGGCTGACACGCGGTCCGGGCCGCGCGAGCTCCCGGGGACTCCAGGACCCTCCCCCCAGCCCCACTCCTGCTGCAGCAGCCGCAGGGTCTGCAGAGCCACCATTTGGTGGCCTATGGAGGCTACTAAGGGCGCCGGGCTGGCCATCACCTCGGTTGGCTGGGCACGCGCGCTGGGCTAGCAGGTGGAGCTGGAGCCGGCAGGCGGGGGGAGTTTCGGGTGGCCGGGGTCACATTTCCTAAATCTCAGCTCCTGGGTCAGCGTGAGTGGCCGGCCGCGCCCCGGGCCCCCCTTCACCCCCGGGCGGTGACCCGCGCTGCCCACGCCCCCCACCACCCGCATTTGCTTCAAGTCCCAGTGGGTTCGTTTCTGACCCTGGGCTGTGCGAAGTCAACGCGGTGAGCTCTTGAGTGTCAGCCAATTGCCGGGCTGGGATTCTTCCTCCTCCCCTGGGCTTGGGTGGAACAGGTGCTTGCACCAGCCCAAGGCCTGCCTGGCCTTTGAACGAGGCTGGCCCAGGACCACTTAGGCTTGGGGTGAAGAGGGAAAGGGAAGGACCCCTGGAAAACTTTCGAAAGGAAAATGCTGGTTTTCTCCTACAAAAGGCAGAAAGAATTTCCGAAACTGCCCAAATGTAGGAGCATTTTCAGAAAACTTAGTCTTCAAGGCTTCACGGTCCATCGCAACAGGAGAAATGGATCTCAAAGCTCTGCCCTTCTTGGCTTTGTCTCCTGGGGGACGGGTACTACCGACCCCCAGGTAGTACCTGCCATCAGCGCACAGCAGGCACATGCCTTCCCCCAAAAGCTTCCGCCTCAACAGGCTTCTTAAGACATCCGCTTTCTTCCTGAGAAGGGAAAATCATTTAGCGAGGTTGAAGCTGAATTCTTTCATGAGTCATGAACCTGGGACAGCTGTCCAAATAGCTGCTGTTTTTAATTAGAACCCAACTTGTCTACTTCCTAAAATTAGGGAAAGGACTGGCAATACATGTTATGCTTTATAGATTGGAAACCACTGGTGTATGACCCTCCTTCAAAAAGAAAGGTCAGATTCAGTTGGTTCATTCCTGTAAGCCCATTTTTTTCGGGGTGGGGAGAGAGACAATGGCAGGAAGATCTGAATAGAAGCTCCAATAGAAAAATAATTTTTTTTTCTAAAGTCTGGGGCATAATTCAAGCGATA
This sequence comes from Megascapheus bottae, assembly GCF_031878675.1. NCBI lineage: Eukaryota > Metazoa > Chordata > Mammalia > Rodentia > Geomyidae > Megascapheus > Megascapheus bottae. The sequence continues at coordinate 45,727,236 of NC_143519.1, forward strand.
GCAGATGCTTGACTAAGCAAGTGATGCCCCGAGTTCAAATCCCAATATTGTCCCCACACACACTATACATAACCATGTGGGGAACAGACCATGGAGAGCTGGCTGGGAGACTAATCTTTCTCTTTCTTCCTCAGAGGAAAGCCATCACAGCTGGGCAAACCAGTGAAGGTGAAAGGGCCAGGGTACAAACCCACAGCAGCCAAATCAACTGGGTTCATTCTTCCATTAGAGGTGAGAGTCATTCCATGTCAGATCTGGGGCCAGAAAGTGGATGGGTAGAGTTATGGGAGGAGCCCATGGCTCTTTATTGAAGGTTTCTTTCATTCTGGAAGACTGTAACCCCATAGAATCCTCCCCATCCTCTGGCAGAGGCTCCTTCTCATTCTCTGTGTTTTCTTCACTTACGAAAACAGATCAGGATGCCAAGGTAAAGAAAACCTCTCTTAAGCAAAACTATTATGTTCACACTAATTGTAGCTGAGTAAAAATGCATGTCTGTGCATTGACAGAGGAAATTGCTTTGGAAGGAAGTAAATAGTTTAATGTTGATTAGGTTCTCCTGCTGTAACATTACTAATCTTCATAATAAAGAAAAAATACAGCAAGCGATTCCTTATTTATTTGCTGTTGTAAAAATCCTCAAATGTTGAAGTACATTATAGTCAGCAGATACTGAGAATAGCACAAACTAACCCCTAATTTTCCCAGAACAGGTCAGATCTCCAGGGCTGCTCCCCTTTCCAGATACACAGGAAATCCAGTTTCATGGGCTAACCCTTCCACTATCAAATAGCTGAGTACAAAACCTTCTTGACAGATGGAATTCCAGCCAGCAAGAGTTGAAATCACTAGACAGAGCCTGACCTGAGGCCACCCCCTTGTTATCCATAACACACTCAATCCTGAGAATAACAAGATCAACTGAACTTCAGTGGGGTTGAGAGCTGCGGGCCAGGAAACCATGGAGCTGGAGGGATGGTTACTCCGTATCCTTAGGAAGAATTGGAACACCCAGCATGTTACTCAGTATTTTGTCCCTTTTGCCCATGGATCACATTCTCATTTGCTGTGATCCCAAAGTCAGATACATGAGCCCCTAAGTGTGTGAAAGACTTCACAGGGTATGTTTCAATAACATGGCAGATCTACCTCTGATCTAAAACCCAACCAAGTAAGAAATGACACATCTCCTACTCACCACGTTCACGATGTGAGTTTACTTCCCAAGAAAAGGCTTCTGCAGAAAGACAAAGTATTGCACGTGTGACATTTTTGATTCACAGGATTTACCTCACTACTTCAGGGAAAGCATATCTTCATTTTCCACTGTATATCCTTCATCTCTTCTACGCTCAGTCCACAAGTCAGATAGAATGAATCCATCCCACTGCAGAAGGGCAGTGGGTCATCCAGTCTAAAACATTCCATCCCCGCAAGAAACAGTCAAACACGGCCATATGACCCAACTAGAGCCAATGAGATTGAACCATGCTTTCAGTTGCATGTATTATGAGTAGGAAAATTATGCAACTAAAGCATGCGGGATAAGTGATAGCAAAGCAAAAGCAAATGAAATTCCCATTTGATAAAGAAAAGTCAACAGAAAATACTGGAATTGATGACAATAATTTATTGTTCCAAGTTATACAAAGTCTGAATTTTGAAGCTCAGCAGTGTCCTCAAAGCTCTTGACTCTTTCTGTCAACTTAGTCCTGGGTCCTTGAACTGGTTTACCTATGGCCAGGAGCTAGAGCTTAGTCCAGCTTCTCCTGAAGCACATGGTTGCAGAGAAGGTAGAAAAGAGAGTCAAGGTTGTGTTGCCAAGCAACAGCAATGGCAGCAGAACACAATGAGGCTCTTGCAAGGGGTCTGGGTAATGAATGCATAAGATCTCCAGAGCCGCTTTACTTTCCAGATTCATAGAAAATCCATTTGGATGAAACTAACCCTTCCACTGTCAAACAGCTGAATAAATGTCTCTTATACAAATAAAACTGAAAAATAAAATACAAGTTCTGGTGTTTCTGCAGCCAGAAACTATGTGGAGAGCCTGTTTGTGAATAAGCCAACAACAGAGAAAAGCTTACGAGAGAAGCCAGTCTGCATATGGAACTATTTGTGCTCAGAAAGTCAGATCCACCTCTCAATTAGATAAGCTAATTAAGTCACTTTTAGCTGAGCCACTTTGAGTTGGGTCTATTGTCTCTTGACATAAGCAGAATCACAAAAGAAATAGACAGCAAGACATCTGTCACAGGAAAGACAGTGTTAATGGACTGACCCTCTGACCCTATTCCCTTTAGACAGGCGTGGCTAAGCTCCTTCCATGAGCTATGTCCAGCACTGTCCTTGCTATTCACCTGGACCTTTCTACTTTTTCACCAGCTGAGAGAAAAGCTTTTGAAGCAACTCTGGTCATTTCTGACAGTTGAAGGGGAATATTTGAAAATGATCACCAGAAACATTCAGTCCTCTGGGGTGGGGGTTGGGAACAAGACAGAGGTGGAAAACCCAGTAAACTGAGAAACAATTTTCCACCTGTTAACAAAAAAAATAGAGTATCTCTAGATAAACAAGTGTTCTGTCACTTTAAGTTGAAAAGTTCCTTTCTCATATGAACAAAAGATGGAGGGGGTGGAGAAGATGTGCACTGGGAGACCAGAGGGGAACTGGCAGAAGGTACAACTATGTGGAGCCCTCCTCAAAGGACTTGGCAGAGCCCACATACATTTGAGCCCTGCTTATATTCTTTGGCACTTTTCTATACAAAGGATCCAAGAGAATTCCAGAAATGGAGCTGTTAACCTTCAATATGCCCTGGTGAGGTTCACTGGTTGGGGGGGGGTGGGGAGGTGACATGAGGGCAAAACCAAACAGGTCCAAAAAGACCAAAGAGTTATTATTCTTGAATAAAAATTATTGTTGAAGAGAAACAGATGTTGAAGAGATATAGCAAGATAGGAAAATGAACTATAAAACAGAAAGCAATCAAACTAGGAAAAGGTGTAGTAGATCCAAAGAAGAAAACAAAATGTAACAACAACATAAAACATCCTATTTCTCTTTTCAAACATACAGCTGTAATGCCCAGATATGGTAAGTCATCAAAATGCCTGTGACTTTCTAACTTTAGACTAAACATTTGACTTTCAAAAAAAAACAAAACAAAACAATGTAATCCTACCATGAGGCTTCTGAATTGCCTAAAACAATTGTTGGCCTAGGACAATATGTTTTGGGGACATTATATACTTTCTGACTTTCCAGATCCTAATAACCTGGTGAAGCAAAGTGGAGCTCTGTGAAACTAGTGATGAAAAATAGGATCAAGTGAGTAAGATGCTTGCGTTTGAATGTGAAGTATTCCCCATAAAGCTAATGTATTGCCAATTTGGTCTGCAATTGGTAGATCCAGTCATCGAAACTTCAACTGGATCTTGGGTGCTCTGACACAATCAATGAATTGATCACATGATGCATTTAAAATTGAGAGGTGGTAAAATAGTAGAAGGTGGGGTTTGTTAGCAAGAAGTGGGTCGCTGCAGTGTGTTCTTGGAGGTTAGTTACATCTCATCCCCTTGACCTGCCTGTGTTTCTCTGTCTCTGCTTCCTGTCCCCCATGACTCGGTAAATTTTGGTCCAGCATGATGTTCTGCTCTATCACAGGCTCAAAAGCACAGAATAAAATGATCATGGGTTAAAAGAACAGCCAAAATAAATTCTTCAGCTGTTACATTGTTTCTATCATATATTATGTTGTCATTACTATAGTGAGAAAAGAAGTTGGAAATGTGGAGTGTCACTTGCTTTCTGGACATAATCTGATATGTATTTATCCCACTGTCACTGGTTTCCTCAGCACAAAAAAATACGATTATTTCTGGATATATAAATCATTTTATTTGCTTCCATGTTAATAGTTTTTTTTTTCCTAGGAGGATTCCTGGCATTGGAAGGAAAAAAATCAGAGACGAATTTTAAGAGTACATGTAAGTTTTTTTTCTAATTATTGCAGCTCTGGTGGACAAGTTTAAAAAAAAAACAACTCCTTGCACTAAACATAGAGCTCCCCTATGACCCAGCAATTCCACTACTTGGCATTTACCCAATCGTCCAGAAACAAGGATATGCTAAATCCACTAGCACAACAATGTTCATTGCAGCACTATTTACTATAGCAAAGATATGGAACCAACCCAGATGCCCCTCAGATTATGAGTGGAGCAACAAGAGGTGGTATTTATACCTCTGCTGTCAGAAAGAACAACATCGCCCCATTTGTAAGGAAATGGAAAGACTTAGAAAAAAACATATTAAGTGAAGTAAGCCAGACTCAAAGGAACATTAGGCTCAATGGTTTCCCTTATTTGTCATAATTAGTAGAAACCTTGGGCTCTCCTAGCAGAGATATACAATAGAACAAAGCCTAGATACATAAGGCCATATGATATGACACTAAATGAAAGGACCTCCAGGATATAAAGACAAAAGCCATATAATAAGTGATTATTGTCCTTAATGTACTATGTTATCTCTCATTTCTTTTGCTGTCCCTTGGTAATCTCATATTGTTTATCTTGTTATCTAATATATGGCATATATGCTTATTTGGTTATTTGAAATAGGATAGGGAAGGTGGGAAAAGAAGATGAGTGGTGGGGTGGGGGATGGGAAATGGGGACAAAGACATGAGAAAGGATATCAATGTTTGTGAAGTAATGCACCTTCTATCTAGTGAATATAATGTAACCCTTCTAATAATTACAATAAAAATGTATGAAAAAATAATAAGAAAAAAACTCCTTGCATTTAATTTATGCTTAAATCATTCTTATTTCTTCAGCTTATTTTTTTCCTGGATAGCCTTTTCTTCTAGGCAACTTCCTTTCTTGATTCAGAAATAATTTGCTCATTTTTCAATTGCGATCATCTCAGGTGACTGGGAATGCTTGTGCATGGGTTGAGCAGGTTATGAGCTCTGTATGTACTGTTTCACATATCAGATGCTATGTTAATCTAGATACGTTCAATGACATGAGTATCCCTATCTAAACCCTCAAGTTCAATGTTACTATATGGATTTTTAAGTATGCAAAGAAAAAAATTGATAGTGTTTCTTAGATATCATCTCTATGTCCAGTGCATACACCATCGTAACACAGTAATGGTGCACACTGTTTCTTTAAAGTGACATCTTTCAGATGCTGGATAACTTTTTGGATATGTATACCCTTAATTGTCTGAGAAATTCCTTGGGCACAAAGATCCGAAGTTCTTGATTTGCAGACTTACAGTTCTTGATTTTCTGGGTCAAAAAGTAACAAACTATTTTCATAGGTCACCTCGGGACTGTTCCAAGAAGTAGAAGAAAATGGTTTAGTTTTTAAGAACAATACAGTAGCCTTGGATTTTTTTTGTAGTCTGTATCATTTTTAACGGTATGCCCTTTTTGGTCTTGCCTCTACATTACAGATATAAAAATGTCAAACCTGAAGAATATCTTTCCCTTGCAAGAAAAAAAATCAAAGAGTTGCTTCATTAAAAACTGATAAAAAAAACATCATGATTATCTGTGTAGATATGGGTTATACTATTGAAATGACAAAAGTAGTTTTAAAATCATGATAAAAAAATAAGTAAAGAAAACACTGGGTCATGACTGTAATCCTAGCTACTCAGGAGGCTGAGATCTGAGGATTGTGGTTCAAAGCCAGCTTGGGCAGGAAAATCTGTGAGACTCTTATCTCCAGTTAACCACCAGAAAATCAGAAGTGGATGGCACTGTAGCTGAAGTGGTAGAGCGCTAATCTTGAGCTGAAGAGCTCAAGGACAGTGCTTGGGCCCAGAGTTCAAGCCCCACGACTGCCAAAAGAGAAAGAGAGAGGAGGGGAGGGGGAAGGCACACTGTCATGGCACCTGTCTGTACTCAAGAACTCCAGAAGCTGAGACCGAAGAACTACCACTCAGGATGCTGAAACTGAAGAATCACCAGTTTGAGGCCAGTCTGGGTACATTGTAACACCCTATTTAAATAAAAGAACTGTATGGGTGAGAGAAGGTAAGGAACAATAAAGATGTGTTCAAGTACTTGGTCAATCCGATTCAAGGATCTTTCATTTTAGTGATCACAGTGTATTTTAAATTTCTAGTAGGTACCATTTTAATGTGAAAAAATATATATATTTGATTTGGGTTGATATATTGAAGCATTTTTATTTTATTTTATTTTTAATTTTGCCAGTCCTGGGGCTTGAATTCAGGGCCTGGCCACTGTCCTTGAGCTTTCTCAATGACAGAGCTCTACCATTTGAGTCACAGCAGAACTTTCAGTTTTTTTGTGTGTATGTGGTACCAAGGAATTGAGCCTAGAGTGCATGTTAGTCAAGCACTGTACCACTAGGCCTTACTTCCAGCCCCTAAAGTATTAAAAAAAATCCTTACACTCATTCTTATGAATGTGCTTTTCCTGCAAGAAGTTTTTTACCCATTTGCTAGTGTCTTGTCTCAAGTTTTATGTTCCATAATCAGTTGGGAATAGATCAACAGTCATAAACGTTTTTATGCATTTCTCATTTGTTTCCTTTCCTTTCTTCTCCAGAGCTCTCTTCCCTTTGCTAATTGCAATGAAAAAGGTAGAAGGATCTGAATGGCACACTTTAAAAAAAATGTTGTTCAGTGTCTATACTTTCATGAAATAAAGATGTCATACTAGGAGATTCAATTGATTTTCCTTTCTGTATAACTAAACCAACTTCAAGAACAAGATTGTTTCCTTCCTCTGTGCTCTCTATGCTCAGAAAATAAGAGAAGCCAACAGATCTGCTTTTTTTATTTGTTTGGTCATTTTAATCATTTTCTGCTTTAAAATAGTATTGAAAATGGTCTTGAGAGTTGAAGTAAGGTTAAAAAGTGCTCACTTAAAAATAGAGATTTGGGGGGCCAGGAGTTTGGCATAGTGGTAGAGTACCTGCCTAGCATGCACGAAGACCCAGGTTCAACTCCTCTGTACCACATACATAGAAAAAAGCCTGAAGTGATGCTGAAGCTCAAGTGGTAGAGCTCTAGCCTTGAGAAAGTCCAAGGACAGTGCTCAGGCCCTGAGCTCAAGGCCAGGAATGGCAAAAAAAAAAAAAAAAATAGAGAGAGAGAGATTTGTTGGGCATGAGTGAAGTTTCTCTTTCTCTTGTCACTTTAGAGGAAAATTTTTAAATATTCTTAAATTGTTGTTTATATAAAAATACAAGTATTACATACTTTAGCACAAATGATGTCTTTTTATAAACCTCCTTATCTGTCTCTTGATTGTTCATTTTTTTGGTTAGTCAGTGAAGTCTCAGAAAAGCTGATTTAGCCATAAAGCACAAATAGTCTATAGAAGCTGTCAAATTTTACTTTATTCAAGAAGTTATATGCAAATTGTATTGGGGTTATATCCCTTTTTCAAAAAATAGGACTGGGAGTGTGGTCTAGTGGTAAGAGTACTTGCCTAGCATGCACAAAGCCCTGGGTTCCTCAGTGCCACATATAGAGAAAAAGCCAAAAGTGGTGCTGTGCCTCAAGTGATAGAGCACTTACCTTGAGAAAGTCCAAAGGCAGTGCCCAGTCCCTGAGTTCAAGCCCCAGGACTGGCAAAAAAAATTGTAATCATGTTCAAAGGGACATTTTATGCTTCCATTCAAATATCTAAGCTTTCTCGAAAGTGTAATCATAGGCTTTGATGGATCACTCTCAGATAATGGTAGATAATTTGTTAAAGTCCTGAAGGAACTATTATTCAAATTCATTTCACATAAGAACAAAATCTAGTATTGCTGCCAATTCTATTTATCAGTCATTTAATTTTTAAAGAATTTTGAGTAGTGATTATTCTAATATTAAGATAAAATGTATGGCAGAGAGAAGAGCAAAATTTTACACTGTTCTCCAAATTACTTTTCTCTAGCTTCCCTAAATTTCAAGCTACTGTTTTCAGTTCCCACTTTTTTTTTTTTTTTTTTTTTTTTTTTTGCCTGTCCTGGGCTTGGACTCAGGGCCTGAGCACTGTCCTTGGACTTTCTCAAGGCTAGAGCTCTACCACTTGAGTCTCAGCACCACTTCTGGCTTTTTTCTATGTATGTGTACCAAGAAATCGAACCCCGGTCTTCATGCATGCTAGGCAAGCACTCCACCACTAGGCCAAACTCCCGGCCCCTTCAGTTCCCACTTTTAACCATAACTATTTTGCAACATAGTAATAGAAGCTAACAGGTTTTGCTACTGTCTGTGCTTGAAATCTCTGGAAAAAATAAAGAGAATCAATTGAGAAACAAATTAATATTATTTCATATATATGCAATCACTATTTCAAGTAGCTTTCCTATGTGCCATATAACCAATAAAACATGAGAAGGAAAATGATATAATTAGTTCATGTTAATAAAAAACTGGAAATAAATTAATAAAACACTTTTATGACCAATCCACATGTAGATAAAAAATAAAATGTAAATAAAAATGTACATTAGAAACTATAATCAAATCTAAAAATTATAATCAAAGACATAAATATATACAGAAAACATCCTCTTTCTTGTTGAATAGACTACCAGAAAACTATCAAATTTTTTGAAATAAAAGAAAGTCAGTGCAATTCCAGTGAAAACCCAACTAAAGTTTTATATAATTATATACAAGTTCATTTCCAAATTCATCTAGAATTAAAGTGCTGGGAAACTTTGAAATGAGATTAATTAGGAAGAATAGTCTCTGCCATAAATCAAAATGTGCTGTGATAGATTTTGTTATTATTGATCATGGGGAATGAACTCAGGGCCTGGGCACTGTCCCTGAACTTTTCTCACTCAGCTAGTGCTCTACCACATTGAGCCACAGCACTACTTCCTGTTTACTAGAGGATACTTGGAATTAAGAGTCCCATGAATTTTCTTACCTGGGCTGGCTTCCAACCAAGATCCTCAGCTCTCAGCCTCCTGAGTAGCTAAAATTATAAGCATGAGTCATCAAAGCCCAGCTTATGATAGTTAATCTTGCTTGCCAAATTATTACATAGAGATGCCTAAGTGATTAGTAACACAAGTTCTGGGTATATCTGTATGTTTTCTAGAGAGGATTAACTAAATGGAGAAAACCTGCTCTGAATATGAATAGCACTACCCAATAGACTGGAGGCCCCTGATAAAAAATGAGAAGAGGAAGAAGACAGACTCTCTTCTCTCTCCCTCTTTCCCTTCTTCCTTCTTGGTCTCCATGAGGTGAGCTTCGCCATTCTCCAATACCCTCTCCTCTATCTTGGACTACAACTTGTGAAACCATGAGCCAAAATATCCATTAAATATCTATTACATTGTTTCTCATGGATATTTGGACATTGTGACCAAAAAAAAGTCAGAGAAATAGGATCATTACTATCTGTGGCTCAGAAGTATTTGAACTAATTTGTGGGAAGAAATTTGGAAGGCTTTAGAGAAGTAGGTTAGAGAAACATTATAATGATGTAAATGAAAGTTAATGGACAAATCTGGTGGAACTCAGAAGACCAGGATGCAGATTCCACTCATGAGGGTTCGGATGGAAATGAAGACTCTTTCGAGATTAGGACTAGAAACCTTTTGCAAAAGGATGAGAGGAAAAACATTCTTGAGAACATCTCATGAGTTGGCCAGCTCCAAGACGTCACAAGCCTGCTCATATTGCTTCTCTCTATATTTGGCATTGTTCACCTTCTATGGCTTTGGTCAGTCGATGTTCCATGTAACTGGAATCTTCTGATGGTTGCCTTCATTCTGAAAGCTTCATGCATTTCCCTCACAGGGGTACCTAGAGACTCACGCTATAATCCTAGTTATTCAAGAAGCCGAGATCTGAGGATCATGGTTCAAAGGCAACTGAGGCAGTAAGGTCCATGAGACTCTAATCTCCAATAATTCCAAAAAAGCCAGAAGAGGATCTGTGGCTCAAGTAGTAGAGCACCAGCCTTGAGAAAAAAAGAAAAAAAATTGTTCATAAGCAGTACCCAGGCCAAGTGTTCAAGTCCTAGGACTTCCTTCCACAGGTAAAAAAAAACCTCCACTGACAAGGTCTTGTATTTTTGCCTTGAGTTGGATACATGGCCTTCCATGTAGCTAGGGTTGGGTTACAAATATGTCAAATATGTGTCACCACGCTTATTGATTGAACTAGAGTCTTGTTAACATTTTGCCCAAACTGATCTCCACAATTCTCCCAATCTCCTCCTCCTGAGTAGCTGGGATTAGACATAAGGCACCACCTCTACCCTGATTTCTGATGGTTTTTCTTGATTGTTAACTGGATGGATTGAGAGATGAGAACAAAGCCTACATTTAGTGTCAACAGGACTATCCAATAAGCAAGAGGAAGCCCGTGCATCCTCCCTGCCTCTGAGCCCTGTGAGATGAGCTGTAACACGCCCTCTCTACCCTCCAGAGGGATTGCAACTTTAGCCAAAATTAATCTTTCCTCCCTGAAGATTTTGGCTCAGAAGTTTTGTCACAGTGATAAACTAGTAACACATGTTCTAAAAACTATCATAAACGTTAAACATGGAAATATAGTACTAAATAGTCTATAACATATGTGGCTTTATGTATAATAACTAGTGGTATGATCGTTGGGTATTATCTTAATCTACTTCTTGTCCTATGACATAATACCACAGATTGGGTGATTTACCTTAATAAGTAGTCTAGAGACCAGGAGCCCAAGGTCAACATGCTGGTAAGTCTGAAGTCTGAAGTCTGCTGAAAGCTACTCACTCTGCATCCAAGAGGGTGCATCATCACTGCTCTCACATTGCAGAAGAGGAAAGGGGGAAAAAAATGAATGCTCCATTCAGATATTTTATGATGACTCCTAATTTCATCCATGAGAGCAGAATCTTCATCATATGGAAAAAGTTCATATTACATATAACATTCAATAGTTAATAAAAAATACAAATATGCTTTCCTTTAATTTTTTTATTTGGAGCTATTTTGAGGCATTAATGATTTATAGGTATAAAATATACTGCTTTGAAACTTTGGAATATCCTAGTATCTTTGAAACCGCTGTGGAATATACAAAATTTAAAATTTCAAGGACAATGACATTGTGTGTATTCTGTAGAGAAATGAGGAGATTTTGGTTACAAAATTTTAGCTAGAAACTAAAAATGTTAGTACTTCTTTATAGATCTGTATATGTGACTAGATATTTTGTTTAAAATAAAATGTAAGCATTATGTGGTATAAAGAGGTATAAAGAGTCAGATTAAAGTTAAAGTCAGCCTGGCACCAGAGGCTCATTCCTGTAATCCTAGCTACTCAGTAGGCTGAGATCTAAGGATCACAATACACAGCCAGCTCATATAGGAAAATCCTTGAGAGGTTTATCTCCAATTAACCACCAGAAAACAGGAAGTAGCACCATGTGGCTCAAAGTAGTAGTCCTAACCTTGAGCAAAAAAATTCAGGGACAGCACTCAGGCCCTGAGATCAAGCCCCAGGACCACACACACACACACACACACACACACACACACACACACACAACACAGCATTAAAAGTCTTGCTAAGAAAAGACATAGGGTATATGGGAAAGAGCAGAGGAGAATACAGCAGTCCATGGCCCCAAGTCACCCTTGTCTAAGAGGTGTAATAAATGGCCAATCTGCAGAGACCTGCTGTGAGGCATTTCCCTCACTCCTCTTTGCATAACTACAGCCCTTGGAAAAGAAAGGCAGTGAAGCCATGCAGAACCAACTGATTCTGATACAAAGAAACCATCCTAGTCAGATACAGACCTAGCTATATGTATGCATAAGCATACTATAATGTATTCTGGTCATTATATAGATTGTATACTACTAATAATAATATAATAACTGTTCTTACATAACTTCCAAATTAGTAATTGTGAGTCTTGGTCATATGGCATTTCTTGTTTATTATTGCCAGTATCAGGGTTTGAACTCAGGGTTGCTTGCTCTATTACTTAGGCCACTTCTTCAGCCCTGCTCTTTGCAGATTAGTTGGAGATGGAATTTCTCAAACCTTTCTCTCCATGTAGACAAACTGATCTCTGGATCTCAGCTTCCTGAGGAGCAGGATTATAGGCCTGAGCAATTGGTGCTCAACTTACTTTTTGTTTTTGAGACTAGGTAATCTCTATGTAGAACAGGCAGGTCTTGAACCAGGAAGTTTCATTCCTTCACCTCCAAAGTACTGGGATTACAAGCCTGTACCACCATATTTAACTGGCAATTTCTTTTTAAATTCCATTTTCTTTAACTTCATAATAGAGAGGATGGATAAACATGTAGTATACCATTCTTAAGAAATGCATTAAAAAGAACATTAGTACTGACATCAAAAAATAACAAAGCATTCTGCATTTTTGAAAAAGTCACAGAGCTTTTATTAAGTCACATGTACAATGATTCCAATTATATATTTTTTAAATTACACAGAACACAGGTATTGATTGCTACTTCTGATCATGACAAAGGAATACTTATCATATGAACCCTCACTTTACTCAGCATTTATAAAATGTGGAAAACAGAATAAGAACATTTTAAGATAGTTGGTCTGTTTTCAAAGTATGTGTGACTAAAGCTGCAGAAGAATTAAGCTCAAAACACTGCAATTAGAAAGGGTAAGAATTATGCATTGTGGCTTTCTGGCCCAAGGGTAGTGCCCAATGCCTGTGGCTATGACTGTGGAAAATTATAGAATAAAACCACATCTTTATTAGTTAAAGGTGCCAGAGATAAGGGTTGAGGGATGGAAAAGCAGCTGCAATTTTAAAGGAAAAATCCTGGCAGCGAGAAATCAAGAGAAAAAGGAAAACACATATTCTGAATGTAAGTTCAGTCCAAATGTAAAAGCTAAACTTCAAGGACTTAGAGGAGACACTAAGGGTCCAAAAAATAAATGCACAATGGGGAAATCTGCTCTTGACAAAGTAACAGCAGCCAATTTTGAAATTGTCATATTAAAAATCCCTGTAATTATGTCTTAGCATACAACAATTTAGGCAGCAGAAAAAGAAAGCCCTTATATGCCTGAAATATTGCGGTGGGAAGAGGCAGAATCTCATAGTGAAGAGAGCAGCTGAATATCAAAACAAATGGGTGACCCCCATCAATACCCAAAGGCTCAACTCACTGGCAAATGGTGCAAAAGAGGCCAGGTTAGAAAGCATCTGTGGACAAACCTAAGCATGGAGTAAGATCTCAGCTTCTGTACCATCAGAGTTTCGAAAGTGCACTGCTTATTGCAATTCAAAAGATGTAACTGCCTAAGAAAATAAAAGCCAGGCACACTCAGAATCATGTCCCTGAAATCCAGAGTGACTAGAATGTGTCAAGTGTCCAAAAAAGTACTAGGAAGAAAGCATGACCATTCAACATGTAGCCATTCCAGGGAAGCAAAGATAATCCATCAAATCCACTCCAAGTCAGTTGGGATGTTGGGTCGTAGCAAAGACTACAAACAACCTTTATAGATGTAGAGTTTTAAAGTGGCAAATCACATATATCCTGCTATACACAAGTTGATCATTTAAATGAGAGAAAAAGAACCCTGGAAAGTTCACCTAAAGGAATAAAGACCTTGTGAACATCTGACAATCAAAAGAAAAGTAGTTGAATACCTTACTAGCCATTTGGAAAATGCAAATTCAATCCACATTGTGATATAACTTCACACTCACTAGAATGACTGTAAGGGGTATATGTTTTGACAACCACAAATGTGGGAAGATTTGGAGTTGTTGGATCTCCTACATTGTTGGTGGAAATGCAAAAATAAATGGCACAAGCAACTTGGAGAAATATTTGGTAGTTTCTTATAAGATGAAACATACATGTCCCTTCTGACTAAGCAATTACATTCCTAGGTACAAACCAAAATAAATGTAAACATATGTTAACAAAAGACTTAGAAATAAATAATCATAGCATTCTTATACATAATAGCCAAAAACTTAGAAAACACACATCTGTCCACTAGAAGAATAAATAAACAAGCTAGAATACCTTCACAAAATGGAGTGCTTCTCAAGGAGAAAAAGTTTAAAATTACTGATAAGTGCAAAAAATCTGCACTTAATATCTTACAGATATTAATCTGGTCATACTAAATGAACAAAGAATAATTACTATAGGTTTCAAAACTGGTCCGTATTTCCTTAGTCATATAATGCCTGTGAATATGCTATACATGTAGTAAAAGGAACTTTGCAGGGATAATTAAAGTTTCTTATCAATTGGCTTTAAGACACAGAATTTTCAGGATTCTTAAAATCCAGTTAATCATAGGAACTCTCCTAAGTAGAGATGGAATGGAAAGTCTAAAGGTTTTAAAGCGTGGAGGGAACAGCCTAACTTGAAGATGAAAGAGTCCAAATGGAAAATGCTAGAAGGAAAGAGATAGGGTTTACAACCAGTTCAGAGAAAAGAACTCTGATCCCTAATCAGGATTTCAAATCAGCCAGCATCTTGATTTCGGTCTTGCAAGACTCAGAATAGATAATTCATGCATGTTTTGCCAGACTTCTGGTCTATAGAAACTATAAGATAATCAATGGTTGTTGTTTTGAGCCACTTAAATGTGTGGCAATCAGTTATATAGAAATACGTAAGTAGGGGCCAGGAGTTTGGCCTAGTGGTTAAAGTGCTTGCCTAGCATGCATGAAGACCTGGGTTCGATTCCTTGATACCATACATAGAAAAAAGCCGGAAGTGGTGCTGAGGCTCAAGTGGTAGAGCTCTAGCCTTGAGAAAGTCCAAGGACAGTGCTCAGGCCCTGAGCTCAAGCCCAGGACTGGCAAAAAAGAAAAAGAAAAAAGAAATACGTAAGTAACACACTGTATGATTCTGTTTGCTTGAGTTACAAAAACAGGCAAATTTCCAAGATGACCTAAGTCAGAAAAGGAGAAAACAAGCTGAAAAGAGACACAAGGGAAATTTTTGAGACAATAGAAAAGTTCTGTATGTTGTTTTACACGGTGATTACTTGGTTTTATAAAACTGTCAAATCTCATTAAACTTTATGTCTTCAGTAAAACACACATACATATACAGAAACAACACTCTATCTTCATTACAATGGCTAAATTTTTTAAAATACTGACACATATTTCTATGGATTAGAAAAAAATCTAGAAGCCACTTGCACTGCCAGAGCAAGTATAAAATGGTATAGCCAGTTTGGAGAGTATTCTGGCAGTTTCTCATCAAGCTAGTAGATATTGGACCCACAAGTCAGCATTGCCTCTCCCAGGAACTTACGTAAAAGTTAAAACTTATGTCCACAAAAGACCTGCACAACAATCTTCATAACCACCTTGCCTGTGAAGGACTCCAGCTAAAAATAACATTAGAGGGCGGGGAGTTTGGCCTAGTGGTTAAAGTGCTTGCCTAGCATGCATGAAGATCCGGGTTCGATTCCTTGGTACCACATACATAGAAAAAAGCTGGAAGTGGTGCTGAGGCTCAAGTGGTAGAGCTCTAGCCTTGAGAAAGTCCAAGGACAGTGCTCAGGCCCTGAGCTCAAGCCCAGGACTGGCAAAAAAAAAATAGCATTAGATAGATCAACAGGAAGATGGATAAAGCAATTGCAGAATATCCATGCAATGAAATGAACTCTGATAAAGATGGGTCACACACACAGCAACATGGATGGATCTTAAAGTTTTTATATTTAGCAAAATGCTCTGCACAAAAGAATACATTATCCACTGAATTTGGATGAAGGTGAAGAGTAAAATTTAAGATGGTAGAAGTCAGAGAATGGCTGCTTCTGAGTTTCAGGGTTGGGTAATCGGAAAGGAGCACACAGGAACTTTCTAGACTGATAAAAGTGTTCTTCATTTTGTTTTAGGTGGTAATGACACAGGAATAGATAACTGCCAAGACTCAGACTGAATACTTAAGTCCTGCGAATGAGGTCTGTAAACCACATTTCAATTAAAAAAATAAAAACAAATATTTCAAGCAATAGGTAGAATATTTGATATAGTTGGTAAGTTCATTATTGAAAGCCTACCATGTGCCTAACCCATAGTCTTTCAACTGTCCTGTATTTTAATAGATATATTTCAAACTATTCATATTATTCTTTCTTCAAGTTCATCATTACATATAGGACTTTGTTAAATTGACAGTGGAAAGTTATCTACAGTTAATATATTACTAACCTGAAATAGTTCTATTTCCAACATCTATATAGGAAACAAACTATAATGTCTTTTCATTAAAAGATAGTGATAATAGTCCATGTACTTACATGAAAATGGAACTTTAGAAGATGTGTGAGGTGGGGTGGGCGGGGGAAGAATTAGGGGAGGGGTGACATTAATCAAGATGCATTGCACTCATGTTGAATGGAAACCTTTTTGTACAACCATTTAAAGACAATAAGATATATAATAATAATATTTTTACTGGAATTTTTTGTTCAATTCAAGCTTTATGGGTTTGAAAGCTTTGAGTTACACTAAAGGAAGATATTGGTTTATATTTTTAGTTTTCATTTATTTCTATTTTGGCAGCTTTTGTTTACTAGACATGTGAACTCATGCTTCTCTCCTTACTGATATTACCCAGGATTCATTTTTAAGAATTACAGTGTGGTAATTCTAAAGATCTGAAAGTTTTATGGAGAGCAGAGGGATTGCCATAGAGAAATAAGGCTCATATTAAAATTCCATTTTGCCTATGCAAAGCATTTTGCTTCAAAATTTAAAGCAGTTTACAGTTCACCAAGGGATAAATACCAATGGCCAACAAGCATATGACAGAAGTTAAGTCATTATAATAAAAGGAAAACCAATTAAAAGTTAAATACTATTATTTTTGTCTCTCAAATGTTTTACAAGTGACATTATCTAGGTTTGGCTTGGACATAGCCTCTGTTGCTAGTGGAAATGTAAATGAGCACAGTTTTTGAAAGCCTTGAAAATATTGTGGTCATATGCATTAGTAGCCTTTAAATGCAGGCAGCCTTTATTTTGCATGGTGCTATGTTAAATCAAAAGGAGTGCTATTAGAATCATGGAAAATGAGAGTATTTTTAAGGCTTTACATCCAGAAATTTCCTATATATGAATATATTTCAGGTAATAAATAAGCATGCACAAAAAGATTAATATGTGAATATGTTTACTAGGACATTATTTTAATTTAAAAGTAGGAAAGAATCTACATATCCAACCATAAGGAATTGGTTAGGTAGATTATGATGTTACTATATAGTATAATGCTTTGCTTCCATAAAAATCATGTTTTTAAAACATGAGTGTAGATATTTGGAAATTCTCATGATATAGTATTCAATTTTTAAAAGCAAGATACAAAAAAATTACAAGAGAATGACCTCAGTTTTATGTGCCCGTGGGCAGTCAAGCACATCCACACATGCTGCTAGTTTAAGTTGAACCACAACGTTAAGAAGGTTCTTTCTGAGTGATAACATGAAAAAAATCATAATTTTACTGCATGGTTTCTGTACTTTCTTCAAAAAAAAAATCAGTGATACCTGTGGTGTCATCATGAAGACTCCTTTCTTTTTCCAGGCCATTGTGTTAGAGGAGAGACTATCACAATGAGTCCTGGTGCCAAGGAGAGAGATTAGACTGAGTTCCAAATATAACATGAGGAAATGGGAACTTGCAGCCAAGAAGCAGGATAAGGAGTAGTGGACAGAAATCTACCAAGTGGAAACATTACAGGGGGAGAATTCTGACTAAACAGAACTAATAGAATTCTTATTGTAAACAGGCTAGATTGTCAGAACAGACATCTTTGATGAACAAGGAACCCAATCTGATGTTGAAGTCTTGACTGATATCAAGAAAGTTCTCAACAAACTGACTTTGCAAGTTGTTTTCTTTTTGTTGTTTTGCTGAAGCGACTTAAAAATAAAACAAAACAAAAGTGTTCAGATGAGAAGGTTTGTGAGCCTGATTAAAATTTGACCAAGCAAACATCAATGTCAACTTCTCCAATCTTAGTAATAAACTTACTTATAAAGTTGTTGCCTTTGATATTTTTATTTTTTATTTTTATTTATTTATTTGGTCAGTTATGGGGCTTAAACTCTGGGCCTGGGCTCTGTCCTTGAATTCATCAGCTCAAGACTCAAGGCTCAAGCTACACACAAAATTCTGCATCCACTTAATGTGAACAATGCAATAAGTTTGACAAATGCATATCCCTGTTAAACCTCCACCCTAATTTAAATAGAATATCACCAGTAGTAGTCCCAATGTTCTCTCCACTGATCAGTTTTTATTACTTCAGCTTAATCTGCTTTTCCTAGAACTTCATTCATATGGAACTTACAGTATATAAGTAATACAGTATGTATTTAATGGGCTGACAGTATCTAACTTCTTTTATGCATCACGATTGTTTTGAGATGCATCCATGTGAATGCATATGTAGATAGTTTCCTTGATTTCATTGCTGGATAGTACTTAATTATATGGATATACTGTATCATGCATACCCATTTACCTGTTGAAACATTTGAATTATTTCTAATTTGTTACTATTATGAATTGATCTGATATAACCATTTGTGTATAAGTATTTATGTAGATATATGCTTTCATTTCTCTTGGGTAAGCACCTATGAATATACATTCATAGTCCAGGCTCTTGAGAGAAGTAGAACCAATTGGATGGTTGGAGCGCATTGTAAGGAATTGGCTCATATGATAATAGAAATTGATACATGCACTATCTGGAGATGGCAAGCTGGAGACTCCAGAGAGCCAATGGTATATATTGTAATCGGAGTTCAAATCATAAAACAGGAGAAAGCTGTTGTCCCAGCTTAAAGTGGTCCAAGAGAGAATTCTTTTGTTGTCCATTTTTTACTTCTCTCAGACTTCTAATGCATTGAATGGGGCCCATCCACTCTGAGGAGAATCATTTACTTTATTCAGTCTATCAAGGTTTGCAAGTTAATTTTATCCAAAAATACTCCTGTAGACACACCCAAAAAAGTGTTTTACAATATATCCAGTATCTCCTGATTTAATCAAGATGACACATAAAATTAATAATCATGGAGTAAAATGACTTAGCTAATGTTTTTAATGTTATCTGTGTGTTTACCTCTTGAACAAAGGATCAAAAATTTATCCTGAGGTTAAACCATCTTGCATTCCCACAGCAGTATGGGAGAAATGTATTCATGTCTTATTTTGTCCTAATAGCTGATAATCTTTTTAATTTTAGACATTTTAAGAGGTTTGCAGTATTTTATCATAGAAGTTTTAATTTGAATTTTCCTGATAACTAGTGTTGAGTGCCTATGTATAAGCATATTTATTATTTGTGTATTTTTTTTCTTGTGCCAGTAATGGTATTGAACTCAGGGATTGCGCCCTATGATGTAATGGTTTTGTTCAAGGCTAGTGTTCTATTTGACCAACAGCTCCACATCTGCATGTTTTTCTGGTTATATATAGTTAAGAGTGTCACAGACTTTCCTGCTTGGGCTGGCTTCAAACTACTGTCTTCAGATTTCAGCCTTGTTTGCAGCTAGGATTATAGGCATGAGCCATGAGGATACCTAAATCTGAGTATGCTTTTTATAAAGTATTCAGAATATTGCCCAATTTTTAATTAAATTGTTTCTTGTTTTTGCCAGTCCTGGGGCTTGAACTCTAGTCCTAGGTCCTGTTCCTGAGCTTCTTTTGCTCAAGGGTAGCACTCTACCACTTGAGCCAGAGGCCAACTTCTGGCTTTTTCTGTTTATGTGGTAATGAGAAATCAAATCCAGGACTTCATGCAAGATAGGCAAGGACTAAGATACAATCCTAACCCTTAAATTGTTTCTTTTACTATTGGATTTTGAAAAGCTCTTTGTACATATTCTGAATACAAGTACTTTATTTGTTTGTTTGTTTATCTATCTATTTATTTATTTATTTATTTTGTTCAGTAACGGGGTTTAAATTTTCAGCCTTGGGCTTGCTTGATTTGCTTTCCTAGATAGCACCTTGTCAAAAGCCAAGCTTTTCGTGGGTTTTTCTGTCTTATTTGGCTTTGAACCATGATTATTTGGATTTGAAACTTTTGAGTAGTGAGGACTACAAACATGAACTGCTAGTATCCAACTATATGCACAAATCTTTTATCAGATACATGCTTTGGATGTAGTTTCTCCTAATCTATGGCTTATGCTTTGAGAAGATTATAGTGCACATTGAAGAGCTCTTCTTAACCCTGCTATCCTGGTTTGAATATGCAGTATATTTCTCCACTGTACGTAGTACTTAGTAGTGACAAGTAGGTACAAACTGTCGCTAGAACATCTTGTGACTCTTAGCCTATTATGCCAGGCCACACACAACCATTCCAGATTTGCTTAAAGATTGATTGGAGTCTCCTTTTCTGTGATCTTTCCAGTGTGTCCCTAGGGATAAAAGCCTCTGTGGGGCACTTCTCTTCCAGGAAAACTTGACCCTTTCTGAAATGTCATTAATGTAATTTCTCTTTTTCTTTGTGTCTCCTGGGTGGTTTTATGGGTGCAACACATGTAAATAAAAATAAAACAATAGGGTTTTGTGGTATTTGGGCCTTTTGTCATTGTTAGAGAAAGAATGGCATGCTTTTGAAACTCTGCATCTTATACAAAAGTAAAACCTTATTGTCTCAGGTTTTATGCACTGTCCTCTATCATTAAGTTACCTGATGTGTGCATACATACACAGCATAACATCTCTCATTGTAAATGGCTAAGGAATGATTCAAAGCCCCTAAGTTGAACATCTAACCCAAAAGTGACAGAGCTTAAACTTTCTTTGGTGTTCAAAATCTCCCTAAAGACCCTTCATATCTGTGATAAAAGCTACATATACATTTATATAAGCTTTCCAACCAATGTATACCTGCCATGTGCTGGGGATTGTTGCAGGATATAAGAATAAAGCTAAGAGTCCCATGGACACTACATTCTAGCAGACTTCTGAAAAAAACTGAGTGCTCACACAATATGTAAGTTCACCACAGTCTAACATTTGCCACAGTCATTTCAGGAGCCAAATTATTAAGGATAATTTATTCCAGATCCCTGCTGAAATAAACAATGCTCTGAGTTCTATACAGATGCACAGCCAGCAGGGAGCTGCCTGACTCCATTAGTTTCTAGATTTCTTTTAGCAAAATCAGAGCTCCATATGGAAACCCCAAAATCTGGGGTCTTTTGTGCCTGGAGCCTTCAGCTAATAAGGGGATTACACTCTTCTCTCTGTATAACTTTTTCCATTGGTGATGCTCACTTAATAAGCAGCCCCGTAAAGTTTAACAGAAGTTACTAATGCAAGTTCAAAATGAGTCTTCATCTGTAATTGTGAGCAGGCCATGTATGTGACAGAAGAACACTGTGGGTGGAGAGCTAACGTAGGAACAGTCTGTTCCAAGTGGCCATATAGCACTCATTTCTACTGAATCAAGTGGGGCTATGAAAAGTAGAAAAACACAGTTCATAGTAGTTATCATTTGGGATTCAGCATGAGCTTAAACCAGAGAACTGTCTTGCATGTTTAACATAAGACATAAAATCATGTTACTTACACCGTTTTAGTTTTTGCAGCTCAAGCAAAGGTCTGAAAACATTCGCAAAGGATTCAGATTATAAATAATTTAGGCTCTGCAGACTATGCAGTTTCTGTGACAACTATTCAACTCTGTTGTTGTAGAGCCATTGACAATAGATAGGGAAAGTAGATGAGCATGGCTGTGTTTCAATAAACTTTAGTTACAAAAACAGGCAGCAAACTGACTTTAGCCTGTGGATCATTGTTAGTCAACCCTCAAAAAAGGAGTAGTAAGTAGACTTTCCAAAAGAAATGACAAGTCATATTGAAAATGAATTGACCTAGGATTGGGCTATTCATGGAACTGGAATGTTTTGCCTGTGTGTTATTATAAAATATGACCCTATCGTACATGCCTTTCCAGACCTAGGTAACCAGGTTTATAAGGGGGATTAAAGCAATGCATCATAACCCTGTGGCTATATGTGGCCAAGGAGAGAAAGTCTCAATAGACTGTTGGAGGGAGATATTCTTTGGTTGGAGAACTAATTAGATTAAGATCACTTTAAAGCTGTAGATACTTCCAATGCCATTCTTTTGGCCTTGATATTTCTACATGGCATTAGGAGCTGGCTATAGAGAGAAGAATAAAAAAAATGGTATCTGTTCCTAAAGACTCATAGTTTAATAACTTTAGTAAATTTAATGAATTCTATAATAAAACCATGGAAGAACAAAACACTCTGGTGCAGATATTAAGAAAACTTTGTGAAGTTCTCACTGACTCTGTTTAAAGACTGTTTATTTTACCAGGCCATAATAAATTTGAAAATAAATCTAGGAATTATTCTTTGTCTTCTGACAACAATAACTTCTTGGTTAGAGAGCAAATTGTGGTAGCCACTTGGGAAATTAATTCAGTACTAAGTAAAGTTGATGGCACATATAACCTGGAGCTGAGGTGATTCCACTTTTCTGTGCAGACCATAGAGAACCTTTCACTGTGTGCAATAGCCATTCATCACAATATTTTTGTAACTTCATAGAAGCACTACATATGAATAGCTAAACAGAAATGTGTGTTTTATCATAAACTTTAAGTTGATGCTACCCTATGCACAACTATGGGCATTGAAATCACAGCATTTGCAGGCTGAAGCAAGAGGTTCATCATAAACTGGACAAGGACAGGGGTATCAATATGTGAGAATTACTGCACTTTCTATCTGGTGAATATAATGTAACCTTTCTATTAATTATAATAAAAAAGAAAATAAAATAAACTGGACAAGGACAGACAGCATATTTTAAAAATATTTACTTTACTTTTTAAAAATGTTAGTGTAAAGGTAATGGTACAGAAGGATTACAGTTACTTGTCAGGTAAGGAGTACATCTCTTTTTGTCAGCCTTTCCCTCATTTTCTCCTGGTTTTCCCTTCCCAGGCAAGTTGTATAGTTCATTTCAACCAAGTGTCTAGTGAGTATCACTGCTGAATTGGGTTGCCCTTTGTTCCACTGTTTCTATGCTTCTTCTTCTCCTCCCCAAATCAGATAAACCTATATATAAGGCAAAGGGTACAAAAATAAAAAATGGGCCACAAAAAGGGAATAAACCAAAAAAAAAAAAAAAGGAAAAAAATCCTGCAAATAGTACAAAAAAAAAACACCTAAGGGGTATCAATGTGTGAGAAGTAATGGACCTTCTATCTGGTGAATACAACTGTAACCCCTCTATTAATTATAATAAAAAAATTTAAAAACACCTCTTGTTTCTATTTCTTGGAGTTCATTTTAATAAGCATCATTTTACATGATCATATGCACATAGCTATTGAGCCCTTGTGATCCTCTCCTAAGATCGTCCTTCTTTGTTCTGTGTGAATGTTTAGAATGCTGTTTAATTATGTCCAAGTGCAGTTATTTGTCTTGTACTATCCATTGGGTTTACTGTGCTACTACACTGTTGGTGGGAATGTATACTTGTTCAACCACTCTTAAAATACTTTCTGAGCTGTAATCCTACCTAGTTAGGAGGTAGAAAGCAGGAAAGCTGTGGTTTGAAGCCAGCTTGGTTTGAGACCCCATGTCAACCAATAGTTGGGAGTGGCGGTATGCATTCTCCTCCCAGTTATGCAGAAAGCTGGGACTGATCGCATCACGGCCACTGGTCAGTGTAGGCAAAAAATATATTTGTGAGAACCTCATCTCAGCATGGAAAACTTGGAGTGCTAGCATGTACCTGTCATCTCAACTACAATGTGAAGTATGAACATGAGGCTCAAAGTCCAGGCCTGCCTCAGCAATATTTTGAGACCCTATCTCAAAAATAGCAGACAAACACAACTGGAAGTACGGCACAAGCACCTGAGCTGCTTGTGGAGGAGGAGGAAAAACAGCAGAAGAAATGCACTGGACATATAAAAACATGGAAAAATCTTTTAACATGTGGTCTATGTTAAAATCAAGTTGTACAATGCAGGTTTCCTAGAGGGAAGTAGTCTCATTCACACTGAGACAATGTGTGGGGATAGTCTGTAAGGAATGAGGGAAAAAAGAGGCAAAGGGAAAATCTGGACCACAGTGAACTCCACAGTGGCCCAGGTAGTGGCAAAGGTAGTTCTGTCAGCAGCCCTGGAACTGAGATAACCTTGAGGAATGCTCTGATTGAAAGCAACATCAAGTCTCTTTGCTGCTGACTTCTTCATCCATCTGACAGGCAGGGAGGGATTGAGGGTGGGTTGAAGCAAAGTGTTTTGCCAAAGGGAATTGTCAGAGAGGAATGAGTTGCTAGCTAGACTGTTGGACTCAAAGAGATGCAATCAACAAAGGGAAAGAAAGGAAGAGGGAATTTTACATATTAGAAGATATATTATTTGCTAAGAAATAATGGAACTGGAACTCATGGGGTATAAGATAAGGCAAGCTCAGAAAGGCAGATATTATATGTGTTTCTCTCATACATGGGATCTAGAACTAAAATAATAATAATAATAATAATAATAATAATAATGAGCATCACTGTGATGCCAATGGGATAATTTGAAATGGACAGTACTGGGAGTATTTACACTACAGGGATGGGCAAAGACTATACAATGCACCACACACACTAAGATAGAAAACTGTTCCTAAAACAGAAGCTACAGCCAAGATAAGCTCTGTGCAGGAGAGTAGATAGCACCTCACAAAGGGTGTCCGTAGCCAAATGGGACTGCCACAATCTAAGTAAATATGAAAAAGGGGCCAGATCTTTTTCCTGTATTCTGCATGATTTCATGCAATTTTCATCAGAAATATTTTTAAAAAGGTAATAGAATCTGCATATTGTGGTATACACCTGTAATCCCAGCACTGAGAAGCCTGAGGCAAAAGAATCTTGAATTTGAGGTCAGCCTATGGGAAATGTGACTACAGGGCCTTGGTATTGGAGTCTCAGAATTCATGACAGTGCATTTTTTTCCTCATCTTGTGTAAAAGGAGATCTTGTTCTGAATTAAGAGGAAGTAAGAGCTGGTACAATTTCATCATGGAGCAAATGACAGCATGAAGAAGCAAGAAGCAAGAGATTGTGGTGACTGGCAGGGGAATAGGCAAAGAATGAGTATGGCAAGGTGATCCACAACCTTTCCCATTATTTATTTTATTTTATTTTATTTTATTTTATTTTATTTTATCTTTGTTGTGGGGCTTGAACTCTGGGCCTGGGCGCTGTCCCTGAGCTCTTCAGTTCAAGGCTACCACCATACCCCTGGAACCACAGCACCATTTCCCATTAATTTTTTTAAACCTTCTTTCCTATGTCAGCTATTATGACAGAAAACATGAAAAAATACAGATTTCTTTTCTAAATTAAAGAAGAGACTCAACCTAAATCCCATACCTCACTTATACGAAGAAGGTTAAAAAAAATTAGTTTTCAAAAGACTTGCCTGCAATCTCTTAGCATCTGCTTCTTCTTCATGAGTTACTGAAACACACTGTTTACTGGACAGGAAGCAAGGGGCAGGAGGAAGAGCTGCTTTTTTGTCTCATATGCCTTGGATTGACATTAAAATACAGTTCAAATACCATCTGAAAAATCACTACACTGTAAGAGAAAGGCAAGCAAGTAAGGGGAAAGGAAATGGAGGAAAACAGAAGGAAAGAGAATGAAAGAGGAAAAAGTAGAGCCAGAAATCAGGACTGTGATTTTGAAATACATAGCCTGGAAACATAATGAAAACCAAATAAAGGAATAACACTTTAAAAAACTACGAAGTAATGAGAAAAATAACATCTCAAATCTGAAGAAAAAAAAGATGTCATTTGTAACTACTAAAAGAAGAATAACTTGAGTCTCCTGAAAGTTCCTTGTTTGTAGCAGAGAAGCCTGGCCTGTGAAATCCTTGGTCACTGATACCTGAGAAATTATAATGATAGTTGTAAAATATAAAATAAAAAATAACCTCACTGGGTCTGTAATCCTAGTTACTAAGGAGGCTGAGATCTGAGAATTGTAGTTCAGAGCCAGTGTGGGCAATCTGAGACTCATCTGCAGTTAACCAGCAAACAGCAGGAAATGGATGAGATATGGCTCAAGTAGTAGAGTAAAAAAGCAAGTGTGATCATGAGGCTGACTTGAAGTCCCAGTACCTGACTCATTCTCCTCCCTCTCCTCCTCCCCCTCCCCCTCCCCCTCCCCCTACCCCTACCCCCCCTCCTCCTCTTCTTCTTCCCTCTTCCTCCTCTTTCACTTCCTCTTCCATCTTGTCTGAGGAATGCCAAGCGTGAGTTTGACCTACTGGCTACTATAAGTTCAGAACATTTACTGCATTAAGGTGGCTGAGACCTTTGTGGACTTTCCACATTCTAGAGAACAGTGCACTCCCAGCTCTGCCTGGATTCCCTGCCTTGCTAGATGAGTACCACAACCTCCCCAGTATGTTTCATGTAAATTATCAGTGTTGTTAAGAAAGAAAAATTTATGAGAGCACTAACAAAAAAATGATGCATATACCAAAGACAGGAAAAGGACAATTAGGTGAGGCAATAAATCTGAACAGTTGCTGTTATGTGCAAATGTTTTGTTTTGTTGCTAGTACTAGGACTTGAGCTCAAAGTCTAAGTACTGTCCCTTAACTTTTCCCACTCTAGGCTTGTGTGCCCTGTCCCTTGATCCACTTCACAACTTCCAGATTTTTGACCTGGAAGTGCAATCCTCAGATCTCAGCTTTCCAAGAAGCTGGGATTACAGGTATGAGCTACCAGTACCAGACAATGTAACAGAAGTTTTTAAGAAAAACCCAACTCTGGTAGTTGGGAGCACACTTCTGATTTTACTTGTGTTCTAATTCCTGTTCATATGGACACCTACCTATTATCTTCAAATAATTTGACAGGAGACAGTGAACATCCAGTTTTTGGAGAACTTTCCTTAGGTTCACATAACATGTTAACAAAAACTTCAAATAGCTATCCTCTTCCTCAACAGTAATCTGACACAAATCAAATTAGACCCAAATGATTTGATTTGCTTTAAAGTACCTTGCTTGCATGTAATATAAATTTAAGCCCCAGCTCCACCCCACTCTCCACTTTTAGAGTACAAATAAGATTGTTCAATATGACTCAAACACACAACTAAACAAAAAAAATGTAAGCTTTCATGTTAAGCTCATAATGATATAGAGACATGGTTTCATTTTCTTCATCAGAAAACCACACTTAAGTGTATAGAAATTCAGTTAGGGCCCAGCCACTTTGCTGTTGACATGCAAAGTGGGTGCTTTGAGAGAGGCTGGGTTTCCACAGATGGTGCAGCCTCTAATTGGTTCAAGCAGGTTGTGTTATTAAAGAAAGGAGCCATATGTAAATGGAATTAACATGAAAATTATTCCATGACAGGCACAAAGTTTGAACTAGAATTTCTGCAATTCAAACCCACCTATCAAAAAAAACTGGTTGGATTCATGAGTTGAAGTATTATGATACTACAAATCAAGGAAGGGAAAAACTGAAACACTTTTAACTAATTCTCCAGAGGTCTGTCAAAAACATTTCTTAAGTTTTCATTCATCCCAAATGCCAGCCAGCAAATTGCATCATCTATACATTTGCTGTAAGTCTCCAGTGCTCTGTGTATTTCAGAACTTTTCTTAGATGACTTTCTTCTAGCTGCTTGAAATACAAATTTCAGCTGAAAGCTTTAACAATGAATGAGAAATCCAATTCACATAAAGAATTAAAACCATTAGATTTAGCCTGACCTTTTTTTTAATTTTATTTTGCTGGCATCACAGTTGTAACTCAGTCCTTGTGCTTGTTTCGCTTGCTTGTTCAGCTGATGCTTTACCACTTAAGCCATACCTCCACCTATTTTTGCTGTTATGCTGGAAGACAGAATCTCATGTATTTTTCTGCTGGAGCTGGTTTTGAACCATGATCCTCTAGATTTCAGCCTCCTGAATAGCTAGGATTATAGATGTGAGCCCCCAGAGCCAAAGCTCTCAATTATACTTTTTGTTTGAGGAACACCTGCCATTCCAAACTTCTATGGAAGTATATTACAATCACCATCTTGTCAATGTTCCAGTTCTCTGATAGCCTCATATAAACATTTTCATCAACTAGTAGGTGCTTATCTCCAGCCATCATACCATAGTCATAGAAGTTGTCCATTGCAATTCTATGCTGCTGTCAGAAAGAATGACATCGCCCCATTTGTTAGGAAATGGAAAGACTTAGAAAAAATCATATTAAGTGAAGTAAGCCAGACTCAAAGGAACTTAGGCTCAATGGTTTCCCTCATTCGTCATAATCAGTAGAAACCTTGGGCTCTACTACCAGAGATTTGCAATAGAGCAAAATCTTGATACATAAGGACATATAATGTGAAGCTAATTGAAAGGACCTCCAGGATAGTGAAACAAAAGCCATATAATGAATGATTGTTGTCCTTAATGTACTATGTTGTCTCTCATCTCCTTTGCTGTCCCTTGGTTATCTCATATTGGTATAGTATCTCACTTTGTTATCTGATATATTGAATTTATTTGTATTTGGATATTTGAAATTTGATAGGGAAGGGGGGAAAACCAAGATGGGTGGGGGGTGGGGGGGGAGGGAAACGGGTACCAAGACATGTGAAAGGGTATCAATGTATGTGAATTAATGCACCTTCTATCTGGCAAATATCATGTAACCCTTTTACTAATTACAATAAAAAAAATAAAAATAAAAATAAATAAAAAAAAGAAGTTGTCCATTGCCTGAAAAATATCCATTAGTACCTTCCAGAACCAAAGTGATTTTCAGAAACTTACTTTTATTCCACACATCTCAGAGTCCTCTGACCCCATCAGACCAACCAGGGTTAGAATCTGTATAGTTCAAGCCAAACTCAATCCCCATCCACTGAGATTCAAACAAGGGTGTGTACTTAATCTGAGATCATGTAAACGTATATGTTGCATAAACCACAAAACATGGATTCCCCCCTTCCCCCTACCCCCTAGCCACTGGCAGCACATTGTGAGCAAAAGAAAAACTAGGCTTAGGATAAAACCAATGCTATTTTACCTTTTGAATCCAGTTGTGTAGATAAATGTCTCATAGTTTATATTGGCTGCAATCAAAGACTTGGGGTCTGTACAGTTGAAACTACTCAATTGAAGTTGTACTCTGATGTTAGAATTTTTGCTAAAGTCCAACCACTACTCCACAGGGAATGGACCAGAAGGAGGCTTTAAATAATGAGCAATTCAGTCCAAACTATCTCCCCCACTTTTTTTCCAGTGCTAGATCAGAATGGATGTGCTCAATTCTAAGGAATGGGATATTTTCCAAGAGAATTTTATCTATCTATAAAAAAGAAAGAGTAGAAAAACCAGGCTGATCTTTTCTCATAGAACAAATTCATATGAAATATCTGTACTCAATTATGAAAATTTCTGCAAGGCTAAGCTTTGAAATATGATTTTCCATATATTTCTGCCCTACCCAAGGACATACACTGGCTCCTTTCGCCTTCCACTTTCAAGTCCAGACATCTCTGGCTGGTTTTCAAAGCCTTCTGTGACCACACTCCACTAATTATTCAACTGTTACACTTCATCACCTCGTGAGCTCTGTTATGGCATCTGCATTAAAGCCACAGCCTCGACTGAACAATGTGCTCTGATATTCATGACTATCACTCCCTTCCTCAGAGTTGCATTCACAGGTAGTGCACATCTGAAATGCCCTCTACAATCTCCCCTGACTGCTCAAGTCCATCCTATCTCAAGGCTCCCCATAAATCCGTCTTTAGTTGCCCAATAGGACCCAGTCCCTACTACTATTTTCTTACCTTTAGTAGAGTTATTACTACTTTGTCTCCAATTGCTCAATCAGGTCTTTCTAATTGCTTATTATGTGTACATCCTTATGGGTTTGATTGCAAGCTTTATGAAAGTAAACAATGACGTTGTTTTCTCATAGTCACTCCACAGAACAACCTGCAGGACATGGAATTTGAGAGCTTGCCTTCAGATGACCATGGACTGGTGGATAGAGATAACTGAAGGGTGCTCTCCCCTGCATCCCTGCCATCCCCAAACCTTTGCTGTTGCTGGTCCTACTGGGGTACTGCCTGCTTCTCACACCAGAATAAGTTCTTGAAGACTGAGCACCAGGCCTTCCTGTTCTATTCCACAGAGTCCTTCTTGCCTTGTCCTAGATTCTGAGTAGAACAGCTGAGACTTCAGACCTGTAGACAGAGCAGACAGAATGTCAAATATCAAAGGATATCGGTGACATTGATAATTGCTTCTACTTCCAAGTTGGATAGGACCTAAGCTGTTTCAGCAAAGTTCTTGTTCTCAAAATCCCCAGGCAGTCTTGAGTGTCTTGCAGAGATAGGACATTATTTTGAACCTCTAATCTAAAGTCCTCTGGCTGCTGCTCAAGTCTATTCCCTTTATCTCATCTCTCAGAGAAAAACAAAAACTAGGGCTTTCTTTGCTGAAAACTGTGTCCACACCACACAACTGTTTTGTGAAAATGTATTTAGCAGCCTATCTTCTTTACTGGTTAAGGACATGGTGTTGTGTTTTCTATCTGGACTCAGTTTTAAAAATAAATGGCCATCTGCAGTACTGATTATAAAGAAGCAAGCCTTTAAATGTTCAAACGTCCAGAGAGTAACAGAAGAATGTTGTGATGTTTGTATTAAATATTTTATTTTAAAAGTTAAGATATTACCAGGCACCAGTGGCTCATGTCTGTAATCTGAGCTACTCAAGAGGCTGAGATCTGGTTTATTTACTTACTTTTCTGATTATGTCTCATGTGCTAAGGATACTGCTGAGTGACATTCTCGCTCATAGTCTTTAATTTTTAAGAATTTTAATTTAAAGGACATTTGTATTTAAAGGAACAACGGTCGAATTTCTCACACAAAAAATATTCTTTTGAGCCAGGTGCCAGTAACTCATGCCTGTAATACCAGCTGCTTAAGAGGCTGAGATCTGAGAATTACTGTTTGAAGTGCCTGGGAAGAAAAAACAACACTCTTATCTTCAATTAACCAGCACAAAGCCAGAAATGGAGCTTGGCCTGATGCTCAAATGATATTTAGTGCCAGCTCTGAATGAAAAGCTAAGGGACAGCACCCAGATCCTGAGTTCAAGCCCCAGTCAGTGCTGGTGGTACATAAACATACAAAAATTAAAATATGTCTTCATATCATTACTTATTCACTTTCCTGAAGGGTAATAACTACTCTGAAAGTAGGCACATACTCTAGTTAAACAGCTTGAATAAATACATATAGTATATAATACTATATGCAGTCTTATATACAAGACATGCTGTGTGTATATTATATATACTGTATATGTACATGTGTATGGCATATATCCTATACATCTATGTTAAGAAATATGCACATATATCCTAAATACACCATATATCATTTTTGAGTGTTCATATTCTTTACCTAAATAATATCAAAGTTTGTAGACCTCTCTGGAGTTTTCTTACATGTAAGAGTTCTCATAACATACCTAGAATGGATCTTCCAGCTATTTCTGAGTTAGGAGTTGCAGAGCACTGCAACTTAAAGTGTTTCATGTTCTGTATTTGTAATCCATAAAGATGCTTGTCTTGCTTCCTAATAAGTTGATATGGCTTTTTAATTTTATATCATATCTATAAATGTTATTTGGTTGGACTAGCATGGATGAGGGCCTCATGCCTGAACCTACAATGCAATCTTGAATTAGCATATACCTGATTTCTCCTTGCCAAGAGGGGATCTGGAGCACACATGGGAGGAATATCTTCGATCTGGCTGAGTTGAATAACTAATAGGAACTTGGGTGCTGGGGATGAAAGAGAAGGAATGATTGCTCCTCCAAGACATTCTGAGAATGTGAGGCTAAGCAACAGACTCTTGACAGTTGAAAGTTACTATATGAACACCATGGGGGTACTTTATAGGTTAGAAGCCATCGATCTATTTAAGTCCGAGTAACTAGGAATTAGTAATATTTCCATTTATACTTGCTGAACAGCACTTCTATTGCTTTTAGACTTCAAAACATTTATTTCTGCATCCATTTTCCAAGATTTAAGTAACAGGCACTACGCTACAAAAATGTGAGCAAGATACCCAGGATTCTTGTCTCATGAGTAAATGTGTAATCACAGGATAAACTTTGGCTACAGCTGTGACATGTGGGTCTCAGTGTTCTCTTTCCTTCACCTTTGTAGACTTTACAAATATCTTCCAGTTGGTGATTTAACATTACTATGAGTCATATTGTGTCATAAATACTTCATGGAACCAAATCACAAATCTTTTCTTCACTTTCTTTTGTACTTTCTTTGTGTGTATGCTAGTTCAAGCCTTCAGAACCTAGGCACTATCCCTTAGCTTTTTTGCACAAGTGCTCTACCACTTGAGCCACAGCTCCACTTCCAGTTTTTTGGTGGTTAAATTGGAGATGAAAATCTCATGGACTTGCCTGTCCAGGCTGGCTTCAAATCTCAATCCTCAGATCTCAACCTCCTTAGTAGCTAGTATTGTAGGAGTGAGCTCAGCTTTGTTTTTTGTTTTTGAGTGTCACTTGAGTGTACTCCTTTCCCTCACTGAAAATGTCATATCCTCTGAAAATGTCCTGTTCTCCTTACCTACCACCATCCTCTGATCTTGCTCTGTGCCTCACTTGAAGATGTCCACACAAGAGGTGACACTGATGCACTGTACTCATGAACTGATAGGTTGAAAATTGATATGTTGAACTGAAATTCCTTTTTACAACTAAGGATAATTTTAAACATCCTGGAAGAATAGCAAAGATTCCCACCAAAATATGTATTTACTTTTATAGACACTGTAATTGCAACTAAACTATAAAGTCCATAGTACATTGGGACTGTCTATAATATCCCGTCTGTTGTCTTTGCAGTTATTCCTCAGCATCTAGCACAGTGACTGACTCAGAGCAGGAATTCAACAAATATTGGACTCAACGAATGAGTTAGACCAATGAGAGAAAGTGTAGGCATTGATCAGGCATTCGTCAGGTGTCGGGAGAAGAGAATGAGAGGAATGCTGAATAAAAGTACAAAGAACTTTCCCAGGAACACTTGCTAAATACTTGCAGGCAGAAGTGGCCTGGCCTGCTAGAGGAATAGGTAGAAGACGTAGAGCACAGTGGCTGCACAGGTCAACTCATGATAGTAGAGAGAGCCAGGCTAAGGATTTCAAAATACTGTTCGTTCATTTTTTTTAAACTGTATTCTCCAATATGATAGCAACCAGTTCCACATAGCTATTTAAATTAATCAAAATATAATATAACTAGATTTTATAAATAATTACACACACACATACAATCCAGGTGCTGGTGACTTATACCTGTAAACCCAGATACTCAGGAGATTGAGATCTGAGCATCACAGTTTGGAGCCAGTTCAGGCAGATAAATTGAAGAGACTCATATCCAGTTAACTAGCAAAAAGCCAGGAGTGGAGGCATGGCTCAAGTAGTAGGGTGCCAGACTAAAGAAAATTGGAGCGTTGAGTACAAGTCCTTACTCTGGCATAAAAATAAAACAAACCCACAAAAACTCCTAAAATGAACTATTTTGTCTCTTTGTCACATCATGAACATTTGAACTGCTTCAAAGCCAGTATGTCTAATGGCCAGCTCAAGTGACAGCACAAATATGGAGTCTTTTCACCACTGCAAAAAGCCAGAGGAAGTTCCACCTGACAATATTGGGCTCTGCGTTGTGGTAGATGGGCTGAAGGGAAAGGATGTTAGCATGTTCTAACAGTCCAACACACCCAGTAGGAAACCCACAAGCATTTGGCTGTGGGAAAATAAACGATCCTTAAAACTGTAATGTGATTGAAAATGAATATTGAGTTTTGAGAGAACAATTTAACAATTTAGCACAATATTAGTGTTTATATACTCATAAAATCATGCTGTTCTCAGACATGAAAGAAAGAAAGAAAGAAAGAAAGAAAGAAAGAAAGAAAGAAAGAAAGAAAGAAAGAAAGAAACCTCTCCAAACATTTTGAGATTCAGCTCCAAAATTGTCACTGTTTCCTAAAAACAAGTCTAAAGATCAGTCTGGAGATAATAAAGAAAATCTACTCACAAATTCACTAATTAGAGGCACATCCATTCTTTTATAGAAATGCTAAACATTTGTTTATCTGAAGTAAAGTCTCTTTAGCCAATTACCATAAATATTGGCTGCCTTTCAGAAATGAAGCACCCAGATTTCATGTTTTACATTTCCTAGTATTGACTAGCCCCCACAATATTTGTATATACTGATGGCTGTCATAAGAGGACAGAATCACTTATGTATGTGTATGTATGTGTATATATGCATATATATTCATGCATATGAAATTTTGATTAATGATCTCATATTGGTTCATGTTTAAAATCATTGGTCCTGATCTAATTTTTATCCAAAGCATGCTCAGCGCTGGCCATGATTTTTGATTATATTCTCCTCCTGTTAGGGTGTAACCAAAATGATCCCAGTGCCAAATGGGAATGCTTTTTCTATTGCAGATGGCAACCCACTGCTAAATTGTGAAGTCAACATACTCACTTTTATTAGTGTTGTATAAAGAAACATAATACAGTACACAACATATGTAGGTTCTGATTGGTAAAACCTTTAACTAGGTCTGTTTTTTTTTTTTTTGTATAACGGATGAGTCATGCTGTAAGATGTATTTCTTTATGATTTGTTTATATTTTGGTAGTACTGGGATTTGCTACGTGGGTCCCTTACCACTTCAGCCCTGCCTCCAGCCCCTTTCACTTTAATTTACTTTTGAATGTGGGGGGACTCAAACACAATACCTCTTGTTATTATTCAGCTTGCTTCTTTAGCTGGCATCTTACCACATAGCCACTTAAGCTTTCTGGTTGTTGTCTCTCAGATTTTTCTACCTGTGCTGCTTTCAAACCATGATCCTCCAGATCTCAGCCTCCTAAGCAATTAAGATTATAGGCTTGAGCTACTGGTGCTTGACTACGTGTGTGCTCCTTTAACATGCCTTCCTTGGCCAGCCCTTGGTTGGATCCCATTTTTATCTCTGTTGGTTCTGTGTAAGTGGCTGTCTTCCCCAATCTCATCTCCCATTGTCTTTCCCCCACCTCACACTCATTTCTTAGCTGACTCTGAACATGAACTGAGAATTAAATCTGAAGAGCCTATATACTAGTCAGTATATAGAGTCTGCTTTCAAGACTATTCCCTTAGATACTCCCACAGTGAATTCCCTTCATTCAAGTCTTTGTTCAAGCCTTACCTACTTTGTGAGGCTCACCTTGCTCACTTTATGATATTTAAAATGATCATCTTCATACCCTTTTGAGCCCCTGGCCCTGCTGCATTTCTTCCCTCTTGTAGCATTGGCCAGTTCATACCAAGCACTCAAGCTTATCTTCTCTGTGGATTGCTTGTCTGACTCCCTCTGGGGGCAATCTTCCAGACGGTAAGTACTTTTTACATGTATTGCTTACTGATAAAATCCACACAATCAGAAAAGTATTAATAAATATTGTTGAATTAACTCAGATTGACTAGATATTAAGAGAATCAGAGTCACAGTCAGAGCCAGACAGAGAGAGAGAGAGAGACAGAGACAGAGAGACAGAGACAGGGTATACACAGAGAGAGAGAATCAAATGTGAATTTGATATTGAATTATTAGGCTATTTTTCATTAAAATCTTGTCTTTTATTTAAAAAAAAACACTTCTGAAGCAGCTATTATAATTGATTTTTCTTTTTCTAAGCCTATTCCTTATCTGGCTCTATAAGATTACAGTAAGAGCTTCTGTTAACTCCCTGGAATTCATCTTCAAGGAAAGTATAAAAAGTTAAAAAATGACCCTCTGGTTAGATTTATAGTAACTCTACAGAAAATCTAGGCCAAATCAGCAACATATGTGCTTCTGCTAACTTAGCTATCCAACATGAGACATGAAATGATAAAGGAGGTCAGAGGATAAATCTTGAGCTTGGTTCGTTTGCGACAGAAAACTAAAGGGGAGGGGGGAAGTAACAAGATATATGTAATGGGCCCTGAATCCCCTCCTGTATACTCTCTTTTTCTTGAAGCCACCCAAGTTTGGGGAGTAAACTAAAAAGTTGGCTCTTTAACTGAGATAGGAGGGTTATGTGCTTGGGACATCTCCTTCATTTGCTGTCTGACATTTTCTGAAATGGCTGGAGAAGGCATCACTTATATCAAATGATGTCTGTAATGCCTTTGTGTATCCTCCAGAATTATAACTGGAGCTAGTGGCTCATGTCTGTAATCCTAGCTACTCAGGAGGAAATGTAAAGCCAGCAGTTCAAAGCCAGCCTGGGAAGTTAAGTATGTGAGACTCTTACTTCCAATTAACCGGCAAAAAAGTCCAGAAGTGGAGGTGTGGCTGAAGCAGTAGTGTCTGAGTGGAAAAGTTAAGTAAAAGTACAAGGCCCTGAGTTCAAGCCCCTAGCATTGGCACCAAAAACCAACTAAAAAAAAAAAACCAAAAGATAGCGGGAGCTAGATATTATTATAAGGATCATTACTATAAACTAGTGTCACTTTTTAAAGAAATAGAGCATTAGCACAATTTATTTTTGAAAATGGTAGAAATAATTTATGAGTTGTATTCAGTTTTTGTAAACATATTATTTTATGTTGGACTACGGGGTACACATCTGATAATAAAAATAACAAAGATAGCCTGCTGCTAGTGGCTCATGACTGTAATCCTAGCTACTCAAGAGTCTCAAATCTGAGATCTGAGGATCATGGTTCAAAGCCAACTCAGACAGAAAGGACTGTGATTCTTATCTCCAATTATTTAAAAAAAAATCTGCAAATGCAGAGCTGTGCCTCAAGTGGTAGAAAACTAGCTTTGATCACAAAAGTTCAGGAATAGCACCCCGGTCCTGAGTTCAAGCTCCAAGACAGGCACCAGAAAAACAAACAAATAAAAAAACACCCCCCAAAACCAAACAAAAAACAACAAAAAGGATATAATTTTAAATAGACAGGCATATCAAACAAACCTCACAAAAACTCAGCAAGGGTGTTTAATATTTTCCTTTTATTTCCAAACTTACAGCTTCTTTTCCCAACATATTTGCAATCTAAGCAATTCAACCACTGAGCTTTTTAGCTCAGTGTGTAACAGTGAAGTCTGAAATATTGTACCATGCCTTACTCATACTTCTTTTCCTCAATCTTAAGACAATTTTTAAATATATAGAAACAGGTCTGCAGTGTTCCCATCCACAATGAAGATGAAAAAGTCTGTGTCCTCAATGTAGTCACAATTCAGTCTACCAATTGCAAAGGTATAGAACAAATATTGTAGTTTTCAAAATCTTAGTTTGTTTCCAAGTCTAAAACAAAGAATGTAGTACTTATTACAAACTCTTCACCCTGGTATAATTACTATTTTCTTTCTCTTAGGGGCTAGATGAACTTAAGACTTTACACTTTTTTGTGTGTGTATATGACAGTCCTAGGGTTTGAACACGGGGCCTGGGTGCTTCTTTTGCTTATGGAACACTATCAATTGAACAACAGTTCCACTTCTGCCTTTTTTGGTAGTTTATTGGAGACAAGAATTTCATAACTTTCCTGCCTAGGCTGGTTTTGAAATATGATCCTAAGATCTCAGCTTCCTGAGTAGCTGGTGTTATAGGCAATAGCCACTGGCACCCAGCAAGACTTTCTCCTGGCTTTTTCATTCAAGACTAGCACTCTGTCATTTAAGCCATACCTCCACTTTCAGCTATTTGCTGGTTAACTGGAGGTAAGACTATGTTCTAACCTTAATCCTCAGATCTCAGCCTCCTCAGAAACAAGCAATTGACACCCCCTTATACCACTATTTAAAGCTAATTTAAAATTATAAAAAGAAATTTTCAAAAAAAGAAATAAGAAATACTCATTTGGTCTGGGCAGAACAAAATGATAAATGAATACTATCTCCCTTGCCAAATTAAAAATATTAGCTAAACAATCTTTGACCAGAACTGCTTAATTATGAATACTTTTTGCCTCACCTCAAGTTCCCCCCTATTTATACCTGAACCTCAGGACAATAGCATGTGAGGATGGATTTAAATAATTTCTGTCTTCAAAATCTGGCTTTTTTTTTTTTTTTGCTAAGTTGTTGTTTGTTTATTGGTGCCAGCATGGTGGCTAACAATCTTGCACAGCTTTCTTGTTTATTGGATGGTGCTCTAATTTGAGCTAAAGCTCCAACCTAAATTTTGTTTGTTAATTGGAGATGGAGTATCATTGATTTTTTTTTCCCTTGCCTGGGCTGGCTTTGAACTGTAATCTTCCAGTTCTCAACCACCTAAATAGCTAGGATTATAGCTCAGCATTGCTTTTTTTTGGGGGGGGGGAAGAAGGAGGGTATCTATAGTTTTAGAACTCCTTAAGTCAACCCATAGGAAACAGTTAATTTACTTAAATGGAGAGCTATAGAAATCTTCAAGATGAAACAAGAAAAGCAGAGTGCCTAAGAATTATGTACATTGCTCTGAGAATTATGTATATTGCTCTCTGTGCAACAGATGACACACGACTTGTATCTGTATGGGAAAATTCTGGGGAAAAAACAGGTAAGAAATGTTACCATTAAATGTGGGAACTGGGGATCTGAGTGTTAGGGTCCGTGATCAAAGGAACAAG
The DNA here is from genome assembly GCF_031878675.1 of Megascapheus bottae. NCBI lineage: Eukaryota > Metazoa > Chordata > Mammalia > Rodentia > Geomyidae > Megascapheus > Megascapheus bottae. The sequence continues at coordinate 45,766,003 of NC_143519.1, forward strand.
TCTGACACAAAAGCGGAATTTAGAAGTTAAGTTAAACAGAGTTTTATTCCGCGCCTAGCATCGAGAATCATACTGACGGGTCAGGGCCACCTCTAAGATGTGAGTGAGAGCAACGCCGCCTGATCTTACAGGCTACTTTTATAGGCCCCAGCCATGTGGTTGGGCTGGCCATATACAGGTGGCCAATGGAATTCAGCATGGTTGATTGATGGCTGGGGCAACCACTGACACCTTTGCTGTTTGAACTGACCTATCATTTCGGTGGGCTTCTGGCGCACTGCTCTGATGACAAAGGAAGGGGAGGGAATTCCCTGGCAGGCCAAGGGGGGTGGGATGGGGAGGAATTCTGGTAACTCCACCTGGTTTAGCAGCTCTTATAATCTGAGCTGTTATCAGAGATTCTGCAGCCCCTGCCTCAGGTCAAGTCCTTTGTCATAAAGATGGGAAATGCCTAGAGTGGATGGATTTCGGGAAGTCAAGAAAAGGGTCCCTTCACTGAGATGTGTGTGTGTGTGTGAGAAGGGGTATACTATGTAAAGTATAAAGTAAATTATTTCTAAAAACCATGTTCCAAGCATTAAATTTAATTAAAATTTATTTTTCAAAAGTTTAAAACTCACCGGTGCGGTGTCTCACGCTTGTAATCCTAGCTACTCAGGAGGCTTAGATCTGAGGATCAAGGTTCAAAGCCAGCCCCCCAAAAGCACAAAAGGACCTGGGATTCTTTATCTCCAATTAACCTTCTTAAAAAAAAGGAGAAGTGGGGCTTGGCTCAAGGGTAGGGCCTTGAGCCTTGAGCTGAAGAGCTCAGGGACAGCACCCAGGCGCAGAGTTCAAACCCCAAACTCCTCCAAATGCACAGCCCTACACTTTAAACATCACCTTTAAAATAGCCTGTTCACCTATTAGAATGAGTTCTCCAAAATAGTACATTTCCGCCTGGAGCTCTAATCTGTGCACCTCTTTTGTTGTGGTTGTCATTTTCAGTTTGTTTGTGTTGAACCGGGTCCCGGGGTGTTGTCCCTGCGCCCCTTTGTGCTCCAGGCTGGCCCGCTATCCCTGGAGTCTCCGGTTTTCCCGCCCGGCGCCAGGGCTGGCTTTGAGCCGCGATCCTCGGAGCTCAGCCTCCGGCCTAGGTCTGCGACTCCCGGCTGCGCCCCTCTTTTTCGTGGTGAAGTCCATACAGAGGGTTCAAGACCACAGTCACAACGAATGGGGCGTACGCCGCCTTTATTCCAGGTTTGGGGTGTGGCCGCGGCGCGTGCTCTACACCCGACCCGACTTAACGTCCTGCTGACCTCCCCGGTCTCAGACTCCAGCGCACCCCATGCTGCCGGAGCGTCCCCCGGCGCTAGGCCGCACGCCTGGGCCTGCGCGTCCCCAGGTCCCCCCACAATGCCCCGCGCCGCGTCTCCCGTCACTCCGGGCCCGGGGGACGGGCGTGCAGCTCGTGCCATTGGCGGGAAAACGCCGGGGAGAGGGAGGTCGGGACCCGCCCCGCTGCCGGCTGGCCCTGCGCCGCTGCCGAAGCTCGGCGCTAAATTTGAAACCAAAACCCGAGCACAGACGCGGCCGGGAAGCGAAACCAAATCCGCCCCGCGGCGAGCCGCCTCCCTGGTGCGGCCGGTCCCTCAGCGCCCCGCGCCTCCGGGGACACCCTTCCCGCCATCTTCCGCGGGACGCGCGCGCGCCGCCCGGGAGCCAGAGGAGGAGGGCGGCATGGCCGCGGGCGTGGGCTGCGGGGGCCCGGCCGGTGCCCGGCAGCACGTGTTCCTGCTTCCAGGTCAGTCCTGCAGCGCGGGATGGAGGGGGGACGATCCGCGCGGCCTCCCCGGGACGTCTGGGTCGCCTGGCTTACCCAGCTGCGCGGCTTCCAACCCGGAAGTGCACTGGGGGACTCTGGATTCCCTAGGGATCTGGTTGGCTGGTCCAAGTTTCTGGTCCGCTGCAGTGACACCCGTTCATAGCCGCGATCTTCAGATCTGTGTCCCTAGTAGCTAGGATTACTACAGGTCTTAGCCACCAGTGCTTGGCTAACTACTCTTGGATAACTTGGTGGCCCACTTGAAGGGGTCTGACCATATTGGATCCACCAAGAAAGTGCTTTGTTGCTTTAACGGTGCCCAGGTCTGGGATAGACCTGAATGTTAGGCTAAGGGTAGGTCAAAATAATTCCTGAGGGTCAAAACCACTAGAGCCAGGCTCTTGGGCCAACTTGTAAGTGATGAGCAGTCATCCAGGGAATGTGGGGCAGTCCAGTACCATTACAGAGAACAAGAAGTTTGGACTGTAGAGTCTTTTAGATGAGGTAGTTGGTGGAATCACATATTCAATTTTGTGAGTATTATATGAAGTAGACTCAGCTATGACAAAACTGCCCAATTCCCTAAATCTCTGTATAGTGAAAATTGTTGCATGATCGTCATGCATTTTGTATGTTTAACATCCTCTCACACTTTATAGTTAACAATATATAAGAAAAACAAAAGATCAATTACTTAAACCCTCCCAACTTTTCATATGTCATGTCCCATGTTAAAAGACAGAACTTGACCCGGAAGCATTTTTGTCCTTCTATGTTGACCTCTAGTACCAGGGATTAGGTTTTTGGTTTTGTTTTGTTTTTGCCAGTCCCAGGGCTTGAACTCAGAGTCTGAGCACTGTCCTTGGGCTTTCTCAAGGCTAGCACTCTACTACTTAAGCCACAGCACCACCTTTGGCTTTTTCAGTGTACATGGTACCTGTACTGAGGAACCAAACCCAGGGCTTTGTGCATGCTAGGCAGGCACTTTTCCAGTAGGCCACGCTCCTGGGCCCAGAGATTCATTTTGCTTGTTTGAGTCTATTTCTTTGAATTCAGGTACTTCCCCTCACTATCATGTCTGTCATATTCATCCATGTTGTGTGCAGCAGTAGTTTGGTTGATTGGTTAAGTTTTTTGTCATTGCTGCATGGAATTCATTATGAATGTCGATCTGTTTGGATGGTTTCAGATTTGTGATTATGAATATTGACCTATTTCTCTAGGATGTAGCTACCCTGGAATGGAATGGCTTGTTTATCTAGTTCTGGAAGCTACTCCAGAATGGTTTTTCAGAGTGGTTATAATGATGCACACTCTTGCTGGAAGAGTAAGAGAATTTCTGTGGCTCCACATCCTCAATGAAGGTGTTTGGATGGAAAAACAGCTACAAAACCGAGGGTTTTTGACAGACTCTAGCAAAGGGCCTGCTATATCACTGCTTTTCAATAAGAAAAAATAATATACTCTCTTTGTCATATCAGTGCAGTTAGATTCTCAGAGTAGGAAGCTGAGCCTTTGGAATCAAGTACATTACTTTATTCATATGTATAGGATACCTGATGATAATTTGAGATTCTAATTTTGGTATCTGATTTTTATCAGTATTGATAAGTGCATTTTTAAAGTGTTTCCTATGGTCATAATGTTAAATACAAGTTAAATGTTGAGTATGTCCCTGGAAACAGTGAGTTTAATATGTCTGTTTTACCAGCATTAAGGATTTTAGGTAGTTTTGGTGTAAAGCTGAGCCATATTGTCACCTACTATCACATTAGGGTGGCCAAGTGGCAGTTGAAGAATGGATAGCAAGCTGTGGTCAGGGAGGAGTGTGAGTGTGTTATAACAGTTAAAACTTGAGCTTCCGTCTGTTCTTCGAACTGGCCTTTAGTGCCACCTGCAGGCTCTCAGGATACAAACATGGTTTGGTAGCTATGACAGTATGACAGTGGGTTTCCAAACTTGAAGGCATCAGTCACCTGGGAGTCACCCCTTTCCCCCTCCTCCCAGAAGAGTGTGTAGGTCCTGAGCTGGAACTCAAGAATGGACTTCTTAAATGAGTTCCCAGATGCTGCTGCTGTGAAAGTCCTGGAACTCATTCCTGGGAATCAGTGTAGAAAGAACCAGCCTTGGGAGACAGATTGGGAAGTAGGCATCTCAACAGGCATCCCAAAGATCCCAAGTTGGACTTGTCTCATGGTGGACCAAAGTTTGCGTAGCCAAGAAGTACATGGCAGTAGGGAGTATGAGGCTGGCTTTCACAATATTTATTGTTTATTTCTACCACCAGCAAATAGAAATTTATCCCAGATCGTTTGAAAGGCAGGAAACTGCTCGCTGAGCAAGTATAATAGCTACAATGAAACTGAGCTGTAATAAAGGCTATATAAGCATTTCAAGAAGATTTGATGGAGGTAGTCTGTACTCAGTTAGAAAACTTAGATCTGAAAGAACTCAGTATGGAAAAGTGAGTGCGTTATCCAACATTATCCATAAGCCAATAGAGCTCTGTGAGGATTTATCCATGAGACTGTCAAAATCATTTGGCCTGGTGATTATCTTTATCCCCTACATTTAATTCATATTTATTGAGTTGCCTATCACAGTATTGTGTATTATCATGAAGGATGTTAGGTTTAACTCTGTTTGCCTCTTATTTGCATTTTTGTTTTGAGTATTCCAGTTAAACCAAAACTGGAACTTAGGAAGGAGGCTGTATGATATTCAGACTTAGGACCTTAATTTTCATAGGCATGTGGAGACAGAACTACTTACTGTTTCAGCAAAATAAGCACTTCTTTTTCTTTGGAATGGTCTTCTATGTTTCCAACATGGCTTGGAAATATTAGGCTGTATGTAGTTGTTTTATTTTAGAGGCCTTTGACATCTCTACTTTTTGGAACATGTTAGAAGTTTCCATCCCTCTCTCTTGACCTAAAAGGAAATATTTGAGTCATCTTTTTTTATAATTTTTTCTGGGTGGAGTTCTGTATACTAAGTTTTGTGTCAACTCTGCAAAGTTGGTATGGACTTGGACATGAAGGTCATCTGGGAACACATTGAGTGTAGGACAGGAGATTGTGGGGATCGCAAGCTGAATCTTTAACAGCTATCTGGGCTGAACTACTAGCAGGAGTCACTTTTAGCAAATACACTGGGAATGTTATTCAAGGAAAAAGAGAAAGAATGGAAATGATCTCAAGATCATTGTGAAACCCGGCATCCTGATTTGAGTCCATTGAGTCTGACCATAAAATGTCCCCAAAGCAAGAGTAAAAAAGTCCCTGGAAACAACTGGACTTTCAGTTGGCATGTTCATTTATAAAATTATCTTTCTTTATTTCAAAAAAGGTACCTTAGAAAAGACCATCCTTGTTGCTTATTTCTCTACAGGGAGCATAAGTGATAATCAGTTTCTTGTGGGTGGAAAACTTCCCATTTTCTACAGGAATAGTTTTGGGGGGATAGATAAGGCTCCCAGGCCTGAGTACCAGAGACATTTGAAAGTCAATGGCAGGTTTTTAGATGGGACATCTTGATAATCGCAACTACTAATTTCAGAGTTGCTTCTCCAACTGCACATATATACATTTATATGGTCACCAAACCATGTGGTTTTGACAGTCTCATAGATAGTGGATAAATTCTCACAGAGCTAGCTTTATTGGCTTGTGAATAAAGTTGGGTAATGCACTCACTTTTCCATACTGAGTTCTTTCAGGTTCTAAAAGTTTCCTAAGTACATACACACATACATATATGCATGCATGCATACACACATAAAACATTTAAACAATAAAATTAACATTTTTCCTGTGTAATGATGAAGGACATTTATATTGTTGTTCTGATCGTAGTCTTGTTGCTTTTAGTACAAACCTGAAAGAAGCATCTCTTGTTTTGGGAGGGAACTTTTAAAAAGGAAGGAAATGTGTAAAATATAGAACAAAAGAAGACTACTGTAGACACCCCTGACTTCTCAGTGACCCTAAAACACAAACACAACCTTTTTCCCTCTTTAATTTGAGGATCAGGCATGTGGAGTAATCTCAGATGCAAAGTTGAAGCAGGTTTCTTAGACTTCATCCAAACTGTTTGCATATGTATTTGTATATTTGTGTTTAGAAATATTCCTCAAAGCTAAATCTTCCTTTACTTTAAGAAAAGCTTATTCAGATGGGAGGAGCTGCTCTTCTGTTGGCAACCTAGCCAATCGAAGCGCAGAGTTGAGACATCCTGTGTAGAGTTTGGCTGAGCTTGGAAGATAGGCCATTTACTCATTGGTTTCCTGCAGGCAGTTTCTTGAGTTGTCCGACACGTGACGTGTTTTTTTTTTTTTGTTTAACATTTTCCACATGAATCCTGAACCTGGCTTTGTCTTAACAGAATGTTTTGGTTTTTTTTTTTTTTGCCAGTCCTGGGCTTGAGCACTGTCCTTGGGTTTTCTCAAGGCTAGAGCTCTACCACTTGAGCCTCAGCACCACTTCCAGCTTTTTTCTATGTATGTGGTACCAAGGAATCGAACCCAGGTATTCCTGCATGCTAGGCAAGCACTCTACCACTAAGCCAAACTCCTGGCCCAACAGAATGTTTTTTGGGGGAGCTGGGCCAACCTTTCTCAGATGCCCCCTGGATCTGCTCAGCACTGATGGACCAAATCCTTTGCCAGTTGGTGTGATCAGGCTGTATCTGGAACCTGATCAGTAATTGTTCCAAAAGACCTGGAACAAGTAAGATTCAGGGATTCCTATGTATTTATCCTTTAGGGCAGAAAAGTATTCATAAAAGGAATGCTATTATTGTTCCCAATTTTTAATTTGAGTAGCAGGATGTTTCCTGCTACATCTCTGTTGCTGGTCTTTATGGCTCTGGGCTGAGTGGGACCCTGAAGTTTTCCAGAGCTACTTTCCCAGTGACTAGCCATTTCTAAAAGCTTGGCTGCTAAAAGAGTGGAGACTGTTTTTGATGGTCTTGGTGAAGGCTCGAAGGCCAGTGTTTAGTTTTCTTCTAACACTTCAAAAGAAAGTTGCATTTAGAGGAACCAGTCAGTCACTTGGAAATCATTTTCTAGTGTATACCCCCCTCCTCTCTCTCTGTCTCTCTCTGTCTCTGTCTCTCTGTCTCTCTGTCTCTCTGTCCCTGTCTCTGTCTGTCTCTCTCTCTCTCTCTCTCTCTCTCTCTCTCTCTCTCTCTCTCTCTCTCTCTCTCTCTCTCTCTCTCTGTGTCTGTCTCTCTGTCTCTGTCTCTGTCTCTCTCTTTCTCTCTCTCTCTCTTCAAAATTAAGTAAGTGAACCAGATGTCTTGATGGTGATGCTAACATCTTGAAAAGTGAAGGCCTATTTCTTGTGTGCCTTATATTTGTGTCCTAGCAAAGTGTCTCCCAGGAGATCTATCAGGCAAGAGGAAGCTTAAAGAACATGAACTTGGAGCCTGTGTAGGATGCAGTGTTCCATGAGGATGGGAGAGCTAATCTTATCCTTTTCCTTAAGAAACCTGAATAGTCTTCACGTAGTATCTAAAAATAAAGTGAATTGTGCTTTGATGTCTGTCTCTTCTTGTAATGGAAGTATTTTTCAGAGCTTATCTCATTTGGGACAAAAAAAATCAGAGTGTCCTGAACAAATATCCACTGCTTCTAAGTCATAAGAATGTTTGGCTGCTGGGTGTAATCCTAGCTGCTATGGAGGCTGAGATGTGAGGATCAAGCTTCAAAGCCAGATTCTTATCTTCAATTAACCCTCTAGAAAACAGGAAGTGGGCTATGGCTCTAGGGGTAGGGTGGTAGCCTTGAGCTGAAGAGCTCAGGTACAGTGCCTAGGCTGAGAGTTCAAGCCCCATGACCCCTCCCACTCCATCCCCCCTCCCCCCCCAAAAAAGAATACTTGGCAAAAAGGTAGCTCTATCTCCTATCTTTGAAGTTTAAATAGTAGGAAGAAACATATCTTAACCAAGAGAGGGATAAAGAAGAGCTGCCAACTTTAAAGAACTGGTTGATAAGTAATTTCTTATCAATGTTATATGCAGTAATCAGGACATATAGTCTGCAGATTAAAGGTAATGTATTAGTATGATTTGTATACTACTTTGTAATGAAGTTTTCACAATTCCAGAGTCATTACATCTGTGCATTTATACATGTTGTGTAATCATATGTTTTAAATGTTAAAAGTCACAAACTATTAAAGAGTATATACAGCAATATTATAATACCAAATGGAAAGATCAGTTTTCTTTGCATTAATCACCCTGGGCTCAATCAATCTGTATTCAGCTGTTTTGCATATCTCACAATAAATTTCTGTTACTCCTTTTATGCATTGTTTTTGATCTTGCCTCTTTTGCTCTCCTTGCCTTTTCTGGCTCCCTCTCCTTCCTTCCTTTGCTGTCCCTGGCACTGAGTTCTACTGGCTGGGTCACAACAGGGCAGCTGATTAAGATGTTCCCTGAGAAGGACTTGGGGAGGAGAGGTAGTTTGAGACATTTGCATCATAGGAGAAAGTCACATTGTGCAATTTGTGTTTTTTAAAATGAAGAGAATCTCTAGAGTATTATAGTTTAAAATGTTGTCTCTGCAATAATACTTGCCTAAGTTTCAGTCCTGGTTCTCCATTTGACTAGCACTGTGACTTTGCTACAAGCCTTTCCTATAAAAAGTGAAATTTAATATAGTACCTACTTCTTAGAGATGTTGTGAGGATTGCATTATGTAATCTATACAGAGGACTTACATAGTACCTAGCAGACGGTAAAGGACATCTTACCTATCTCCCTTTTTTTAGATTGTATATTCTTTGGACACAGTTGTTGCTTTGTCACTGGTATGTGTTTGTTCAAGTTAAAATGTCTGGAAAGAAGCAGTTTCCTCGTTTGTGGTACTTAGATCAGGGAGTAAATAGATTAGAAGGATTTGCTACCAGTCATTAGTGACCCAGTGGAGCATTTAGTTGGCCTTTGCAGAGATCACAGGCAGACTTCTGTTAAATCAGTTAGCTACATATTAGGAACCAGAATGCTTTGCTTGGGATAACTGGAACATCTAACATACTATTTATTGAATATGAAATGGTCAATAAAGCTGATAGCTACTTCAAATTTAGCTGAATTCTTTTTCTGTTTTTCCAAAAAAATATTACTTTTGACAACATTTTTGTCATCTTTTACATAAGAGAAGAGTCAGAAGGAGAAATTGTAAAGCTGAATCTTTTTAAAATAGAACATGAAGTCTAGAGTTTTAGTACAATTTTGGAGAAATTTTCAATTTTGTGAGTAAAATTTCTGTATAGTGAAGTTTGACATTTTAAGGATCAAAATTTGTTCTCATTTCTTTCCTTTTTTTTTTTTTTTTCCTTTTTTTCTGTCTGGCCCTGGGGCTTGAACTCAGTGTCTGCATACTGTCCCTGAGCCTCTTTGTGCCCAAGGATAGCACGGTACCACTTGAGCCACAGCACCTCTTCTTGCTTTTTTGAGTAGTTCATTGGAGATAAGTGTTACATGTACTTTCCTGCCTGGGCTGGCTTTGAACCATGATCCCCAGATCTCAGCCTCCTGATTAGCCTTGGTCATCATTTCTAATTGAGCTTTTTCTAGAATTGAAGTACACATGTTCATTTTTTGAACATACCCCATGGAGCTCTACTGTGAATTTCACCACATATTATCTTGGTTTTACCCATTGTGTTCTGTCTGCTACCCCATACTGGGGTTCCAACCCGGGAAGGTCTTATATTCATTCTTGTTCAGCTTTCTCACCTGTGGGTGGCACAGATCCAGCCCTTAAGTAGCTAGGATTACAGGCATGAACAGCTACCTGTTGACCTGGCTTCTTACTTGTTTGCTTGCTTTCTTGCTTACTTCTATGCTTGCCTGCTTGCTTCCAGGCTTGCTTCCAAGCTGGTGGAAGGGCTAGCCTATGGAGTAATTCAGGATTTTCTAAATTTAAGTGAAAAACGTTAACTTATTCTAAAGAATCAAACTCTTAACTTTTTCTAAAGAATAAAAGCTCTATGTAATATTGTATCCTAATGTGAAAAACATACTCACCTGTCCAAGCTCAAAGGACTGACTCCATGAGAAGAAGTACAACAAAAGACTTAAGTGGTAGCCTTGCAAGACTGAGTGTCTGTCTGATGGCAGAGTGTGCTCCAAGGTTACAACAGCAATTTTATACCAAATGCCTAGAGGTCCCTTCCCCCAATTGGCCTGAGAAATATGAGGTTCACATTCTTTCTCTGATGTTTCCTAAGTTGCATCACTTTCTATCTGGAAAATTTGATATACAACATGTTCCTGTGAGTTTGGTTAAAATTTAGAAAGGAGCTTTTGGCTGTCTTTACTCACCTTCATTCTTTTGTGGTGGGAATTCTTGTGTGTTTTCTGGCATCTATAGTTTCATCCGTTTTCTCATTTTATTCCCTTGGCTAATCAGTGGGGGCCCTCTTCTAATTGGGTCTGTTATGTACAGGCTTTCCAGTGCATCTGAAAATCGCTATGCAAGCAATCTAACAGTAATTTTCCACTCAAAAATCAAATGTCTTGTCTTAAAAATGGACCACCTCTCATTTTAGTTTGAATAATACCAGGTACAGATTAAAAAACATATCAGTGGTATTATAGCAGTACAATTCTTATTTTTCATGCTAAACTTTCAAAATGCAACAAGGGCAAACCATACACACAATGAAAACACTGACAAGACAGTCAACTCTTGAAATTAGCCAAAGACTTCCAACAGTCTGAAGGGTGTTTATTGAAGGAAAGCTGCTGAATCTCATTAGGAACAGCAGGGTTTGTGGCATTGTAACTTGAACTATTCTGGTCTCCCTCTGCACCATTCTGTAGTAGCCTTGAAACTTAGCAGTTTTGCAAAGTTGATGCATATGAAAACCAGCAGTCTTGCAAGTGCTGGACAGGACAGACTGGTTTGATGCTCTTAAAAAACAAAACAAACAAACAAACAAAAAACAACTCCCTTTCTCACATAATTGTCCTTATTTGACCTGTCTTCCAACTCCCTGGAAAAATCCCACATACAAGGCACTGTTGTTTTTTGACCTTAGTTGGAGCCAAAAGCTTACTCTTTGAGAAAAGTGCTTTCCCCAGGGCATTGTCAAAAACAATGGCAATTGTTTAACACTGCAGCTTCTGAGGAGCAACACCATTTTAGCAGATCATAATATGGCAGAAACTTAAAGGAAAGATACTGTGAAACAAAATGACTTATAGGGGTCTTTGGAAAACTGAAAAATTCCCAGGGAGCTAGTAGGCTACATGTATATGGAGGGATGTGGGCATGCTCAGGAAAGACCTGTGAAAGCCTCAGTCTTTCACTGCTGACTGATGTTGAGGCTCTGGGGAAGCAGCACATAAAAGCTAAGGTGGAAGTTTTAAGTATGTAAGTATGGAAGACATGTTCTAACTCCTTAGCAAAGGCTGAGAGACTTCAATTGGAGCGTTAGTTAGCCACAAAGATAATTGAACAGAGGTAGGTATCATTGACTCCACAATATAGAGAATATAAACTTTATAGAATCAGTTTAGAAAAGTCACTAAAAAAAGCAAATAACAACAATTACAGTGACATTAAAAAGGGAAAAAACAGGCTGGGTGCCAGTGGATCACGCCGGTAAACCTAGCTACCCAGAAGGCTAAGATCTGAGGATCAAGGTTCAGAGCCACCTCTTGCAGAAAAATTCCCATGACACTCCCATCTCCATTTAATCACTCCAAAATTGAAAGTGGTTACTGTGACTCAAAGTGATTGAGCATGAACCTTGAGTGAAAGAGCTTAGAGATGGTGCCCAAGCCCTGACCTAGTTTGAGCCCCATGACCAATGACAAACAAACAAACAAATAAATAAATAGAAAACAACAAAACCTCCAAATCATGTATGGTGGCCCATGACTATAGTCCTAGTTACTTGAGAGGTGGCCATAGGAGTAATGTGATTTGAGGCTAGCATGAAGCACAAAGTTTTTGAGATCCCTCATTTCAACCAATAAAAAAACTGAATGTGGTAGCATGTGTCTGTAACCACAACTGGGCAGGAAATATAAATAGCAGGATCACAGTCCATGCTGGCCTGGGCATAAATATAAGACCAAATCTGAAAAATAATGGAAGTATAAGAGGGAATATATTGTCAAAACAAGCAAAAATCCCAGGGTTCTGGTGAGTTAAGGGGAGGAGAATCTCATTTCATATTTGCCACAGAAATATTCCTCATTGAAGGTGGAAAACAAGATGATTGGGAGGAGGTAGGGGAGGGAAATGAGGACAAAAACATGAGAAGGGGTATTAATGTTAGAGAAGTAATGCACCTACTACCTGATAAATGTAACTATAACCCCTCTATACATTATCCCAACAATAAAATTTTTAAAAAAAGAAATATCCCCCGTAATCTCATATGTTGAATGTTTTGTCCCCAGGTAGTGCAGAAGGGCTGGAATCTTTAAGATGCGAAACTTTGCAGGATGATATACACTACTAGGAATATATCCATAGAGCTATATCTTTCTCTGGACTCTACCTGTGTCGAAAGTATGACAGTGAAATAAAATAGAAAATGTCAATTTCAAAGAACATATAGATTCTGAAATTGAAAAGTATATCAGAAATGAAAAATTCCCCAGTGCACCCAGCAGCAGTTATGGATTGGTAGAGCTGGTAGAGGAAAGATTCAGAAAATCTGAAAATAAATAAATTGAGATTATGTAGCATGAGGAACAGAAAGAAAATAGAACAGAGAAAACTGAATCTAGGCTTAGTTTTGTAGGACTCCATCAAGCCTAACAGTGTATGCACAATCGGAATTTCCCTTAAGAATGGGGACTATTTTGAGAACTAATGGTCAACACTTACACAATGTGATTATTTAAAAAATCTATACAGTAAATAAGTAAAACAAGTTGTAAACAGGGTAAAATAAAGGAGATCCATTTCTACCTGCATCGAGCTTTGTTTTGTTCACAACGTAAGTCTAGTTCCTGAAACTGTCAGCATAAAATTAGTAATATAAAAAGGTTCAACAAGAGGTAGTGATGTTTATGTCTGAGTAGTTGTTTATCCACCTAATGTTGAATATTTAACCAGTCCTACTGTGAATGCATAGAATCATGGCATCATAGGGAGGGCAGACATGGCATTTGATAGTCTAATCATAAGATGGGTACACAAGATACTGAAGGGAATGAAAAAGAACTAGATTCTGGTGGTTGCTACTTGTTAGTGTGAGTTTGTTGTTGACAGGTTTTTAATCATAAAAGTCAAAATCTTTACCCAATAACATTTTTATATAAGGGAAATATTTATATTTGAAGTTTATGCTGTATGTAAAATGACTTGGCTTTCAGATATCAGCATCTAACTGAAAACATTTTAAATAAGCATATCAAAACCTTCCACCCATTCTACAGACTTTGTCTTCATTCTGTTTCCTTTCCTGCAGAGAAACTTCAGTTAATGTAATCCCATTTGTCTATTTTTGTTTTTGTTTTAAAAAAAAAATCACCTTTAGCCAGACCAAGCCCCTGAATTTTCTTCTGATAAGTTCATAGTTTCAAGTTTTTCACTTAACGTCTTTATTTTTAGTTGTTGTTAGTATATGATGAAAGATAGCAGTTTAGTTTCACTCTGAATATTCTTGAGCATATTCAATTTTCCCAGCACTATTTATTGAAAAGATTATCCCCTTTCTGACAAATGTTTTTGACACCCTCGTCAAGTCAGTTGGCTGCCTGATACACTTCTGTGGATGCTAAAACAGATGATCTCATGGAAATAGAGTAGAAGTGTGGTTACAAGAGGCTGGAAAGAGTAGAAAGAGGTAAGGGAGAGGTTGATTAATGGAGTACAAATTTTAATTAGATAGAAGGAAGCTCTAATGTCTCACAGTGGAGTTACTAGTGTTAATAATTTACAGTATTTTTCCAAATAGAAGAGAAATGTTTGAGGTGACAGATATACAGTCACATGTTGTACATCATACTATACCCCATAACTATATATTTCCTTACCTTCTTAGCCATCAAAATAGACAACTTAGCAATTCTAGGCTTAGGAAGCTTTGCCAAACCTCCTTGTTTACACCTTCTACTGTAAGGTTTCATATCCTATAAGACTTACTTCTTTTTTTTGACTCCACATTGTGAATACAGAATGAATTTGTGAATGTTTAAAATCTGTCTCCTCTGTGGAGTTTCCATGAACTCCATATGAACAATGCTAGATCTATTTTTACTAGTCAATACTTTATGAATAAGTGAAAAAGACAAAGTAATCTTGAACTATATTCCAGAGTAAAGAGGGAAAACAGCCTGATTCCAGCATCTCATTTGAAGCTATGTGTTGAAACATTCAGCAAGTTGTCCTGTCCTCACAATATAAAGAAAGATTTCTGCCAGGCACTGATGGCTTACTCCTGTAAACTAGCTACTGAAGAAGCTGAGATCTGAGGATCATTGCTTAAAGCCAGCCTGGGCAGGAAAGTCCATGACATTCTTTTCTCCAGTTAACCATCAGAAAACGATAAGTAGCACTGTAGCTGGCCTTAGCAAAAAAGCTGAGAGACAGTGTCCCACAAAATAGACATTTTCTGTCTACATTTGTATCTCCCAAAGCATGTTTTACAGAATAGTGGCGTTTGCAATGTAATACATTGATGTACTTAGTAGCAGCTCATCCTCTGGACTTACTACTTTCCATAGGAAAAATGAAAACATTTCTTTCCTTGGAGAGCTAGTATAGCTATAGATAGATATTCTTTTGACTTCTGATATTTAAATAGTTTAATTCCTTTAGGCTCTGGAATAATGGAAAGGCTGAAGGATAATGTGTAAGAATCATTGGATCCAAAGTTTTTCAAAATTAGCAAAATGGCAGAAGTATAGATTTGGAGACCAGATTAGTGATAGCCAGAGTGAAGGATGGGGCAGATAGAAGGACAATAAGAACCAGATTTTGCTTTGTATGTTTTGAAGCTCTCTATTTGTTGCATAAATATTTAGGAGTGTTGTATGTCCTTAGTAAATTCACTTTTATCAGTATGAAATGACCTTTTATCACTGGTGATATTCTTTGCGATGAGTAGAGCCTCTTAAATCTTCCCTTTGATCACTGTTTAGAAGTTCCTTTCATTTTACTCCCCTCTACTTGTGTCTTTATGTTAAACATGTTTCTTATAAATAGCAGATTCCAGGCCCTGTTCCCTATATGCTCTGAATTGGAATGGGTGTCAAGATAGTAAGCTAGGGAGTACTAGGCCTCACCTTGTATATTCCCATCCTTCAGGGATTCCATGCCCAGTCTTGAGACCAGCAGTTTTATATATTTAATTGGGGTTTATTTGGGGTATTAAGGGGCAATGAGTATGGTTAACAGCACATTCCAAGGTTAAAAAATATAAGTATCTCCTATGTGTATATTTTTAAAATGTTTTATGTCATAATAGTAGTGGTAATATTAATACTCAAGATACCTATCATGTATGAGTTTTTTTTGTCTGATTATCTAAGTGCTCAACAAATTAACTTGCTCGATTCTTTATGAAGCCAATGTGCAATTATTATTATCATTTTTGGTCAATCGAGGAGCTTGAACTCTAGGCCTAGGTGCTGTCCCTGAGCTCTTCAGCTCAAGTTGTTCTACCACTTTGAGCCACAGTGCCACTTTTGGTTTGTGGGTAATTAATTGGAGATAAGAGTCTCGTGGACTTTTGTGCCTAGGCTAGCTTTGAACCACGATCCTTAGACCTCAGCCTCCTGCGTAGCTAGGATTACAGGTGTGAGCCCCCAGCTCCCTTCCTAATGTGCTATTATTATCACTATCTTATATCTGGCAATTGAGTCAAGAGACTATGACCTTTGTTTAGGGTGACAGATTATAAGCTATCAGAATCTAGAGCCCTGCTCTTCATCACTTCTCAAAGAAACAAATTAAAACAACTTGAAATTCCACTGCAGATTTGCAAAGAAACCGATCATTTCTTCCACATTACATAGCCTATAAGTGGTATATTGAGTTATATTGAAGAAAGAGAATAAAAATATGGTAAATAAAGTGAACAACAAAGAAAATGCTTTTAATTTTTACAAATCAACCTTTTTTTTTTTTTACTCAGAATACTTAAAAGATTCTTCAAAGAAAATGAAAAGTGGCCTTATGTTTGTAAAATTGATTAACCCATGTTCAGGTAAGTCTCCCTCCATGGTGTCCCTTCCCATCTCCTTTTTTTCTTGTTATGTTTTTAACATTATGCAATGCACACATATGATTTGCCTGTTTCTTCTTTGTTTAAAAGTTAAGGTATCATCCTGAGGTAATGAAAGCTAATGGCATTAATACTATCCCCAGATTATTCATTGACTTAAACTTATAAAAAAAAATTCTTATAATTTTACTTAATAGAGCTTTTCAGTCATCAGAGTGTTGGCATAACAAAAAAAGTAGCATGTTTGAATTCTCCCTGAAAACAGATCGACTTTTCTTTGGCTTTTCTACTTTAGCTTTCCTTAAAGTAGTTTTTTTAAACTTAGTTCACTTTATGTTAGGAAGTAAAATAGACAACTAGAATAAAAGCAGAAGGTTTTTATTTGGCATGCCAAGATTTTGATTAGTTTCATTTTTAGCTGTACTTGCCTCCTTTCATTCTGACCAAAAAGGGGTACATTTTTCCCCAATTAGGAATGATTTTTAAGAAAAACAAAAAGCATTATATACAGAGGAGACTTACAGTTTATTGGGAAAGAATTTTAACTTTATATTCAGTATATATTCAATTTTATCTTTTAATTTCTTAGAAAAATGGTACTGAGCTATATAGTGATATTACTGTTGTTATTCATTTCTATGTGGAATTGTTTTTCTATTAATTCATAAGGTTTTGAGTAGACACCGGATACTTAACAAGTATTCTAGTTTCTTAATGACCACATAACTGAATAGTGAAGGTGAAAGAAAGCAATGGGTGGAACCTTTGGAAAGACTGTAAATAGAAACAGTGAGAGAAGAAAATTTCATGACTTTCTCTAGTACTCTTTGCTCCAAAATTAAGTTGAATGTAATTGCTTACTTGTATTATTTGAAATTCTTAGTTATGTCTGAGTGTATATTAAGGTGAGAAATATTTCTTCAAGAAAAGTTTTAGTCATAGGATGGAACTAAATGAAAGGAACTCTAGGATATGGAAACAAGAGCTTTATCTTGAGTGATTGTTTTTCTTAATGTACTATGTTATTTCTCTTCTCTTTTTTTGCCCTTATGGTTAATCTCATATTGTTACTGTATCTGACTTTGTTACCTAGTATATTGTATATAAGTTTATTTGTTTATTTGAAACAGAACAGGGAAGCAGGGAAAACAAGATGATTGGGAGAGGGTGGACAGAGGAAAATGGGGACAAAAACATGAGAAGAGGTGTCAATGTGTGGGAAGTAATGCACCTACTGCCTGACGAATGTAACTATAATTCCTCTATACATTATCCTGACAATTAAAAAAAGAAAGAAAGAAAGAAAAGTTTTAGGTAACAGCAAAGATTCCAAAGCATTTAATAAAAATATAGGTGTAAAAGAAAGCAAGCCTTCTTCCAAAGTTCCTGTTTTATCTAGAGGTGAAGAGGCAACACATGAACAGGTGTGTTTTTATTTGCTGTACTAATAAAAACATAAGGGTAAGCTAAGCACTTACTATTTTAAAGAAATTTACCTGGATATAGTTTATCAATCTATGTAAAATGTCTGATATTGTCCCATATACAAATGTAGCAGCAGAGGCACATAAAGGTTATATAACTTCCCCAGTGATACATACTCAGCAAGTGATGGACATAGATGTGAACTTAGGGCTTTGATTCCAGACATTGTGCTATAACTGAGGAAAAAAATTCCTGAGTTGAGGTGGTTAAATGGAAGATGTTCACAGGCTTCCTTCCTTCTACCCTTTCCTTTTATTTAAAAAAAAATGGAGGAATGGATATATGACTCAAGTGATAGAATACCATCTTTGAGTGAAAAAGCCAAGGAGAATGTAAAACCCTGAGTTCAAGCCCCAGTGTCAATGCAAAAAAAAAGAACGGAAAGAAAGGAGGGATGAGAAAGGAGGAGGGAGGAAGGGAAAAATCCATCCCTTCCCACATTTTTATTTTATTTTATTTTTTATTTTTTGCTAGTCCTGGGGCTTGAACTACGGACCTGGGCACTGTCTTCGGGCTTTCTCAAGGCTCGGACTCTTACCACTTGAGCCACAGTACCACTTCTGACTTTTTGTGTGTGTGTGTGGTACTTATTGAGGCTTCTGAAGCTTCATGCATGCTAGGCAAGTGCTCTGTCTTTACTGGGGCTTACTCACTTGCTATATCCTGTTTGGACCTTGGGATCTTAGAGCTTGGTCCTTGGCATAGTCCCTGTATGTGTGTGTGGAGGGTGGGGGAAACCACATGTTGATCTGGAGACAGGAACCCATATGCCAGTTCAGAACATCTGGCTGAACCACTAGGGTTTGGGAGTTTAGGTCTGATTTTTCTCTCTTGATCTGATGGCAGATTCAATGAGAGATTTTATAGCAGTTAACATAAATGACTTGCACCTTTTTACTTTTATGGCTTGAGTTCAGTGGAGTTTATGGAGCTGGAAAATAAGCATCTGGGTATAATAGCCATAAGCTTTCTGTGGAGTCAGTTTGTATAGAGAATATCTATATATGTTTATGTTTATATTAGGAACATTCTTCAGAACTATGGCTAGGCTTTTGATGTGTGTGTATATGTGTGAGAAAGCTTACAAATAAAAAACAGATTTGTCTTACAGGGGAAGGAGCCATTTACTTGTTCAATATGTGTCTACAGCAGCTGTTTGAAATCAAAGTTTTCAAGGAAAAACATCATTCTTGGTTTATAAATCAGTCAGTTCAATCAGGTAAGTGACTGGCGCATATATACATATATAAATATATGTATATGTGTGTATACTCATTAACTAAATGCATACTTTAACTTTTTTATGCTTCTTACATGGGGTTATGGTCAATGATAGAGCTTTCAGTGGCATCAAAAAGAGGTTAGTCCAGGAAAAATGAAAGACAACACCAGTATTAAGCAAAAAAGCCAAGTAGAACATAAGACCCTGGGTTCAACCCCCAGTGTCATCACACACACAGAAAGAAAGAAATGGAAAAATTCATCCCTGTTTACTGGGGCTTGGGTCTTCATTGTGCCTCAATATGTGTCTCAGATAGGAAACTTTAACAAGTTTGATTTGTTTCCTAACACATCAATACATCCTTAGGCAGAACTAAGATTACCTTTGAGCCATGGAATATATATTGAGTTGACAGGAAATTCTTTCTCCTGAAGATCTTCAAGTTTTTAATATATTTCCTTAAGCATCCTAATGTGGCTTCTAAAATATATACTAATTTAACATTCTCTGTTATATAAATTACTGTCCCCTCTGTTAGACAGATTTCCACTATGATAATAAATACTTGACAATACCAACCCATACAAGAAAGAATATTTAGGTAGGTTCTCAGTTTAGAAAGGTTCATTCCACCTGTGGTAACATGACATTATACAATGTGTCATGTTAGCAATGAGTGATGAAACTGCTCTTATCTCATGGCCAGGAATGAAAGACAGAGAAGAACAGAAAGAGATTGGGGCTGCACAGTCAACTTTGAGAGCACACCTCATAAATGAAGACCTCCCACCAACCCTTACCTCTGAAAGGTTCTACAATTTCTTATAATACAGCTCTGGAATAAACCTTTAATATATCCCCATATAATATATATAATTATTATACATATAATTATATATATAATATACCATTATATATAATTATTATATATATTATATGGGGATATTCCCTATATATATCCCCATATATCCTTATATATTAAAGGTTTATTCCAAAGCTTCAGGGGCCATTCTAGATTCAAAATATGGTACTCCTACCCATCCATATACACAAACACCCATACACAAACACCACCACCTCTAAAATTCTAGGTGAATGGGGGAAAGGGCATCAAGAGAGCCATGTTTTTATCCATGTTTGAAGTGGTTTGGGCTGTGTAGCCAGTGGATATCTGAAGCAGTGTTCATTCCCTCTGCCTATTCCACTGCATTGTCAGAAAGTGTCTGCTATCGTTTTTCAACTTTTTAGATATAATCAAGTGCAGAACACATCTGCAGAATTCTTTCTGTGTCCTCTGTTGGCTCCATGTGTAATGCTAAGTTACCAAGACCACTTGGATTGTCTCTGGATGAAGGGTTACTGCTTGTGAGAAGTTTTGTTTTTGTAATTACTTATTAATTAATTAATATATTTTAGTGGTGTTAGGTTTGTGAACTCTGGCCTCATGCTTGCCAAGCAGGTCTACTACCACTGATCCATATCTAGGCCTTTTTTGTACTGATTATTTTGAAGATATTCCTGCCCAGGTTCATGCTTAGACCTTAATTTCTCTTCTGTTGTAGGTTTCATGCCACAGTTCTGTGCCGTGGCTCAAACAGTAGAGCAAGCTGGGCAAGCATGAGGTTCTGGATTCAAACCACAACACTGGCAAACTTAATTCTAAAGAAAGAGCTGTTTTAAAGAATCACCACCACAAAGGTGAACAAATGTAGTCATGGTATTTAATAGACAAAATGGGAAAAATGAACTGTGGAACTCGTGGGCAAGAATGAAAGGAGGGGGAAAGTGAAGGAAAGGATAGTATTGTTCAAAAGAGAAATGTACTCATTACCCAGCTTATGAAATGGCAGCCCCCTGTGCAATAACACCTTAATAATAAGGATAAAATTATATTTTAAAAAAGGATAACCACCACAGTATTATTGTTATATCTAAAAACATCTTCCTAATTTCTACATATATTAATGCTTCCTGTAAAATTAGTTTGAAAAGTTCTTGGTAGATTACTTTTATGAAGTTCATATGTTTAAAAATACTTTAAAGACATCATAATATAAAATTAGTTATTTTTCCCCCCTTGGTACACATATATAACAATTTAGAGTTAGGATGGCAACTTGTGTATGTAGGTTGGTCAAGAATAGAAAATAAATAAGTGTGTCTCCTGAAACCAAAATAAAGTTTGGATGAGGAAAATGAATTTTTTAAATTGATATTTGGTTTTTATTAACTCAATAATAAACAGAAGTAATTGATCGTCTTAATGCCATAAAGACAGAATTCTCACAGAATTCTTGGATCAGAGCTTAAGAAATTCATTGATACTATTTGAAGGAAAAGACCACAGAAGAGTGGTCTAATTTGAACTACTTTTAAGTTTTTAAAATATCATACAACTTTATATGGAAAGGTAGCTTGGACCTAAGTTTTTCCTCTTCCATATCATAAGTTTTATGTGATTTAGAGTAAACCATAAACAAGTTGTGCAAATTTTCAAGATTTTTACCTTTAACTTGTACTTTATAATTCTTCACTCTCTAAATTCGTTGTATTTAATTTATTCTAATGACAGTAACAACCAAGAATTCTGAGATAGACAAGGAAGCTTAGAGACCGTTATTCTTACATAATGACAAATCTAGAATAAGATTCCAGCTCTATGGGCATCTTCTATTTGAGGCAAATGAATTTTTATTGTTTCATTAATGAAAATACCTCCTCTGGTTCAGCTCTATAGAGAGGAGCCCGGATTGTGGTTGAGGCAGGAGAGCTGGGAGTCTGTTTTTGTGATCACCTTTTTCCCTTCTGACCAGAGAGCAGAGTTCTCAGTTTGTGTGGTTAGACACTGCTCATTTGCCCTTTTCCTCCTGAGCAGAGGCTGAGGCACAGTGATGGGGGGGCTGAGGCAGTAGACTGAATGATGACTCTCAGGCCATAGGACAAAAAGCCAGGTCAGCTTCATTCCCAAAGGTACATGAAGTTGCATTATTCTGTAACTTTAGGTAGACTAACACAGATTCCTCTTGTTCCGTGGCTCACATTTTTCTTTCTCTGCTTCTCCCAACCTCTTATTTTTTTAGAGGAGAATGAGGGAAAGAGAGGTTATAAAAATGATTTCTAAAGAAGAAATGGAAAGTTAAAACTGTATTCTAGTGTTTTAGTTCTCTTTTTTCCCACATGAGTTTGGGTAACATCCCAGAAAGCACACAGTTGTTTTTGAGAGAGATTTACTGATCATGAGAGAACCTAGATTTTTATCATACCTAAAGACAGTGAGACCTGAGGTATCTGATTTGAAAGAAAATGAGAGCATTTAGGGGCCAGAAGAGTGGCCTAGTGGTAGAGTGCTTGCCTAGCATGCACAAAACCCTGGGTTCCATATCTCAGTACTACATACACAGTAAATGCCAGAAGTGGCAGTCCCAGGACTGGGGGGGAAAAAAAGTGAGAGCATTTAAATGAAGTAATACTTTGCCACTTGTTAACCTAATGGAAGTGTGACAGACTGTCACTCAAACCATAGAATGAGATTTTCTTAGGTCTGTATAAGAGCTTCTCAGTTTGATATTTCACATGTATTTTCAATAAATGATTGTTAAAATGAGATTAAGGTACAGTAGCCAAATTTTCCTTCTAATCACAGTTTTCTTTCTTTTTCATTCACAGGAGGCCTTCTTCACTTTGCAACTCCTATGGACCCTCTATTTCTGCTTCTCCATTACCTCATAAAGGCTGACAAACAGGTAAGCTGTGCAGCTTGATGCATTGGCAATGAAGTGACAAAAGACATTGCTTTTTATTTTTGTTTTGTTTTATTTGTGTGTACTAACTAGACAAAACAGTTTCATTGTGATATTTCTACACATGCGTATAATGTACTTTAATTAAATTTACTCCCTCTATTACTCTTTCTCATCCTTTTTAAACAATTTTTACCAGGCTTCACTATTCTGTTTTCATATATGCCTGTGAGGTATAAGAGGAAACAATCTTGCTTGACCTCCCTTCTCTATTCATGTCTGAGATGATGTCAAGTACCTGTAATCCTAGCTATGTAAGAAGCACCAATAAAAGGAACTTGGTCCAAACTGGCCCACTCAAAAAGTGAGACCCTATTTGAAAATTAACCAACCAAAGCAAATAGTTCTGGAGTCATGACTCAAGTGGTAGGGTACCTATCTAGCAAGTATATGGCCTTGAGTTCAAACCCTGTACCAAACAAAATAAAACAGCCCCCCATACAAGATACAGAATATAGTTTCGAATTAAAAAAAAAAGTATTTATATACAACCTTGACAATCAAAAAACATATCATATCTCATAAGAACTTCAAATAATTCTTTTATTCACAGTTGCTAACATAAAGGATTCCATACTGTGTTGATGAATCCCTGAGGGTTCCTAATTCCCTTTCCTGGGATTCCCAATCTCAAAACATTATTATTATTATAAATAATGCTAAGATACTGGTGGCATCTCGACTGTTGATGTGACACAAACCATTCAGAAACTGTGGAGAATTAAACTGCTATCTCCTCAGCTGGTCAGGGCAGTGACACCAACTGTTCTAGCTGCCACTGTATTTTCTACCACCATGTATTTGAAGTTTAAAAGGTAACAGTTTTCCATAGTGGTTGAACAAGTTTACACTCCCACCAACAGTATAGTAGTGATCCCTTCTGGCCACATCCCTGCCAGCATCTGTTGTTATTAGATTTCTTGATATGGCAGTTCCTCAAATGACTCAACATAGAGTTCCCTATGACCCAGCAATTCCACTACTTGGCATTTACCAATCATCCAGAAACAAGGACATACTAAATCCACTAGCACAACGATGTTCATTGCAGCACTATTTACCATAGCAAAGATATGGAACCAACCCAGATGCTCCTCAGTTGATGATTGGATCAACAAGACGTATTTATACACAATGGAATTCTATGCTGCCATCAGAAAGAACAACATTGCCCCATTTGTAAAAATAGAACGACTTAGAAAAGATCATATTAAGTGAAGTAAGCAAGATTCAAAGGAACATAGGTTCAATGGTTTCCCTCATTTGTCATAATTACTGCAAATCGTGGACTCTCCTAGCAGATGTTCACAATAGGGCAAAACCCAGATACATAAGGCCGTATAGGATGAGGATAAATGAAAAGACCTTCAAGTTATAAAAACAAGAGCCTGTGTGTGTGACTGTTTTTAATGTACCATGTTATTTCTCATCTCTTTTTGTTGTCCCTTGGTTATCTCATATTGTTACAGTATCTTACCTTGTTATCTGATATATTGTATATAAACTTTTTTATTTGAAATAGGATAGGGAAGGGGGGAAACAAAATAAGGGGGGGTGCAGGAGGGAAATGGGGACAAAAACATGAGAAGGGGTAGCAATGATTGTTAAGTAATGCAGCTTCTATCTGGTGAATATAATGTAACCCTTCTATTAATTACCATTTTAAAAAAGAAAGAAAAAAAAGGTGACAGTCTTGCTAGGTACCAGTGGCTCATACTTGTAATCCTAACTATTCAGGAGTCTGAGATTTGCAGATCATAGTTCGGAGACAGCTGAGTTAGGAAAGTCCATGAGACTCTTAACTTGTATTAATTAGCAAAAAGCTGAAGTGGAGCTGTAGCTCAAGTGGTATAGTGAAAGCCTTGAGCAAAAAAGCTAAAGCACAGTGTTTAGGCTCAGAGTTAAAGCCCTAGTAGCAGTACAAAAAAAGTTCAAAAGCAATATAGTTTTGCAAACTGCTTACTATATTTTCAGTGTGTATGTATGTGTGCATGCATGCATTCGTGTGTGTATGTGTGTGTGTAGTTGTATAGTAAAGAAAATCAGAAATACTACTTATGAAGCTATGATTATGATTGTGTGGTAATCCATTATATGAATTACCTTGGAATACTTAAATACTTAAGATATTGGCTGATATGGAAGACAATAGATTTAAGGTAGAAATCTATAGATAGCAAAATTTGGGGGAATCTGTGATTGGAGGAAAAATGAGAACTTTTCTTATCACCTGTTTACCTGATAGTGTGGCAAGCTGTCAAACACACTACTGAATGAATCAGATTTCACCCTTAAAATATTGGCAACAAGACTTATGATTGCTGTTTACTATCAAGTTTATCACACATGAATAAATAAATATAGCCTAAGATAAGTACCAAAAAAAAAGATTTCACCCTTAAAATCAGCTCTTGCAGAAAGAAAGCGGATCCGATTTTCTGTCTCCTAAGTTTGGTCATGGGAATCAATGATCACAGTAAAACCTGGGCAAAATCATGCAAGCTGGCACCACCAAATCAGGAGACTAATGTCTTTACTTAGTCAAACTTTGTTTCCTCTGCAGTTTTTAAGATTAAGAAAAGCTAATGCTGAGAAGAATATGGTTATGAATTCTGTGATCTACCTACCTCATCTTTGCACAGCTAGGCCTTATAGTCCTACCTAGAAGAAGCTGCTTTAGCTTGCCTAGTTTTCTCAGACTTGTGCTGATCAAGATTTCTCCCCTGTGACCACAGTGGGCTCTTTTTCAGATTGAAAAGTTGGGTCACTCTAGGCAATCTCAAGATCTTGTGGCTTCCTATGCTTACCTGGGATTTTGTTCCCTTCTTCATTTGGTGCCTATTGCTTAGCACCCCAACCTCTTGCTTATAAGAACTTCCTAAAAGGAGTTGAGAGTGAATGTATTTCGAAGCTCATCCCCTTTTAATGATTGGATGGAACAAGTGGTGGTGCTGGTGGGGGGGGGGGGCGCGGCGGTCTCTGACCTAAGTTTAAGGGACTAGCCATAAAGTGATGTGTCTTTCTTTCCTGTGTGTCATTAATTGATGAGAGTGCTTGCATTCTGACTGATGTGTTTTTTCCAGGGCAAGTTTCAGCCTCTAGATCAGGTTGTGGTGGATGATGTATTTCCCAATTGCATTTTGTTGCTGAAACTGCCAGAACTTGAGAAGTCACTTCACCATGTGACAGAGGAAAAAGGTATGGTATGTTGGCCTCTGAGAGGAGGCTGGTTAGGAGATCATTACACAGCAGCTTCAGAAGGCTGCCTGAGGATGCTTATTCTTCACTGGTGGTAGGGAAAGCTGTCACGCAGGGTGGCTCTACTCGTCAGTACTGTGTGTGGATCCTCTTGGAATGCCTACTCTAGAATAGCACACAGTGAAATCTGCTATTCATCTACAGGAAAGGAGTCAAAGAACATGGATTTAGCTTCAGTATTTCTTTGGCTAGTTCTTTGACTTTAGACAAGTGACTTTATTGCTTTATTCCTCAGTTTTTTCATGTATCAAAATCCTTCTGAGGTCTAGGCTTTGGGAATAAGTAAATCCATTCACTCACTTTGCTTTGAGTCTGATTGGGACAAGTGACACAGGCATGACAGGTACAAGTGAGCCCTGTGTTTCTAGGGCTGACTTGAGCTGGGCGTGGGTGGGTATTATGTTGCTTTCTGGTGAGAAATGACCTCTGAGTAGAGCCTAGAAGAATGAGTCAGAACAACACAACAAAGAAATGGGCATGTGCAAATGTGCTCCTGAAGGGAAGTTTGAAGGAATGTCATACAGGGTGGTAGAGGATTGCACTGGATTGAGGCCAGAAAATTGGGCAAAGGTTCAGAAGAGAGGGGACTGTGTCTGGTCTTGACTAAGAGTCATGGAATGCCTGTGAAAGTTTCATAAGGACAATGTGACAATGTAGAGAATGTACTAGAAAAGCCAGGACCAGGAGCAGAGAACTGTTATAGTGATCTGACCTGAGCTTAAGAGATGGAGCTAGAAGCAAGCTGTAGTTTAGACCCAGAATGAACCATATGCATGGTTAAATGTGGTCAAGGAACAAGAGTGATTTCTAGGTTATCTCCTTGATCCGGAGGAGCTCCTTGACCTAGAGGTTAGCTCCTTGACCCATAATGGCATGGAAAAACAGGTCACGGAGAGTAGATTGTAGCATTTATTTGTATGAATTTTGAAAGGAGGAAGTGAGGCACTGTGAGTGGATGTATTTTGACAGGTTAGAATCCCTGAAAAAACTCAACATCAGTATCATTAAAAAAAACCAAAACACCCGAATAGTTTTAGGGTTAATTTGGATAATGGGAATGAGAACAGGCCAATAAGCTGTAGTTTTGGGGTCATAGATAGCCTGGCCAACTGACAGTTCTGAGACTAACAAAGCAGTGACTCCAATAAATGTAAGTTTACAGTGGGAAAGGGAAAACTTTGCTGGTTGCATTTCACCTCTACTAATCCTTTCTTGGCCACGCTTAGGACTCCACTTTGGATCTAGGGCATGCGTGGCGCCAAGATCTTATCAAAGCAGTCCCATTAAAGGCATTCCCTGATGCTGAGTTTTTAGGAGACAGGAATCTTTTTGTGGGTGACAAATGAAATAGCCCATAACCACATTTGAAAGCTATAGTAATGAAGAATAATTACAAGTCATTTTAATTTCTGTCAACTTAACATGAGTTGAAAATGCAGTTAACTTATCCAGAATTCTGCCATTAGCCATATAAAAACAGTCATCTTAAAATAAAACTCAGAAACCCAGATGCCAAAAACAGGACTAATGCCTCACTGCTTGCTTGCTTCAAGTCTGTGTCTTAGAACAGGCCTTCTCTCTCCCATTCCTTCCTTTCTTCCAGCCAGCTGTTGTGTCATTATGTGAATTTCTGTCCCGGTCTCCTTTACTTTACTTTTCCACATTACCTAACTTTTGGAAGATCTGCACTTTCTTTTTGAAAGTAGCTGTTGCCAACTTTTATGTGTGTTGTATCATGTTGTATTGTGTGTGTGTGTGTGTGTGTGTGTGTGTGTGTGTGTGTGTGAGAGAGAGAGAGAGAGAGAGAGAGAGAGAGAGAGAGAGAGAGAGAGAGAGAATGAGGTTTCTAAAACCCTAAGCCTGATGTTTTTCTTTGTTTTGTTTGAATGATAGTGAAAGAAAAATCATTCAGAATAAGTGTTATTCAGCAAAAGATAACGTGCCCTAGGAGTTTTGGCAATTTTCTCAGAATAAATTATTTCCATGAAAGAACTGTAGTCTATAAAGTTTAAGTAAAGAAGGGTTTGAAAATAATCCTACCTATTCAGGAGATGGAGAACTGAATTTGTAGTTTGAAGTTAGCCTAGGCAGGAAAGTCTGCTGAGACTCTTTAGTTAACCAGTAAAAAGCCCCAGAATACATCCATGAGGGAGCAAAGGTATAAAAAGAAAAGCTGATGGATTTTTTTGGAGGGAGGGAAACTTTCTTCCCATGGGCCCTTGAGCAGATAAAAGTAAAACTTGAAATACTCTTCCCCTCCCCTCTCCAGTTTTGTAATAATTACCATGATAAAAGGCAGCCCAATAAAGGCATCAAAGGCAATAAATTTGGGTGCTGTCCTGATCTCTAGGTGTGTGTAAGCCTTCTCTGTGTTCGCCCTGATACAAGCCCAGCCACCATCACTGGATGACCTGAATGAATGTGGCTATGACCTTAGCCCTGCCTTCTTTATTAGTGCTGAAAGGGCACTAATAAATAAAGTCTTCAGTTTGCTTACTCTGGGGCTTAGAGTACATTTCTGGCCAAGAAAGTTCACATTTAGTGAATCTGTGACCAGGGAAGAGACTAGTAAAGAGTCATGAACTTTGCCTTGCCTGTAATAGTCTGCTTCATGGTGCAAGCCAAAGCTATACCAAACTGTCTGATGTGATTAACAGGAAGAGCCAGAAAACTTACCTGATTAAAATTACCCTACTACAGTTGCCAAGATTTGTCCCAGGAGACAGAGAAACAAGAGACCATATGAGTTTCTCAGTTATGGAAAACACTGAGAAAGTAGAAGTGAAAAACTGCTCTAGGCAGTTTATTCAACAATACATTGGGGAAATTCAAGTTTGTGAACCTATTACTCAATTGCTGAACGCGCAATTTAATTGTGGACTCACTTTTATTTCATCTTTATTCTGTAAGTCCAGTCTTTCCAGATGCTTGAGGCTAGTTTTATAGGCACCGGACACATAAGGAGAAAACCCTCTAGAATACACACATAATGTCTAACTCACTGACTCTTACAGTACAAAGTTTAGAACATGCTGTACTGTTGTGTTTTTCATAATTTGTACTCTCATGAATATTTTAATTTATAATTTATAAATTTCAAAATGAACCTGTAGTTTATGCACTGGATCTCATGTAGTACTCTGGATTACAGTTAGCACTTTATTTAGACCCTGTTTAATTTAAAGATAAGTTATAATTTTAAGTTTTTCTAGAAAGAAAACTCCAGGACCAGATGACTTCATTAGTGAATTCTATTCTACCTTAAGGAATAAATAATACTCAAAGCAGTAGTTCTTGTTCTAATTCTTTTGGCAAATAGAGGAGGAAGGAATTTTGTAAAACTAATTTTATGAGACTAGAATTGCCCTACTAATAAGTCAACTAGGCCAATATCTTATGCTATCATAGACTGAAACATTCTTAGCAAGGCATTATTAGATTTAATAATAATACCTTTTCTTTTTAGAAAAGAAAGTGTATAGTTTCTTATTTCTCAACTCACAGTAAAAGCCAGGAAAAATATATGGAAGTTTGTTGTCACAAAGTTCATATACTCTTCCTGAACCAATGTGTTAACTAAAAGTAGACCATGATACCTTAAATGTGTGTTAAATGAATAATGAACAAAACAAAACAAAAAATCATGTCTACAAAAATTAAATATATAAGCTCTATTGGGATTTATTATAGGAATGCAAGGTTGCTTGAACCTTAGAAAATTAGAGTAATTCATAAATTTACACATTACCAAAAGAAAACTAGTTAGTCACATCCAATAGCATAGAAAAGGCAGTAGACAATATTCATTCTTGAAGTAAATTCTCAGCAACAGAAGACAACTCTTCTAATATGCTAAAGGACATCCATGGCAAGCTCCTAATGTCATCTTTCTTGTAAATGACTTAATATAAACATATTGTCCTGTTATGTAGAAATGATTTCTTTATATCCTTATTCTGTAAACTTTTCCTCTTCTTTTTTTTTATTCTTTAAAGGTTGGTTAACAAACACACTCATCAGCTCAAGCCTATACTGAATCAGGATCATCCCACTCACTGTGTGCCACTTGCATACTGGAAGGACTACAGGGGCAGTGTAACACATGTGTGGTTATCTCCTGTGATAACTGTAGCTTCCCAACAGAACACTTCCTGGAGGCTATTTCACTGAGTACAGTCTGAAATAACAATAAAAGTAGTGTGCTTAGGACGTAAGCCAATCATGTCATTGCTTTTTTTTTTTAACATTGTTAAGTCATTTTACTGTACATAATTGTGTGGGCCAGACTTTTATACAGTTAACAGTGTAGTAGGTTTGTTCACAATAGTACTAATAGAAAGACATGAGTGATTCTTTGCATTCCTATATTATAATGCCTAGAACATTAGATGATACAGCTCTATTAGAATCTTACAGGACCATTATTTTATATATAATCTAAAATGTTGTTCTACAGTATATGACTACTAGCTGTGAACAGCTGGATGGTAGAACAAAAATATACCATTTATATGATCTTCAAAAATTATGAAGTATCAAGGAATAAATGTGACCCAGTATATATGTAAGATCAGTATAAGGAAAACTACAAAACATTGCCAAGGGAAATTAATAAAAAATTAAATAGGTAGAGAAATATAACACATTCATAGATTGAAAGATTCCAAATTGTTCAGTAGATTCAATGTTTAGCAGACTTTCTTTGGTAGAAATTGATAAACTAACTCTACAGTTTATATGACTCTTGAAAGGACCTATATAGGCTTAACACTTTAGAAAAATAATGAATATAAAGAACTTACATGAACTATTTTTAAGTCTTATTATAAAGTTGTAATAACCAATTTAAATAAATAAATGAAGCAGTAACCAGGTGCTGGTGGCTAGCACCTATAATCCTAGCTGCTCAGGAGGCTGAGATCTGAGGATTGCACTTCAGAGCCAGACCAGCATGAAAGTTCATGAGACTCTTAACTCTAAGTAACCACCAGAAAACCAGAAATGGCACTGTGGCACAATGGTAGAGTGATAGCCTTGAGCTGAAAAGTTTAGGGACAGTGCCCAGGCCCAGAGTTCAAGCCCCACGACTGACAAAAATAAATACATAAATATATAAAATGAAGCAGAATGGAGAATCTAGAAGTGATCTACACTTATATAGTCAATTGACCTTTTCCAAAGTTGTCAAAATAATTCAGTGGGAAAAGGATCATTTTTGTTACAGATGTTAATGAAAAACTGGATATCCATCAAGTATGGTTATCTTAGTACTAAAAATGCACAAGGCAAGATGATTTTGAGTTTGAGGCTAGCATTGGCTATATAACAAGATCCTAACTCAAATAGATAGATAGATAGATAGATAGATAGATAGATAGATAGATAGATAGATAGATAGATAGATAAGTAAGTAGGTAGGTAGATAGGTAGATAGATAGGGAAAAGTAAGGAAGAAGGAAAAGGAATCTAATGAACATTGACCCTACACTCACTCTCAGAGAAATTAACTCAAAATTAATCTTTCCCTTAAACGAAAACTTCTAAAATTCTAGTAGGAAATGTAGGATAAAATCTTTATAATCTTTGGAATATTTCTTAATGTTCTCTCAAAAATTTCTAAGACAAAAATGTCCATTAAAAAAAACCATCGGCTGAATTTATCCAAATAGCTATTTTTGTTTTTTTTCATTTTTCATATATTTTTATTATAATTAATAGAAGGGTTACATTATATTCACCAGATAGAAGGTGCATTACTTCACATACATTGATACCCTTTCTCATGTCTTTGTCCCCATTTCCCTCCCCCCACCCCTACCCCTCATCTTTTTTCCTCCCTTCCCTATCCAATTTCAAATAACCAATTAAGCATATATAAAATATATCAGATAACAAGGTGAAGTATTGTAACAATATGGGATAAGCAAGAGACAGCAAAAGAGATGAGAGATAACATAGTACATTAAGGACAACAATCACTCTTACATGGCTTTTGTCTCTATATCCTGGAGGTCCTTTCATTTAGTGTCATACTATATGGCCTTATGTATCTAGGTTTTGCTCTATTGTAAATCTCTGCTAGGAGAGCCCAAGGTTTCTACTGATTATGACAAATGAGAGAAACCATTGAGCCTATGTTCCTTTGAGTCTGGCTTACTTCACTTAATACGATTTTTTCTGAGTCTTTCCATTTCCTTACAAATGGGGCAATATCGTTCTTTCTGACTGCAGCATAGAATTCCATTGTGTATAAATACCACATCTTGTTGGTCCACTCATCAACTGAGGGGCATTTGGGTTGGTTCCATATCTTTGCTATGGTAAATAGTGCTGCAGTGAACATCGTTGTGCTAGTGGCTTTAGTATGTCCTTGTTTCTGGACGATTGGGTAAATGCCCAGTAGTGGAATTGCTGGGTCATAGGGGAGTTCTATGTTTAGTGTTTTGAGGAACTGCCATACTGCTTTCCATAGTGGTTGAATGAGTTTGCACTACCACCAACAGTGTAGTAGTGATTCCTTCTGGCCGCATCCCCTCCAGCATCTGTTGTTATTAAATTTCTTGATCCTGGCCATTCTAACTGGAGTGAGGTGGAATCTTAGAGTTGTTTTGATTTGCATTTCTTTTATGGCCAGAGATGTTGAGCATTTCTTCATGTGCCTATAGGCCATTCTTATTTCTTCTTCAGAGAAGACTCTCTTTAAGTCTTTGGTTGTTTCTTTGGAGATTAGTTTTGTAGTGATTCAATTTTTTGAGCTGCTGATATATTTTAGATATGAGGCCTTTGTCCATTGTCTAGTTAGTGAAGATCTTCTCCCACTCTGTAGGCTTTCTAGTTAATTTGCTAGCTATGTCCTTTGCCATACAGAAGCTCTGCAGTTTAATGCAGTCCCACTTATCCAGACTTTCTCTGATTTGTTGTGTTTCTTGGTCTTTATTAAGAAAATTTTGACCTGTGGCAAGGAGACATAGTGTATCCTATTTTTTCTTGTAAAGTTTTCAGTGTCAAATAGCTATTTTTGAAAGACATTGTTAAGAATGAAGGGAAATTAGAAGTTGTGGAACCCATGTACCTGACTAATGACACTGAAAGATGGTAGATGTGGCAAGTTTTTTCATCATTCAGTAATTCTACTTCCAGACACAAAAATACACATCCATTCAAATATTATGTAAGAATGCGGCCTTTTGTGTTATTTTTGGGGATGGGGGGAGGTAATAGATTTTCTAGGTAGTAATAATATTAAATATGCATATGTGAAAATGGAAGCCAATGGTGTGGGCTTCTTTTCTCATCACACATTCTGTTTTCCATAGGACTGAGTTATAGAGTGATTGAGGCAAGGGAGTGTAGAGCTCTGGCTGAGATTTTAGTTCAAAATAAAGGTGAGTGGTTTAATGACAGACACAGAGCCTCAGTTCATGTTTTTGTCACTCCTGATTGGGTTTGTTTTATAATTCTGAGGCAGGACACTATCATCCCAGGAAAAAAAAAGGTTCAGTTATGGAGGATCAGAGCTGGCAAAAGAATCAGAGAAGTTGTCAGAACCATAGAAAGCCAAGAGTGGCATTGAGATTAGAGTGGGCAGAGATACCTAGGTGTAGATCTTTTTACTCTTGTTTAAATGAACAGCAGATCCATTGCTAGGAAGTCAGCTTGGGCAAAAAAGCTGAGGCTCTTGCCTACTTGCCATTGTCTCTGTACAATTTATAATGTCACAGAAACTCAGTCCTCCAACATGGGATTTCTTTCTAGAAGTCCAATGCACTATCCATTGCGCCACAGAGCCAGTTCAACATGGGATTTCTAAGCTGGTTTTCACTTGAGATTTACTCTCAAAGATAAGATGTATGTAAAGAGCCTGAATAAGCATTAGTTTCTGGTGCAATTAGCAAGTAGCAGTGTCCTCATTTTTTTCTTAGTTAATATGAAGTATTTTCTGTGTAGTAGGCACTGTGCTATAGGA
This sequence comes from Megascapheus bottae, assembly GCF_031878675.1. Lineage (NCBI taxonomy): Eukaryota > Metazoa > Chordata > Mammalia > Rodentia > Geomyidae > Megascapheus > Megascapheus bottae. Next base: position 45,799,742 of record NC_143519.1, read on the forward strand.
TTTATGTAGATTATCCATTCATTTCATGTATAAAAGAGCCTTCACACAACTGGAAACAGGTTTTAAGAGGGTGCTTCCCCTTGGAGGAGATGCATGCTAGGGTGCACATAGGCTCAGGCAGATAGTTCATTTTGTTGTTCATACCTCAACAACAACATCTCCAAGAGAGACAGGAGAGTCCCTTCCCCTCCCCCCCCCAGAAGATTCAGGGAGTGGGAGTTCTATCAGAAAATTTGGAGGTAGGTGCTAGAGAGGTGAACAATAGAGAAGGATTTCTTGAAAGAGACAAGCTCTGGACATTTTTGGAAAGTCTGATGGGGAATGGAACTTGTAAGTCTTTCAACAGTATACAAGTATTGAATGACTGCTTTGTGCCCATAAAATTTCTGACTTATTCATACAGTGGGACACTGTTTCCAGAGAAATGGAGTCCAGTCTTCTGGGCCTTGGTTCTACAGTAAGCTATTTGCTCTATCTGACTATAGAAAGAAGAGCTGTTCTCAGACTTCTAATGGGATGTCGTATGCAGCCATCCTTCCTCATTACTCCAGCATCCTCAGGAGATGGGAACTAGGGTCCTGTTCCCACTCTGTCCTGTCTACTCCTGTCCACTGTTGTCAGCCTTTGGCTCAAATGAGATAGGGTGTGTGTGCAAAATACACCAAAACTAAGATTGAGGACCTTTAGTCCCTTTCTTGGGATTGCAAAAAACTACTCCTGAGTAAGTAATGTCCATTTCCCAAGATACAGAGGGGAGGAAGGGAAAGTACTGTCCTGTGTACTTCATAGATGGTTAGATTGCATTTGCCTTTGGCTTTCAGTGGTCATAAAGGGGTGACTCCTATGTGGTCATAAAGGAAGCTAAAGTGGGATATGGCCCTTGCTAAGTAAAAGAAAAAGAAACTCCATGAAAAGCATTGCAGAGGAAATCCTGGCTTAATCACATGGCATATAAAGCTATATGCATTGTGAGGAGAGGAAGTATAATTTATAAGAGGTGGACCTTTAATCCCTTTAAAGGGCTCAGTTGAGCCCACCATAAATCTAAATTCCCCTGAAATAGCTATGCTTATATTGGTAATACATTAAAAGACAGCTGTATCTCATCTTTTATACTCCACTAATCCCACCAGGGCAGCATTGAGTAGTTAATAAGATTTCTTTACCCCTGAATATATGCAGTGAACTTCATAGGCACCTGCTTTGTTTTATTTCTTTTCCCCCCTTGTGACTTCCGTTTTTATTTTAGAAAGGTAGTCTTTCATTGAAAACTTTAAGGTGAACTTAAGTTCTCCAGAAGAAATAGATTGCTTAGTGTGTTAGTTGGCTGAGTTTTCAAAATTACCTCTTCTACAGAGTTGTTTGTATAATTTGAGGGTTTTCTTACACTCCCGTTCATTTAATGGTAGAATGACTTCTGACATTTTTTAAATGTCTCATGATGTTTCTCAGATTTATGAGTGTTTTTAGAACCATAGCAGTATAAAATATTTTTAAATTGTTAACTTATAATTAATGTAATCTTATGTAGTTTTTTTTGTTTAACTCACACTGTATTTCTTTTAATTTAGAAATAGACAAGAAGAAGTATTACAAGTATAGTGAAGAAAAGACATTAAAGTGGCTAGAGAAAAAGGTATAGTACCTCTTTTGCTGCCTTTCAATTAGAAGAAATATTAATGTTGTTTCTAGACAAAATCTTTAGCTAAGGCAGTAAGACTGGGTCCAAAGGCCATGTATATCCCCGTGAAAAGAGAAGAGCTGTATAGAGAGATCTAAGACTAAGGAGAAAGTTGATTTAACCTTACCCTCCTTTTTCCTTGGTCCTACCATGGAATGCAAGGATTTCTGTTGGTTAGTGCAAACTCAAGTCCTTAAGCCCCATCATGCCAGGCCTGATTTTGTTGGCTGTAGTTAACTCCCAGCTATCTCCAGAGCTGTTTGTCCTCATCTTCCAAGAGGAAGGAAGAAGGGAGGGAGGGACAAACGGAGGGAGAGACGTGAAAGAACCTTGATTCCCTTGTGGCTGCTTCTAGGTTCATCAAACTGTGGCAGCTTTAAAAGCCAATAATGTCATTGTCGGTGCCCGGGTCCAGTCAGCTCTGTTCTCTGGTGACCAGGTTTCTAATGACAAAGAAGGTAAGTAAATTGTTTCATCTGAAATTGTTTTTGTCTGGAGTTCTTTTTGTTGTTGTTTTTTCAAATGCTTATCTAAGGAGTTAAAAATCTCACTGTTGCAGAATTAAGATATTGTCACTCTTCCTATCCTTCCCAATACTCTCATTGGCCTTGGGACAAGTGTGTGCCTTACTTCAAAATCCAGGAGTATTTCCCCCTCACATCATGACTGTTATTACTTGGTACTTGTGTCCTTTCATTCAGCAAATAGCTGTTTTACACTACTAGTGAGAACACGCTTAGGGACCCTTGCTATCATTTATTGAGTGTGTGTGAGATGTGCCAGCCCTTGGTTAAGTGGCTTATATAACAAATATTTCTCATCTGACCTCACAGGAAGACTCAGGAAAGCTGAGGCTCATTCTGGAGTTGCCTTGCTAGCAAACGACAGAGCTGAGATGCAGGTGGATTTTGGCACTCACTGTCTCTGCTCTTTACCTTGTTGGGCTGTTCCCCCAGCATAGGGAACCAGCACATAGGCTTCACTTTGTTCCCATAAGGCATATTTCCTTAGGTAGCTCTCAATGTTTTGATCTTAGGTGAAAATTGATTCACTTTGACAATTCTTTTCTTTTGGTTACTAAGGAACTTTATTTTGCCTTTTTTTCAGTGTAGTGTCCTTTTATTTTTTCTAAAAGAAAGACACATGCTAGGTGCTGATGATGTATACCTGTAATCTTAGTTATTCAGGAGAGATCTGAGATCTCAGAATCGTGGTTTGAACTCAGCCCGGGCAGGAAAGTCTGTGAGACTCTTTCCAATTAACTACCAAAACCCTGGAATTGGGACAATGGGTCAAATGGTAGAGGGCTACTCTTGTGCACAAAAGCTCAAGGCCGGTGCCTGAGCTCTGAGTTCAAGCCCTAGGATCAGCACAGGAAAAAAGAAAAAAGATACATAAATACCTTGTATTATTACAATTGGCTTTTCATATTCAGAGAATTCAACTAAGAAAGCAACCTTAAATTATAATTTTGTTTCCTTTTGTTTACTGGCATTTGGTGAGCATCCACTATGCAATATGTCACGTTTTTGGAATTGTTTTATATCTTTCTTCTGTCCTGACAGATAAATATTAGTATCCCTAGTTTACCAGTGAGGAAACTGAAGTGAGAGCTTACATGGATTTTCTAAATCCAGATAGAGGAAGAATTTTAACTGAGGTCAATTTGACTATAATACCATCATAATTTTACTAATTTTTTCATCATTTTTCTCTTTCAGAGGATTATGTTCGCTATGCCCATGGTCTGATCTCTGATTACATCCCTAAAGAATTAAGTAATGGCTTATCTAAACACTTAAAGTATGTGTGTTTTTTCATCTTTAATTGTAATTAACAAGTTTTTGTGCCTCTTGTTTTTCCCAGCAATTGCTTTCCTAGGAGGATGTGATAGATTATTGTTCGGCCATTCATATATCATATGGATCAGAGTTGATTTCTAAGTTCATAGTAGTTGACTGGAATGAATTGACTAGGAAAAATCTGTAGTAGTGAGTGTTACAATTGGAATCATTGCTTTGTATGATTGTGGAGAATAAAGTTCATTAAAATTTAATCCTTAATGAGACTCCACTAATTTAAAGTGAGAGTAAGAGAAGCTAATCACAATGACTTATACCTATAATCCTAGTTGAGAAAGAAAGGATCTCAGTTAGAGGCAAGTCCTAGCAGAAAAGTTTGTGAAGCCCCTTCTCATCTGATAAGGATACATGGTGACATGTACCTATCGTCCTAAGCTATGTGGGAAGCTGAGGTTGTGAGAACTGAGGTCTCAGGTCAGCAAAGGCAGGAAAGTATTCAAGGCTTCCATTTCACTGTACACAGTAGCACATGCCTGTTATCCCACCTAGGACTGACGGCCTAAAAGTAGAGGACACAAAACGAGACTCTTAAAGATAACCGGCACAACTATTCATAATAGCTAAATTATGGAAACAGCCTAGATACCCTACAACAGATGAGTGGATTGCTAAAATGTGGTAAATATACAGAATGGAATTTTACTCATCCATTAAAAAGAATAAGAGTATGTCATTTGCTGTGAAATGGATGGACCTAGAGCAAATCATGCTAAATAAGGTCAGCCAAGTTCAGAGACACAAACAGCACATGTTTTCTCTCATATGTTGAAGCTAGATATAACGTATAACTGAGCACGATAACCTTGGCATTCACATACAGACTAATGGAGGATACCCTTAGGGGAGGAACCCAAAGAAGTAACTTCTCTTAACATTTAAAATACTATTCATTGAAACAAACTCCAGGAAATGGAATTGTATGGGTTTTGTTGTTATTGTTGGTGATACTAGTGGTAGTATTTGGTTTTGCTTTCTGTTTTTCCCCCCTTTGGTGGGAAAGAGGGTGCAGAGAGGGAAAGGAAAGGTGAACAAATGAAATCATACTATTCAGTATATACTATGTGGAAAATGGCCTATGTATCTTGTGGTCAGGGATGGAGGAAGGAAACTGGGGGAAAGGGAAGGAAGGGGTGACATTCTCCAAAAAGAAATGTTTCCCTGGATTTCTTAGCTGCTTGGAAAGAAACTTTGGGTATTTTGTTATTTGTTTAGATTTGGGGTTTTTTTTTTGGTCAGTCCTGGGGCTTGAACTCAGGGCCTGAGTATAGTCCTTGGGCTTTCTCAAGGTTAGAGCTCTACCACCTGAGCCATTGCATCACTTCTGGCTGTTTTTCTATGTATGTGATACCAAGGAATCAAACTCAGGTCTTCATGCTTGCTAAGCAAACACTCTACCATTAGGCCATACTCTCAGCCCTTGTTTAGATCTTTTTAACTGAAATGTTTTAATTTGGATTAAAGACTTGGAGGGACAGAGAGAACAGCAATGGAATTTTTGTTTAATAGCAGAAGGGATAGAGTTGTGTGGCTTTTCTGAACAGTATAACTAGAATAATTTGTATTTGTAAATGAACTATTTATGAAGACAAAACACTCCATTGTCAAAATGAGAAATTATGGATGACAAAGAAAAGACTGTATTTCAACAAATGAGTTCTATTTCTTAGACAATTCCCCTAGATGGAATTAAGGAGCAAAATAAAGATTCATTCATTTAGACTGTAAGGTCTGCCGAAAGGAAACTCCACACAGTTCAGGAGAAGAGGGTTTATTGCATGAGGAAAGAGCAGATTCCTGCCGCCCAAGATGGAGTCGGATGAGCAAGAAAACTTAGGGTGGGAAGTGAGAGATTATATAGGGGTATAGACACAGCGGAAAGGATGTGATCACAGAGGACGGGGAAATACCTCAGTGGGAACCTCCCACTGCCCCGAGGCATGCCAGTTGCCAGGGTTATAGGTGCTGGGCAGGGATTTCCAGGGTGCATTGGGAGAGAGCCAAGGGAAGAAGTCATTTCTTCCAGTCGGACCTAACAGACAGATTTCATTCTTCACTCTGAAAAGACACATGGAGGTAAAGCTATAAGAAAATAGGGACTACCTATGTCTTAAATTGGCCCAGTTTCTTTATGAAAAACCATAACTGTGATTCTTTTTTTTTTTTTTTAACTTCCTTAGGCTTCCAGAGCCTTCCACTCCACTGCCAAACCCTCCATCAAAGGTAAGAAAGTGTGGCCAAGCTATCTCTAGGGGCTTGGAAAAATATAACATGTTTTACCACATGAATTTAGCTTGTTCTCTGTATTTTAAAGCATACAAAATCCATCTTGCATGGAGTATTGCAATGTGGAATGTAGACTGTACTGGGTTCTCCAATAATATTGTTTATTTTTTTACAATTTACCTGAATACTGAAAACTAGATTCGTTTTAGCAAGATACCTCTATAAAAGTATTACAGATAAATTTTTATTTTTCTAAAGATAGGCTCTTAAACTCATGATTTTCCTGTTTCTGCTTTCTGGTACTGGCATGCTAGGTATGGATCATCACACCTAACTGAAATCTTCTTAAGTTAGCTAGATCACTTAATTAATTTTAGTAATCACCCAGAATCCTCTACACACAATGTAAACATAGTTTGCTGAATCTAATTGTTAACACAAAGGTATACAGAACATGATTTTTGTAACAAAGCATTCTTTGAAGAAAAATAATCTTGTTTGCCGGGAGGGTAGCCTAGTGGTAGAGTGCTTGCCTAGCATGCACAAAGACCCGGATTCGATTCCTCGGTACCACATACATAGAAAAAAGCCAAAAATGGTACTGAGGCTCAAGTGGTAGAGCTCTAAACTTGAGAAGAAGGACAGTGTTCAGGCCCTGAGTCCAAGCCCAGGACTGGCAAAAGAAAAAAGAAAAATAATCTGGTTTTTATTCTGAATTTGAAATGAAGCTGTATGTAAATCTGATCTGTTAGTGGGAATCCATTTCCTCTTCCAGACTTTTATACTGTCACCCACAGCTCTTCTACAGATTGTGCTCATTTCCCAGATAGGAAGGAAGACTAGAGGAGCCAGTCATTGATGAACTGCTTGATGGCAATCTTAGCATATCTCAGATTAGGCTTCATCTCATCTACTGCTTCAAGACAGGATAATACACATTTATCCCTCCTCTCTGTGTGGTTGTTCGCCGCTGGGTTGAGGAGTTGATGCTTTGAGAGCATGCAGTGCCCATGTTGATGGTGCTGAACAACTTTTCTTTACTGTAAATGCCTTCATTCCTTGGGCTTCAGGATAACCAACACACTCTGGATTTTTCTTCTTCTTTTTCTTGTATCATGTCCTGTTTGAAGATAATGGTAGGAGCTCCAAAAACATGCATTATCTTGAATTTTACTTGGAAATTGAGCATGTGTTAGTGTTAGTTTTGAGCCACTAAACAGTAAGTCTATTAAAGCAGATTTGGCTTTTACTCTTCTGAAGAATAGCTTAGGGAACAGAAAAACAACTATTTTGCTCTAAGAAGGTAGGCACTCTGAAAGAAATTGTTTCTTATTTCTCTCTATCAGAAAAGTTAAGAATATTTCTTTCCCTCCCCAAATAAGTAACTTAAAGATCATCCATGGATTCATCTAAACCTATTCTTGAAAATTTTTAGCATCTGTTACTTTCTGGAGTAATGCATTCCATAAGTTTATTTTTCTTTTTTCCATTTTCTGTTATTTTAATTTCCAAGATTTTAAGTCATTTGTATTTTGTCATTTATATCTCAGATTCATGGTCATGTTTAGATTTAGGCTCCCTAAAGCATAAGTCTTTGCTAAACTCTTATTTTTGGAGTGAGAAAGCATCCCAGACAACACATAATAGATGAACTAGAATGGCGATATCCAACAAAATTACAATTGTAATTACATTTGTACCAGCTGGATTTGGCTAATGGGGGCATAGTTTGTTTTTTTATTTATTTTTTTCTTTGATTTGGCTCAGCATCTTATCACTGGACCTCAGCCTCATCTCTTAGGTTATATTACTTACTTTTCAAGGCTTTCTTCTCTATGTGTTTTCCTGGTATTCTGGTATACATAGTACATATTGTATTGGATGTTGTACTGTAGGTTAAGCAAGTGTAAGCTATCTTTTCTACTGTTTTACCTGTGTGTGCCCTGGATTTGATTGATTTTTCTTACAGCAATATGCTTATCTTCAGGAACTTCCTTCCGACAGCAGCTGTTGGGCATCTCTGCCTCTACTTGTAATGGCTGGATGGAGCCTATTGTCCTTACTGTTTTGCCTCATTGTCCCTTACTATCACAGAGCTGCCTGTTCTGACGCTGAACTTCTTCCTTCCCCATCTTTAGTCTTTTGAATTTGTCACTGTCAACTAGCAGAGCTGAATGCATTCAGCTCTGGAGACATTCCCATTCTCTTTCTTGCAGACTATTTGTAAGATAATAAGTACAGGCCTGACATTAATCCCTGTGGTGCTCTGTTTTTCTCTTCTAGAACTGTATCCCTTTGGTTACATCCTTTGTACTGGCTTCTGAAACACTCATCTCTTTCTGCTGAAGTGTCCCCCACACCATAAGAGGGGGACACTTTTCTTTCTTTCTTCCCCTCCTCCCATCCCCCAGGGGCTTGAACTCAGGGCCTGGGCACTGTCCTTGAGCTTTCTCAAGGCTAGCACTCTACCACTAGGCCACACTCCCAAGCCAAGGACTCACTCTTTTAAATAACAAGAATCTTAATAAATATTATAACCCCATTTTTCCAACATTTCCAACAGTGCATTCATAACTGGTATCTTGTTTGAATGTGTGTTATTTAAACATCTGATCCAACTCATTGCCCTTATTAAACATTTTATATTCATATGGAAAGACCTTTGTCTTAAGCTCTAGCCATGAACTTTTACAGCTTGAAATTTTATTCAAGTGAATAATGTCCAAGTGTTTATAATGACCTATCTGTGAGATACAGTTCATTGAACACATCCTCATGTCTTCATGCTCTCTAAGTTCTGAAATACTTGTGGCCTTCAGCATTATGAGCTATGAGTTCCACTTCACTAGTTTACAGTAACTTTCTAGTAAAGATAGGTGTCTCCTAGCTGCCATTTTCTGTCTTCATTTAAACGTGAACATGCATTTATGAGAAAATTGAATACATCCATTCACTCGATGCTAGTGGGTCAGTTCATTTGTGGTAAACCAGTCTTTTGCTTTTAACGATTTATTTGCTAGAGATTGCTATGTGACAATTCCCTCTTTTTTTGTTTGTTTGTATTGTTTTGTTTTTGTGACAAAGCTTTTGAAAATCTTTTATAAAGTTTTATCTCCACATGTCTTGGAGGCTATGACATCTGTTAGCACCACCTCTACTGGTGCTTTGGTTAACAAGGCAGGGGCATGAAGAAAACTGGGGACAAATCTGTTTCCTAAGGATATAATCCATTCTGGCTCATGTGTATTTCCACTAACAGCTTGAAGATCTTTAAGACTCCTAGTTATAATAATCACCATTAATCCTCCGTGTCAAACAAGACTCATCTGCCTTGCGTCTTACCTTTTCCATGAAGTGTAATCATTCTATATTATAACTATTAAGGCCATAGTCTAGTGCTTTCTAGGATTCTCACATACATTGGTGCAAAACACGCTAGTGGAAGGTTCAAATACAGAGATTCAACTGAGCTACGTTGAGCCTAATGGAGACCACATTTTTTTTCTTTTGTCCTAGTTTGTGGGGCTTGAACTCTGGGCCTACGCGCTGTCCCTGAACTCCTCGGCTCAAGGCTAGTACCCTATCCCTTGAGCCACAACTCCACTTCCAGTTTTCTGGTGGTTAATTGGAGATAAGAGGCACACAGACTTTAGTGCCCAGGTTGGCTTTGAACCGAGATCCTCAGATATCAGCCTCCTGAGGATTGCAGGTGTAAGCAACTGGCACCCAGCTGAGACCACACTTTTATAAAAATTAATTTCTCAATCAAGTCCTCTACTAGGTGACCTGAGCTATTCATTTAGATTTCCTCTTACTGGCTGGTTGTTGTATATTGACATTCTCATGTAGATTAATTGAGATAGCTGAATTTAAAAAGAGGGAAGGATGTGAAGTTATTCAAAGATGGTAATAATAGAATAACGCTGCCCTGTCTTCATTTTGGGCATAAATCAGCCCCAAAGGTGAATGAAGAGTGGATTGCAACTGGACACCTGGCTCTCTGCCCGGGAATGATTTACATTTAACCCTTTGACTATCCTTAAGGTCTACAGCACCCATATGCCCACTGTAGCTAGTATATATAAACTGTTAAGGGGCTGAGGCCAGGTTGTATCATATCCCACCATCCATAAGGATTCTTTCTGGAAGTGATTTGTGGCTTCCTTCCCTAAAGAGGTGTCCAAATTAAAAGGAGTTTAGAAAAAGTACAATCATTGCCAGATCTGTGCTCCCTGTGTAGGAGTGAATTTGCACATTCAGTTGGTTGTTTCAATGGATTGGTGTAAGTGGCAGAGTGATATTTGATGCTGCTTCACTGCTCTAACATTGCAGAAACCAAAGTTATCAGATGAGCCTTTAGAAGCAAAAGAAGATTACACTAAGTTTAACACTAAAGATTTGAAGACTGAAAAGGTATGTTTATCCAAGTGTAGTAGCTGCTGCATCTGTCTCAGCCCTCAGTGAGTGATAAATGTACGTATCTAGGAAAAGTTGCATGATTGATTATAGGAAAAACTGTTCACTTGTATTTCTGTTTAATAGTTCTGTTTAATAGTTCATTCAAAATAGTGTATGATAGTGAAAGCATTAAGACCTTTTATACACCAAAGAAAAAAACATTGTGCTTAGCAACAGTGTCCTGAAGTTTTGCCATGTGTTTGTTGGTTGATAGGTGGGAAGTTTCACTGCAGGTAACTATTTTGTTACCCCAACTGTTCCAAAACTCCCCAGAAATTTGATAATAAAAATTATTAATAATAATTCCACTATTCAGAATTCACCTTACAAATATGAGTTAAATAACATTTCTTACTGAGTTACACATGCTTTAAAATAACAAGTGTTGGCATTGCAATTCTTACACAGCTTTTGGTTCTGACCCTTTTAGTTATCAGTATATTGTAAAAATGTTCACATAACATTACACATTCTTTGAAATTTGAATCATAGTTTCATGATGCCCAATCATGAGACCTTATTCCATCACAAGGAATATGACATTTAATCAGTCCTTTACATTTAGACATACAGGTTATTTCTGCACTGTTCTTTTTATTTAATGAAGGGATAGACATTTTTATTTTTACAGCCTGCATCCTTGATGATTTCATTAGAGACAGTTTAGAACTAACTTAGGGATCATGAACTTTGACAAAATTTAAATATATATATATATATATATATTCAATTTTGAAAATTGACATACTTTAAAAATGTTTTTTACTCCCAGTTATTTGTATCTGCTTATGGTACAAATAATTTTCTGGTGTTTTTAGCGTTTTCAATTGATTTTTTAAAAAGAATTTTAAACTTTCTGAGGTTAAATATAGGAATTGTTTGTGAGTGTATGTGTGTGTGTGTTTAATTGTGTTTATGCTTTGCCCATTTCAAGATAACTTCCTTTTAAATTTCAAACAGTTTAATGTTTTCATAAATTTCATTCTTTTATTAATACGTAGTTTTATCTGGACATGTGATATCTGAGAATAAGCCAATTTAAGACTGACCTAAATAGCCATTTCTCTGTAGAGAATTTCTCAGAGAGAATCTTTCTGCCTTGCCTTCAGGAGAAGTGACACTTCCCAGTATTTCTGTTTGCCCAGACATCAGTGCTAGAAGAGGGTTGGATGAGAATTATAGTTAAATGCACGGGACCATTTTTCTGAAAGAAAATGTCACTTTTCACCATCTAGTCACAAATTAAGGCTACCAAAGGTACAAGTGGCAGAATGAGATGCAAAATGGCAGAATCATACCCTGTGTCCTTAAAGGATGCTTGGACGACTAACTAACTGGTCTTACAGCTCCTAAGGAGACAAATGTTAAATTTTTTTTCTGATCCCCATTATTAATTCTTCTTCTAAGCAAGTTGTGACACTTCCTAATAAACTTGGCTATTATTTATCATCCTCTAGTTCATTTTACAGAACATTCCCAGTGACCAGGAAGAGAAAGAAATGTACAGGACAGAAGTATTTGAAGGCAGCTTTATGGAAAGCTTTTCTTTATAGAAGAAAACAAAACAAAACAGGACAGCTATCCTGCTGGCCTGGGATAATTGACAATATAGGTCATCTTTTGAATATGATAGGGCTGTCCTTGGTTTCCCATAGAGTGAGTGAATAAAATCAGATAGTAAATTGCTGTGAATTATTCATCATGTGGTAATACAAGTCTGTAATTCCTCCCCCTGACAATTGCCGCCTGTGGCAGTCCCATTGTTTGTGTTATTACACTTAATGCACCCTCCAGAATTATTCCCCCAAAGTAAACCACCACTTGTACCATTCCTACTTAGAAGGTGGCAGTTTTGTCTTAACATATTCCATTTCTGAAGTCTGAATTCTGAATAGATATCAGAACTTGCTTCACTCCCTTACGAAGCTGTTAGCAACAGATGCTTACCTCCCTGAGTGGACCTTGAGGCATGCACAGTCTTGTCTGATTTGCATGTTTGATTTACAAATTTTATACATTTGTAACAATTTTTCTCTCTTCACAACAGAAAAGTAGCAAAATGACTGCAGCTCAGAAGGCTTTGGCTAAAGTTGACAAGAGCGGAATGAAAAGTATTGAAGCCTTTTTTGGGGCAAAAAGTAAAAAAAAAATCGGGAAAATGTGAAACTTTGGAAATAAAATCTAATAAAGCAAAACAAATTGTTTGCTTCACACATGTTCCATTTTCATTCTTCCTCCCTGTTGTACCTCCTGATCTTTAAACACCTCTTTGGCAGGGAAAAACTTTCATCCTTCAGTTTTGGATTTAAATTTAGCATTTCTGAGCAAAATACGTTGTATAGCTTCATGATTGTGGCATTCATTGTCTTTGCCAGAATGAAAAGCAAGCTTGTGAACTGAGGTAACATAAAACTGGATATATCACTCATAAACTAGATGTTTGAGAGGATGGCTTGCCCTTTACACGGTAAGCGTGGTTTTCAGAGTTCTGAAAGAAATAGAAAACAAGACTGTACATTTTAGTAAGCTTATATTTAAAAGGTTTTTTTGTTTCTATAAATACATTTTTCAGAAAATAGAGAAAAGAATAAAACAAAATTGTAATCCCCTACCTTTTCATTGCCCAGAGATAATTTGATGTATATTCTTACCAAAAAAAAGTTGAAAAAAATCATCAAAGGAATTATAATGCAGTTTTAGTAGCCTTCATATCATTTTCTGAGCATTTTCCTAGGCTAATAGGTATTCTTTTTTTCCATATTTTTTATTGTAATTAACAGAGGGGTTACATTATATTCACCAGATAGAAGGTGCACTACTTCGCAAACATTGATATCCTTTTTCATGTCATGGTCCCCATTTCCCTCCCCCCCTCGCCGCTCATCTTGATGTCCACCCTAATTTCAAATAACCAATTAAGCACATATAAAATATATCAGATAACAAGGTGAAGTATTGTAACAATATGAGATAACCAAGGGATAACAAAAGAGATGAGAGATAACATAGTACTTTAAGGACAACAAAATCACTCATTATATGGCTTTGTTTCTATATCCTGGAGATCCTTACATTTAGCGTCATACTATATGGCCTTATGTATCTAGGTTTTGCTCTATTGTAAATCTCTGCTAGGAGAGCCCAAGGTTTCTACTGATTATTACAAATGAGGGAAACCATTGAGCCTATGTTCCTTTGAATCTGGCTTACTTCACTTAATATGGTTTTTTCTAAGTCTTTCCATGTCCTTACAAATGGGGCGATGTCGTTCTTTCTGACTGCAGCATAGAATTCCATTGTGCATAAATACTACATCTTGTTGATCCACTCATCAACTGAGGGACATTTGGGTTGGTTCCATATCTTTGCTATGGTAAATAGTGCTGCAATGAACACTGTTGTGCTAGTGGATTTAGTATGTCCTTGTTTCTGGACGATTGGGTAAATGCCCAGTAGTAGAATTGCTGGGTCATAGGGGAGTTCTATGTTTAGTCTTTGGAGGAACTGCCATACTGCTTTCCATAGTGGTTGAACGAGTTTGCACTTCCACCAACAGTGTAGTAGTGATTCCTCCTGGCCACATCCCCTCCAGCATCTGTTGTTTTTGGATTTCTTGATCTTGGCCATTCTAACTCGAATGAGGTGGAATAATAGGTATTCTTCATACAGATATTTCAGGGCTGGTGGGATACAGCTCAGTGAAACACCGTTGCTAGGCTAGCATGCTTAAGGCCTTGGGTTCAATCCCAGTTTCACCAAAATTGAGTAATAAAAGTAAATATAATTTTCAGTTGTTTAAGACAGCCGATTATCTAAATAATGTTCCTAATCATTACATATGCTCAGTGTTTGAAGAATCAGATTATATATAAATATTTTGTCTACATATTTGTAGCCTTATGGTTTCTATGTAACTATAATCCAGCCATATAGGTACTAGAGTCAGGAGGATCATGGTCCCAGGCTGGGATAGACAGAAGTTCAAGACCCAACCTGAAAAATAAACTGAAGCAAAAAAGACCTAGGAGCATGGCTGAAATCATTGGGCATTTACCTAGCACAAAACTCTTGAGTTCAAACCCCTGGAATAAATAATATAAAGGTACGTGTATATATATTTGGAAATATGTTTCGTAGAAAGATATTAATTGTATTCAAGTAGTAATTCTTACTTGATGAGTAATGATATTGAAATATGTTCACTTAGAAAGGTGTTGATAGGCTGGGCACTAGTGTCTCACGTATGTAATCCTAGCTACTAAGGAGGCTTAGATCTGAGGATCATGCTTCAAAGTCAGCCTGGACATGAAAGTCCATGAGACTCATCTCCAATTAACCACCAGAAAAGCGGAAGTGGCACTGTGGCTCAAGTGAAGAGTTGCTTTTATTTTATTCAGTGTTTTGATAGTTTTTTATTTTGTATTTAGTTACTTAAATCACATGTGATTGGTTATTTTTCTTACCATTTTTCGTTTTATGTTTGTTCTGTGGAATTAACCTTTTGGGTTCTAAGAGTAAGTTCTAATGGGGACTTTTATTATGGCTTTTTTAGGCTCATAAGTTCTGGGGAAATCAAACATTTTCTTTACAGAATTCATTGTTTTCATTCAGAAATACATCCTTCTCTAAATTTATTCAAATTCTAACCATTCCTTTCATTAACATTTTGTTCATCTCACAGAGATATTTCTTTTTAGGAGAATGTCTTAGCAGTTTTCCTATTTTAATAGAATCTTTTTTTTTCGTTAGGTCCACTAACTGGTCGTTTGATGGTAAATTTTTACATTTTTATATGCATATTTAGATGATCAATTAACTAAACTCAGTCTAAAATATTTGTTTTTACTTATCCTGAATATTCAACTCAAAATAGGTTATATGTCTTAAAAAATTATATGTAATTCTAATAGCTATACTTAATTTTTTGTCTTTTATATCTTTTTATATGTGTTAGAATATTTAGAATGGTGAAATTTTGATGTATTTTTTCTGTACTTGAGAAGATTGTTTTCTGTTCTTTTACTTGTCAATTTCAAAGAGTACAGGCCACTTAATGTCAGAATGATTATCACTTTTTTAAAAATTTTATTGTTGGGGTAATGTACAGAGGGGTTACAGTTACATTTATCAGGTACTGTTATGTCCTGAGACGGCGTCCCCAAAGAAAACCACCAAGTTGGAGGCGTCCAAAATGCAAGAGTTACAAGCCATGCGCACCCAACGCAGTGAGGTGGAAGGAGGATTTGTTAATCAGGGTTTACACAGTCTTTTTAAAGGCAAAAATCGCAGGTTTTCACCAATCAGTGAGATAAGATAGGGATTAGGGAGCTTCGCTGGCTGGTGGAAACTGATGGAAAGTTCTCACGCCAGCTGGCTCCCATTCAACTGTCAGAGAGTAGTTTTATGGTTTGGGAAACAAATGCTTCTAATTTTGACACAAAATGGGTTAGTTCCTGGAGCTTATGGACACCTATGTGAACATTGGCTCACTGGGGTTCAGAAGTTCCTGTTTGTGCAGCCTCTAGATTTATTGAAGGGGGTGGGTCTGGGGGTAGTTATTTCTGCAGGTACATTACTTCTTGAACATTGTTACTCCTCATATTTTCCTCTCACTTTCCCTCCCCAAACCCCTCCCACTCATATTGTTTTTCCCTTATTTTCCCGTTTTCAAAAAACCAAATAGACATATACAATAGACCAGGTACCAAAATCAGATACAGTAACAGCATGAGATGAACCTTAAGGGAAAAGAAGAGAAAAGAAATAGCTTCATGTAGTACATTAAAAACAACAATCACAAAGATAAACCTCCTGTTTCCATATCCTGGAGTTCATTTTGCTTAGCCTCCTCCTATATGGCCTTATGTACATAGCTTTTACGCTAGTTTGATCCTCTGTTAGGAGTGATTCTCACTTTTTGTCTAATATTTTCTCTTGATTAAATTCAAGTTGTACACTTTGGACACCCTGGGAGTGATGCCATTCTCAGTGCACCCTATTAAGATCAGTATTCCCAATGCTAATCAGATTAACCTCAGTCACCCAAAATAGTGTCTACTGTACATTACTATAGACTGCCTTTGAAATTAACAGTTCACTTGTGAGTAAAATTTCTAAGACTTTGTAAGTATCCTGTTCCATCTCCAACCCATTAGTTTTATGATCTACTCATAACTTTTCATTGTATCTTCTCTATCAGTTGGCATCCTTTTGTAAGGAACAGATTTCCCTTTTCTACTTACTTAAGCATTTATAAATTTAGCTCAGAGTAGGTTTGTAGATGTTTATCCAGTGAATTATAATATAATGTCTCTATTAACTTTGATGTACATATGATTTTAGAAGGGCCAGTAAGAGGGAGACCTTACAAGCTTGCTTCTGTATTTCCGTACTTCTGCAGCAGGATATTAAAGGCCCTTTACTTTCCCTGTCTTCTATTTGGATTGATCAGTCTTTTCCCCAGGAAGCCCTGTTACTTTGTAAAGCCTTAACTAGATAGTAGTTTTGTTCATTGCTATGGGCATGTTATTACCTAGTATTATCCAAAGCTAAGAGTGTGTGTGTGTGTGTGTGTGTGTGTGTGTGTGTGTGTGTGTGTATGAGAGGGGGAAAAGGGAGCTACACACTGTATATTCATCAGAATTTCTAAACCTGCATGTCAGTATTTAGGTTGAAGAAATAGTCTTGTGTTCTTTTTACACCAGGAGACTATCATGAATACTGAATTTTGTAAATAATTTTTGTATCTAGTGAGATGACCATAGTTTTCCTTCAATAAAGGAATCTTTTAATACTTCAGTCAGACCGGGAGTTTGGCCTAGTGGTACAGTGTTTTGCCTAGCACGAAGACCCGGGTTCAATTCCTTGGTACCACATACATAGAAAAAAGCCAGAAGTGGTGCTGAGGCTGAAGTGGTAGAGCTCTAGCCTTGAGAAAGTCCAAGGACAATGCTCAGGCCCTGAGCTCAAGCCCAGGGCTGGGGAAAAAAAAAAAAAAAAAAAAAAAAAAAACTTCAGTCATAGTGATTGAATTTCCTTTCATTTAAAATTTTGTTGTATAAAATGATGAGTTTTCATGTGACATTTGCATTTTTGAATGCTATGTACTTTGGTCATGGTTATCCTCTATTACCTTCTTTTCTTTCACTTCTTCCTCCCACTGGTTCCCTCTCCCCTCTTCTCACTTCTGTCTAAGTGATTGCTTTGTCACTGTTCAATTGTCATTGCAAAATTTTTGGGAAAAACCCTGTTTTCACATTATGTACTATTGTTTTCATATACAGCATTAAACTTTATTTCTTAACATTCTGTTACAGATTTTTATATCTCAACTCATGAGGGATGTTGCCTTTTCATTTTGGGGGTCTGATTTCAGTGTCAGAATAAAGCTTGTCTTTTAATATGACTTGGGAAACACATCTAACAGCTTGTGTTCTGAAGGAATTTGTGAGATTGATCTTGTTTCTTCCAAATAAGTCAGACAGAAATCACCAGTGAAGCTATTTGGACTAGGAATTCATGTTACAATTTCAATGTTTGTGGTAGCTGTGTAGCTATTTCAGTTTTCTTCTTTGTTTTGGATCAGTTTGATTTTTTAAATCTTTAACTGTGTTTTGTCTAGACTTTCAAGTTCTTTGGCATAGGATTTCATATTTGTATTATCTTCTTACTATTCAAAC
Organism: Megascapheus bottae; assembly: GCF_031878675.1. Classification (NCBI taxonomy): domain Eukaryota; kingdom Metazoa; phylum Chordata; class Mammalia; order Rodentia; family Geomyidae; genus Megascapheus; species Megascapheus bottae. The sequence goes on from NC_143519.1 coordinate 45,817,645, forward strand.
ACCTATAGTGATACTCCCCCTTTTGTTTACATAGCCAACATTGTATCTTCATGTTTTCTTGATTAGCACAAGCAGAGTTTATCAATTCGTTTTATCCAGTCAAGGAACCATTGTCTCCTGGCTTGTATAATTTCCTAATGTGACATCTGTAATAAATATTCCTTCCACATTGTATAAATGCATTCTCTCCTTGGCATCTTTCTAAAATTTTTTTCTTTCATAATACTTTTTACAAGTTATTTATATATTGATGTTCATTTTATTTGTGTTCATCTTACTTGGGGATCAAATAAGCAAGGATTTTGAGTTTATACTTTTCATGAACTTCAGAAAATTTATGGCCAAGCTCTGTTTGCCCAGCTCTCCCCTCAGTTAAGACAAGTTAAGGAGGTGATAGAAGGGTTTCTGATTAGTGCTTGGAAGATGTCCAATGTCTTTGCCGTCTTGGAATAACCAGAAGAAGTGATTCAATTTTCTTTTTTTTTTTTTTTTTTTTTTTTTGCCAGTCCTGGGCCTTGAACTCAGGGCCTGAGCACTGTCCTTGGACATTCTCAAGACTAGCACTCTTACCACTTCAGTCACTGAACCACATTTGGCCTTTTCTCTGGATGCGGAGGAATCAAAGCCAGGTCTTTATGCATGCCAAGCAAGCACTCTACCACTAGGCCAAACTCTCAGGCCCAAGTGATTCAGTTTTTACACCTTGTTTATGTGCGTCAATTTATGTCAATTTACATACCATCTTTGGGGCCCACCAGAGTGACTGGGAGGTTTCCCAGCTGTATGTAAAAGCACTTTACAGGTTTCCCACTGATCACATAGCAATATTTATTTATTCATTTATTTACTTAGTGCCAGTACCAGGGCTTGTGCTCTTGTTTGTTTCTCACTCTCCTCCCCCCCACCCCCACTCATTCTACCACTTGAGCCTCAACTTCAGTCTAGCTTAGTTACTGATTAATTGGAGCCAGAGTCTCTCAGGATTATGAACTGCAATACTGGAGATTTTAGCCTCCTGAATAGCTAGGATTATAGAACTGAGCCATAGGAGCCCAGCTATAATTGAAATTTGTCTTTTTAACTCTCCAAGACCAGAGGGCTTGGCCTCCCTGTTTTATAGACTAGATGACAGTGCCTAGATGCCCTCCTTTCTACACCCAAGCTCAGGCCTTTTCCTTGGGCTTCTCATAGATCTTTCCCCTGTGTTGTCTGTGCAGCTTTTAACCACTAAGGCTGAGCTACTCTGTTATAATTACAAGTTTTATTTTAAGAAAGGAAAAGTCAAATGTATTGTGCTTTGTTTAATTGTATTTTATTGTCAGGGTAAGAAGGGTTACTGTTACACTTGTCAGGTAGTGGATAGATTACATTACTTCTTGAACATTCTCAGAAGGACAAGCCAGAATTGAAGGAAAGCTTTCACTTGCTTCTGCATTTGCCTGTCAAATCTTTAATCAACTGTCAGCCCTTTAGCATTTACTGTATTCTTACTAGTAAATGGTTTGATTATCTCATATATTTTGATTGTCTCATACTAACCAAGCCTATTGGAGAGGGAGGAAGCACCAGATATTTACAGAGGGTTTAAAATCTTTATAGATGCTAAAGGAATTGCTAACGTGTGTGTGTGTGTGTGTGTGTGTGTGTGTGTGTGTGTGTGTGTGTGTGTTTTAGTTAGGATATGTATAAAAGCGAAGGCATGGGCCGGGAGTTTAGTCTAGTGGTAGAGTGTTTGCCTAGCATGCATGAAGCTCTGGGTTTGATTCCTCAGTACCACATACACAGAAATTCCAGAAGTGGTTCTGTGGCTCAGAACACTAGCCTTGAGAAAGCCTAAAGACAGTTCCCGGGCCCTGAGTTCAAGCCCCAGAACTGGCAAAATTAAAAAATAAAATAAATAAAAGCAAAGTCATGTTCTTAAAGAATGAAGCCAAAGAATATGCTTAGATTCTTTTGTCCTTTAAGAATGTTCTGAACATTCACCATGTTTCAAACATTGATTTAGCTACTAGATGTGAAACTGACAGTGTAGAAGACTAAAATCTGTGCCCTGGATATTCCATGATAGAAAGACAGGGTGAGAGGCTATGGGAAAGGCTGAGCAGTGAGGAGACAGGCTCTGGAGGAGGAAGAGTCAAGAGAATCCTTCATCACCTTCACTTCTCACTGCTTTCCACCAAAGAAATCTGATTTATAGAAACTTGGCGGGGGGGTTCGTTGTTGTTGTTGTTATAAGCCTTTTAAACCTTATGTCCAGTAGGAAATCAACTTGTTCAATGACATTTTTTCTTCCCACCCTCCCCACCCCCCCATCTCCCCCAGAGGATTTAAGGGACTACTACCTACAAGTCTGTGCTTGTTTGTTTATTTGTTTACATCACAGTCTACCTGTTTTTAACAAAAAGATCTACATTATCAAGCTGGGAGAAGTAATGTAGCCATTACCTGACAAATGTAATTGTAACCCCTTTATACATTATCCCAATAATAAAATACAATTAAAAAATAAAATAAGATATGCATTAAAGGAAAAAAAGAGCAAAAACAAATGGTAGAGTAAGACAAAATTATTCAAGAATTTATCTCAGCAACTTGTCTTCATATATTTCTTGTAGTTTTATGGGGGGTTTTCCCCTAAAATAATGGTGTCCATGCCATAAGTTTGGATGTTTTTGTAATTCTTTTGGACATTGGAAAAACTCTTTTAGAAGGCTTTTTGACACTGCAAGAATTGTATTTCTTGCCTAGCTGGCCAGAAGCCTGGTATTAGCCTTGGAATGAGGTGGCCAAAGCTGGTGGCACCAGTGTCCTCTCTCCTCTCTCCCTTAGAAATGTAAATGCACAGCTGCCCACACTCAAGACAAGCCTGCCAGACTTGTCTTGCTGTTCCAAAAGCTACAGATGGTACTTGGGCTTTCAGGTGACTATTCTCCTTTCATCTCTAGATGGCAACACAAAGACAGAAAAGAGGCAAATGACACATGACACAGCTCCACACCAGGCTTGGCTGCTTCCTGGGTAACTTCAAACTCTGCAAAAGTTTAAAGCGCTCTCTACTTTCTAGAAAACCATCAACTGCCAAAGTGTATTTTGAAGAGTCAGTGCTAGACCACTTATTTTTTTGATTAATTATGAGTATTTCCACTGGGAGTCTTTGGCAAGGTAGTTTCATTTTAGGACTGTGGATTTGAGTAATTCGATTCACTTACCTTCTTCCCCATCCCAGTCTCACATCATAGTGTGAGTATTTGCAGTAGAAAGCCTCATTTCAAAATACCAAGAGGAGGAGGCTCATTGAGAAATCCGGGTCACTCAAACCTGACCAGGTTGAACTTTCCCATTTGGGTAAAAGCAAGCATGATTTAGGCACACAGATGGTGACATAAGACCTTGATTAACATTAAAGGCTCTGCTGAACCCAGTTTCAACCCATATTTTAAATACGTAGCAAAAACTTGACCCTTCTTTCCTCCAATTTGGCAGCTTATAATACCTCATGATATTAACATGTGCATTTTATGATCTCTCAGAGTTATAAACATTGCTTCATTTTCTTTATAATAGAGTTGTCCAGTGTATGTGTTATTGTTATTTTTAGAGGGGGGAGTGTAGGCTGTGAAAGAATGCTGAAAGTAGGCGCCAAAAAGTAATTAACTTAGTGGGGACTGTTGTTGGAGCCAGTGGGGGTTTTTGTAAACATGTCCTGGGATTCGAAAGTTGTCTACAAGCCCTACAGGAGGACTGGGTGGAGTGGCTGCTGTTCATCTGATCTGCCTGCATCATGTGTATCCCCAACATTATCTTTAAGAACTGTGTTCCTAAATTGTTAATTCATTAAGCAAGTTGAACCTAGTTCTGACCTGCTTTTATATGTAGAAGTATTTTTTATAAACTCAGAGAAATATAAACATTTCTATGCTTACTGAAGTCGAGAGATGTATCTTATTTTCCCAAACCCCAGCTCTATTAAGTCAGTATGTTATACACATTCAGTCAGGAGAAAACAGAGATCCAATTTGGAGTCTTTATTAAAAGGCCCAGCAGCTGCATGGGGGATTCTTGTCTCAAAGAACAACATCCAGCAAATACATTTAACACTTAGGAAACCCAGCCATGAGGGCCAGAGAGGAAAGAACAAAAACAACACCAACAAATCAGCTCTGCTCCAATAGAGAGCTGAAGCGGGATGCCATGTAGACCGGAGGACCAAGAGACACAACATGTGGCATAGCAGAACAGTGCCTGAGCTGGTCTCGGCCTAAATAGTAGGACGGGCAGGGGCAGGGCCACAGGAAATCGTGCTGGCACTGGGCTGAAAAGTTTAGTAACCTATCTTCCAAGTTCCCACCTGAGCCTCCAGGGAATCAGGCACAGCCACCATCTGGAGGCCAGTGCTCACCTTTCCCCACTACCATCTACTATGTGGCCAAGATGGTGCCAGCCAGACCCCAACTCCCCATGTTATTGTTACAGACTTTTAAAACAAAGCAATTGCTAGCACTAGAGTGCTACTGCTGAGTAGGTGTTAAGTCCTTGACTTCATAGTTATGTTTCTTAGCTTGTCTCTGAGCAGGAAAGCCTATTAGCAAAGTGGCTTGTGAAGCCCCACCATTCTATCTCCCTCCTGCAAAAGACTTACTCTGAAATTGGTTTCCCTGGTCAGTGTGTGAAGATCCCCAGATTGTATGCCTGGTTGGCATAGCTCTGTCACTGGCTCTACATAGTATTCCCAGCTTTAGCCCAGTGCCTCCCTCTTCTGTCTTCCTTGGTCCCCTTTTTCTCCCCTTTCACACTCTGCCAAAACCACTGGATATGTCCAAGTTGTTCTGAGAAGCCTGATCTCTTACTGTGATCTTTGAAGAATTGTCAAGCGCAGCACATCAAAAACTATGAGAACTCACTTCATTCCTTTATGTAAGTAACATACTGTCCCACCAAAAAATCAACAAACCAGCATTCCTTTATGTAAGTAACCAACGTACTATCCCTTCCCACCCCCCAAAAAAACCAGCCAAAACAAAAGTAATATGTAGTTCTCTGCTGGAGTCAGCCGGCAGCAAGGCGGGATTCCTGATTTAGGGGATGAGGACTACAAAAGAAAAAGACAAGAAACAGATGGGGTCCAGAGGTCTACAGCCCAAGTCAGCAGCCCAAGACTGTAGCCTAAGGCTGTAAGCTTAAGACTGTAGCCCCATTTATTTCTAGTTCCAGTCTTACATACTCTCTTAAAACCAAGAAACTGGCAGGAGCTACATTTGTACCAAATGATAATCAAGTCTCAGATAAGTTAAGCAGAAAGTGACAAAGCAATAAATCAATAAAGCCAGGAAGTTCACAATACTGATGATGTAGCTCAAAGTTCATAGGCATGGCATCATACATGACAGCTCATTTCTTTGTGTGGTTATCTTAGTGATGCAGATTCAAGGGCCAGCCTGACCCCCACACTCAGCTCACAACAGTTCTCCCCAGCACCAAACAGGTTCTTCTTGGCAACTAACTGTTAGCTCTGAATTGGCCTTAAGTTTACACAATCCAGTTTCTATCCTCTTTCTAACAAGCAGCCAATAGTCACTATACAATTCACCATATCATTTTATTTGAGGGTCAAATCTTATTCGAGTCCTTCAGAAATACCTCTTGGAAATTTTTCAGTTAAAATACATTCACACAGGTAAGGACTTAAAAAAGAATTAGAGGTTAGGAATTGAACCTCAGGTTTCACATAGACCAGACCATGGAGCCACACTGCCTGCACCAGCCCTTCCCACTGCATGTCTACTGCCACAAGTCTAAGGCTGTTTTCCAGATGGATCTCCAGCTTTCTCACGCCAGCAGAGACCATCTGGTCTGGGTCCCAAATAGAGATGTTGCCCTAGTGCTGAGGGTGTCATGTCTTCCCACATGAATATGAGTCACTGATGGACAAAGTAAGAATCCTCCTCCTTCCCAAGTTATGGAGGACTTTTAGACAACAATCGTGCTTCAACCAGAAGAGGAGGTGGTCAGGGGGCTGCTGGCAAGAACATAAAAGGATACTGCTTCTGGAAGCCAATGTGGAAATAAGCATCAAACACTGAAACTCCTGCATCTCCTTCAGCATCAGGTTCTACATCCTTGCTTCAGCAATGCTCATGGTTAGAATTACAGTCTTAAGAGAAAATTATGAGTGTGGACAAAATTTAGCTACAGGAACCTTCATTGCGGGTCTGATAATAGAAAATAGGGAAAGGGAGACCTAAATTGAAAGATAAGAGAAAATGCTTTAAAATGTTGGTATTAAAATTACAATGTAAGGAAATGGAAAGACTTGGAAACAATCATATTAAGTGAAGTAAGCCAGACCCAAAGGAACATAGGCTCAATGGTTTCCCTCATTTGTAATAATTAGTTCACATCTAGGACTCTCCTAGCAGAGGATTACAATAGCTCAAAACCTAAGTACATAAGGCCATATAGGATGAGACTAAATGAAAGGATCTTTAGGATATGGAAACAAGAGCTTTATCTTGTGTGATTGTTGTTCTTAATGTACTATGTTATTTCTCTTCTCTTTTGTTACCCTTTGGTTAATCTCATATTGTTACTATATCTAATTTCCTTACCTCGTATATTGCATATACATTTATTTGTTTATTTGAAATAGGAAAGGGAAGTGGGGAAAACAAGATCATTGGGAGGGGTGGGAGGAGGAAGTTGGGGACAAAAATATGAGTAGGGGTGTCAGTGTGTGAGAAGTAATACACCTACTACTTGGCCAATGTAACTGTAACCCCTCTATACATTACCCTGACAATAAAAAATAAAAATAAAGACAAAAAAGTACAATGATCTCTTATCTTTCCTTTTCCAATTTTCCTTTCTTCTCTCACCCTCTTCTTCCTTTAGAAAGCTTCTATGGTAAACATGTGTTTTTACTGTATTAATTTTAAAATGCCATACGTTGGTAATTCATACTTGTTATGCTAGCTCCTCAGGAGACAGAAATCTGAGGTTCGCAGTTCAAAGCCAGCCCGGAAGAAAAGTCTGTAAGGCCCTTGTCTCCAAGGTGTGGTTCAAGTGGTAGAATGTCAGCCTTGAGCAAAAAAACCCAACCCAGAATGTATAGCCCTGGGTTCAAGGCCCAGTATCAGCACAAAAAAAGAAAAAAATGGGGGGAGGGAAGAATTAAGAATAATTTATACAATTAGTTCCTTTCATATCATAATCCTTTTAAAAAATTTTTGTCTTATTTTCTTGGAGAAAATAGCACAGAATGGTGTATATTCCTTTGTTCTATATTGACTTACCCATATGATGCCAAATAATGGTTCTTGTTCTGTCCTTAGACTTAAAAGATTTCCCTGTGGGATTCCCTGCTTCCCTCCTTTACTTAAAAAATATGATGGGTTTTGGGACTGGGAGTTTGGCCTAGCGGTATAGTGCTTGCCTAGCATGCATGAAGACCTGGGTTTGATTTCTTGGTACCACATATATAGAAAAAGCCAGAAGTGGTGATATGGCTCGAGTGGTGGAGCTCTAGCCTTGAGAAAGGCCAAGAACAGTGCTCAGGCCCTGAGTTCACAAGCCAGGACTGGCAAAAAACAAACAAAAAACCCATATATATATGATGGGTTTTAAGTTATGTGTTTGGAACATGTACATGGATAATAAAATAAATTATTTCTAGGGGGTCCTGGAAATAATTGTAAATGCTCTAGGGTATCCACAGGGTGCAGAATGGAATGACTACACACAGTAAAAGAACAAGCATCCTATCGCTGAGGACAGTGAAATTCACACTCACTGACAGCCTCCCTTTTCTTAGTTTTCCTTTAGAGACAGGGACCAAATTGCTCAACCTTACAGCAATCGAGAATCAGTTCTTGAGCGCTACTAATTGGTTCTTGAAAAGAACTTTACATGGATGAGTCAAGATGAGAGGTGACTATGCTTTTAATGGCTTTAAAGTTATTTGAACCACTTCTAGAAATATGTGAAGCTGGGTGATCCTAAATTAATATTGCATTTTCCCTTCATATTTGGCATGATAATATAATTATGAAACTTTAATATTAGTGAGACTTTTTTTATTTGGAGATTAGGATGCAGTTTTTGGTATAAATGTTGACCCTAGAGGATTGATATTTTTATTGACTGGTATACAGGGATGTGCTGACGTCTGTGGATGATGCCAAATTCAATAAATGGCTTTTCCAATGACTACATTTTACATCGTAAAACTCGTAGTAACATATATTTTTCAATACTATGTGGGGAATCAAACAAGGAAGGGAGAGAAGGACGACCATTCTGTATCTAAAGTGGCAGTGGTGGGAGAATGATCCAGAAGCTTCCTTCTGACCCAGAGGCTGTTTTGCAAACTTACTGTCACCTTCTTTCCAACTGTGTGTTTGGACTGATGACCAATTTGGTTGTGGAGAGCAATACTTCAGTATCTCAACATTAGCCATATATCATGAATGGCTTACAGAGCTTTAACAAGTCCTCATGCCAGCAATGACCGGGTAGACATGCTGCTTCCATTGGTCTAGGTGTGTCTGGATACTGGGTGCTTATATGCATCCCCTCCTGATGTTTCGCTCCCCTTCTCTTTCTCCTCATCCTGGCTGTGTTAGTCTTCATAAGGCCCACACTTGCACCAAGACAAGCATGTTCTTAATTTTTCTGTTGTCTAGTTCCCTAGCTGACAACCCAGACACGCTGTAGTACCCAAAAGCACGAGAACTAGGACAATAAGGTGCAATTTGAAACTACGCCTATTAGAGCTACTGAAAGTGAAATCCCACCCAAAGAGCAGTGCCGTAGTCTGGGACAGACTCATTCCGGAAAGGGATGCTTCTCAAAAGGGTAATGAAGGTCATTCCTTTATAGTGAGTGTTTGCTGATAGCTCACTATTGTGACAAGGATGCATGTTCTTTACTGTAGGATGGAAGCTATATCTCCTGTAAATCTATCCTCTATTTGCCTTTATTTTTATTTTTTTCAGTTCTCTAGGCAAGACAGCCAACAATGAGATAAATCAGGTGTTGATGGAGAGGGCTGTGGTTTCTCTTTTGTGTGTAACACTCAGCATGGCTGGCCCGGGAATGAAATGTGTGCCTGAGAGCAGTGCATAATAAATTGGGTGAAGTATAGCTATTCAGGCCTTGAAGCCAGGCAGAGAACTTTTGAAGTGGATGGACATAGAATTTTTTTTTAACAGTAAAAGAAACAGAAAAGAGGTATGGGCAAGAAGACTTCATAGAAAAGGTAGACCTGAGCTGCAGTGAATTAGCATAGGGCAGGCACAGGCAGCCTACGTCAAGACATTAGGACAAGAAAGGAATGAATAGCACATGGGCGTAGGGATATAATTTCACTTTTTCTCCCTGCTGCTGCGTCTAAAGGCACAGTGCAAATTCCAATTTAAGTTGTGGTTAGAACCACAAGAGCTTGCTAACCTGCTGGCAGGCACACAACCTGAAAGGGCAGCAATTGTGTGGGGGCCCTGGGGTTGGACAAGTCCAGGCAGAGTAAGTGCAAAGTCAGGAGATTTTCATTGCCCAGGTGTGAAAATAGGTGTCAGCTTTCAGAGTCATTCAAGGACCTTTCCATGGTTAACAAGCAGACCGGAGGCAGCTAATCACTAACTGAAAACTAATCACGTTGCTGCTCATTTATTTTCCCGGTTAATGCTTTGCAAAATAAATGTGTACCTTTCCAAAGAAGAAAGACTTGTAAAAAAGGGTAGTGGAGTTCATGACTTCAGGAAACTGGCTCCCACTTTTCTTTAATGACAGCTTTATAAGGCCAAGGAAGTTCAAAAGGTAAAATGCATTTGTCGGAAATGATTTTTTTAATTTGTCTGAAAACTTAAAAATATTGCTGGGCACCAGTAGCTCATGCCTGTAATCCTAGATCTTCAGGAGGCTGAGATCTAAGGGTCTCGGGTTGAAAGCTGCCCAGGCAAGAAAGTCCATGAGACTCTTATCTCTAATAAATTACCAGAAAGGCTAGAAGTTGAACTATGGTTCAAGTGGTAGAGTGCTAGACTTGAGCAAAAGAAGCTCAGTGACCACCCAGACCCTGTGTTCAAGCCTCAGGACTGGCACAAAAATTAGAAATAAAGATGTGTGTGTGTGTGTGTGTGTGTGTGTGTGTGTGTGTGTGTGTGTGTGTAAAATGCAGTGAAAAATGAGTGGGATTTTGTTTGTTATTATCAGCTCCATTTTAAGATAATACACATGAGGCAGTAATTCGATGGGAGTGGGGGGAAGTTCCTGCCAATCAAGTTATGTAAGACCTACAAAACACATATAGTACATGACACAGCAGACATATATGTTTCTTATATCCTTGTCATCTGCCCTGGACTGATAATTTTTGTATGGTTCTCCACTAATGTTATAAAAATGTTTCCCACTCCTGCAAGAAGTTAAGACTTTTGATGGCAGTAAAAGATCTGAAGTCCTGGTCTTTCTGGGTTTGGAGCTCACAATTGTTTCCCAGAGGAAGAGCGTGAGGCACGTCCCACCAGAAATCCCCAGCAGCACTCCAGTTCCCCACTACCTTGTTCTCTTGTCCCCTGCTCTCTATCCCATCTTCCTGGAATAGGGCTCTTCAGCGCTCATTAGATAAGCTTATTCTGTAAACCATGAGCAACAAAATGAATATAGTGCTATACAAAGTAGGGTGCATCCAGGAGAAGGAAGAAGGAAGAGTATGGCTAAAAAAATCAGAAGTCAGAAAAATAAATCTGTGAATAGAAGGGGTGAGGCCAGGGGAAGATCTAAGTCCATATTTAAACAGATGGAACATCACACAGACCAAGATAGCAAGAACTTCCCTGCACCCAAGTTAGTTAGGAAAGACAGAGGATGACATGGATATGAAAGTGACAGATACAAAAATGAAAATTTTCTTGTCAGACCAAACAAAACCAGAGCCAAGAAATCATGGAGGATGCAAGAAAGCTCATGCCTGCCTGTCTGAGGAAATCATTCCTTCAAGGACTTGAGAAGAAATTCCACAAGACATTCCTTCACACATCCCATGTCCAGCATGCCTTTCACATAACATGGATTTCTGTAGCCCAGATCTATCTTTAACATAAAATTACAGCAATTCAGATAAGATGCCCGGATAGAATCTTTGTTGAGAAATGGCACCTCTAAGCAATAAGCAGATGACAACTTCAGCCTAAAATGCCCAAGCGACTTCCATGAATTTCTCTCTTTACACTAATAAAAGGTTCTGTTTTTCCCTGACATCTTTCAAGATACACATAGTTTACCAGGTATATGTCATCCTTTTCAAGGCCACTCACAGATAACCTATTACTCTTCAGGGAATCTCTGTTATTTAATTCGACAGTTTAAAAAGCAATCATCTACGAGCCGGGAGTTTGGCCTAGTGGTAGAGTGTTTGCACGAAGACCCGGTTCAATTCCTCGGTACCACATACATAGAAAAAAGCCAGAAGTGGTGCTGTGGCTCAAGTGGTAGAGCCCTAGCCTTGAGAAAGCTCAAGGACAGTGCTCATGTGCTGAGTTCAAGACCAGGACTGGAAAAAAAAAATAAAGCATTCACCTAGATGAAGCACACTTTCAGGGAAGACGTTCTCTGAATGGCAAGAGAGTCATTGCTTTTTAAAACTCCCATAGTGAACTGTATTTACTGGAAAGAAATATACCTAAAATATACCCAAAACTGTGGTTCAAAAATGCCTACTATGTTGAGAACCATGAGTCAGCCTGGTCTACATGGAAAAACAATGCATTAAAACAACCAGCTAACTACCACCAACAACAGCAAAGACTAAGATAACCAGGAATACATGTAAGAAAAAATTCCAGACTACCTTAAGAAACTTAAATCCTGACAGAATCAAAGCAGTCTTAAAAAATGTAATCATGTTATATACTTGAATAAAAGGAGTGAACATCAGAGCTACATGAAACCTCCCTAAATGAAGTCATTCATAATAAATACTCTGTTGGATATTTTTATAACCCACCAAGTTGATCGTGTAGTTCCTTGGGGAAATAAATTAAAATAAAATATTCAGAAAAGTTCTTCAAAACATGAATAAATAGACCTGGCACTGGTGGCTCACATCTGTAGACCCAGCTACTCAGAAGGCTGACATCCAGAGGACTGAGGTTCAAAGTAACCCAACCAGAAAAGTCCTTAAGATGCCATCTGCAAATGATAGCAAAATTATGATCAAGTGGTTCACCAGCCTAGCAAGAGCACAAAGTCCTAGGTTCAACCCCTGTAACTAGTACGTGTGTGCATGCATACACATGCAGGCTCATGCATGGATCAAATGGTTCACCAGCCTAGCAAGAGCACAAAGTCCTAGCTTCAACCCTTGTAACCAGTACGTGTGCATGCATACACATGCATGCGCATGCATAGACACACATACACACAGGATAATAGAGGATACTTTAACCATCTCAAATGAATGTTTAAGTTACAAAATTTAAAAGCATGACTTTAAATATTATTGTCAGATTAACTGGCAGTTTACTGTCTTTCCCTAGCTTCATTACCGCCTATTATTCAACAGCACTCTACCATTAGGCCAAACTCCCAGCTCCTAGTTTTTTTGTGACTTTTGATCTTTATTTTCATTCACAGAACAGAAATAATGCAAAATTTCTTCTCTACTTCCCCCTAATCCTCTCAATCTCATATTGGTAAACACATGTGTATCTATATATATGCACATATATGTGTATGTGTATCTATAAATACATATATATAACACTGAAACATGTTTGATATATGCTTGTCATATATATGACTGTATATGTAACTAAGATAATAGAAATTAATTTTTAAATCTTAAAAAAATTAAAAGCATGATATAAGCTAATAGGAAGATAAAACATCAAAGTAGACTATAGGAAGCTACAAATGCATTCTAAGATTTAGTGTATGATAAAAGTAGCATTGTACATCAGTAGATGAAAGAAAGAGTCATTCAATAAATGACTTGGGCACAATTAGCAATTTTTTTTACAAAGTAGATTCACATTTCAGAGATCATAAAAATTCCAAATAGATCAAGGATTATAAAAGATAAAAAAGGAACAAGTCAAGAGAAAATGATGAAGAGAAGGACAGTTAATAAAAAGAAATGCACCCAATCACAAACACATTTATCCTTTGGCTCACTGTGTTCAGTTCTGGGCATTTATATATATTCCCCGGATGAAATAGCGTGTAGGCAAGCTTGTTCGTTATGTTGTTGGTTTAAATAACGAACGACTGAAAACGTCAACGTTTCTCTATAAAAGGCTAAATTACAGTGTCTGAATAATGGGTTCAAGTTATCTATCATTACATGACAAATTTCCTCAAATTTAGTGGCTTAAACCACAATTCATTATTCTCTCTGTTCTGTGGGCTGACCACATTCAGCCTGGCAGTTCTCACTTAGCTGTTGGCTGGGCTAGATGCCTCTGGAGGCTCCACCATCCACACTTCTATGTCTGCTATGTGCCCTGGCATGGCTGAGGAAGGTAGAGAGTGGCTGAGCGTCTCCCTCTAGGTGGTCACTAAACATGGCTAGCCTGGACTTCCTCACAATGGTGCAGTGTTACGGTGATCAGACATGTGACTACAGCAAGGATAAAGGTCCCACATGGCAGAAGCAGTCTTTCCTCTGTTTGACCAGTCACTGGTGCAGCCTGTCACTTGCATGGCATTTTGTGGGTCAAATAAATCTCGAAAGCCAGCACATATTCAAGGGGAGAACTAGAATCTACTTCTCATTGGAAAGAGAAGCAAATGATTTGGGACCTTCTTTAATATACCTCATAATGAAAACACATGCAATTATTTAAAAAAAAGAATAAGGAAATGCTCTCTATACTAACTTGGACAAGGTCAGGTTTTATTATTAAGTGAATAAAAGCAAAATGCAGAACAATATAAATAATACAACATGGTACACACCACCATTTACAGTTTTTCTCTCCTTGGTTTCAGTTACTTATGATCAGCTGAAATCCAAAATTATTCAATGGAAATGTCTAGAAATAAATAAGTCATAAGTTTTCCATTTCATGTCATTGTGACTATCATGATTGCATGCTATCCTGCCAGGGACACACGTCACCTCTTTGTACAATGGATCCTACCCTTGGAAGCCATTGGTTATCATTATCATATGTACTGTTGTAGTATCACAGTACTTTCATAATAATGATCCCCAAAATGTGACAACAGTTATGCTATTACCTTGGAATTAACATGTGATTCAAAGAGAACCTATTAAGACCTTCCTTTAAGTGAAAAGAAATGTATACTATAGAAAAAAGATTAAAAACTATAGAATTCTAACCGTCCATGGATTCAGACTTCTACTGGGGCTCTGGAATACAGCATGGGCTGCAATTGATAAGGAGGTGACTACCACATAATTTGTGTAAGAAGATTAGAAATAAGGAAAAATACCTATGCATATATTTGGGTGGAGGAATAAAACTTTTTTTTATTGGTCATGAGACTTGAACTCAGGTCCAGAGTACTGTTACTAAACTTTTAAAATCAAGGGTAATACTCTACCGCTTTGAAACACAGCTCCACTTCCAGTTTTCTAGTGGTTGGTTGGAGATAAGAGCCTCACTGGGCTTTCCTGTCTGAACTGGCTTTGAACCTTAATCCTCATGTCTCAGTCTCCTGAGTAGCTAGGATTGCAGACATGAGCTACCAGCACCCCACTAACATTTCTTAATGAATCTATATGTTTTTGTCAAATTTTGAAACAAAACTACTTATATTTTAAGAAAGCAAAAACATGTTCAAACCTTTCTCATTTCTTTGGGATGATGGACTTACTTGGAAGAAGTAATAGCAGGTCCCATCTTTACAGTTCCACTGCTTTCCTTGCATTTTACTACCAAAGCAATAAAAGCAGACCAGAAAATAGTCTCTAGTCATCTAGCTTTTAGCTAATGGCTGACAAATTAATCACCCCATTAGTGTTCATCTGAGAATAAGGAACATATTTTCCTTCATTGTCAAACCCAAAGCTGCCATTTTTCACATGAAAGTTAAACATTTGGAGCTACGATGCCTTCCTTTCAACCAAGAAAACACTAAAGGCCCAATAGTAGAAAATGGTTTGCAGGAGCCAACGAACTACAAAGCCTACACCCTGTTGCTCTCCTCCACTGTAATACGCTTCCTTCTGCACATGCAGAGAAGCGTAAAAGGATAAGGAAAATTACCCAGAATTCCAGCTCCTATGATGACCACTGTTCACTTCCCCCACCCAAAACAGATTTTTTTTTTATTGTAGATAGGAAATTCTATAGACAAGGTGACATGGACCAAATTTTTCATCTCTTGCTTACCCACTCAAACTAGATCACTTGCTATTCCAAACCTTCTCATTTTGATTAGTCCTGTCATTGCCATTTCCTCCTGCTGAAAACCCCTTGTTCCTCACTGCGTCTATTTCTTTGGACACAAAGGAACATACTTCAAAATGTGATCATTTCTTTTTATTAAGTTTTACTTTTTATTGTTGGGGTAATGTATAGAGGGGTTACAGTTACAGTTACCAGGTAGTAGGTGCATTACTTCTCACACATGGATACCCCTTTTCATGTTTTTGTTCCCATTTCCCTCCTGTCCACCCCCTCCCAATCATCTTGTTTTCCACCAGTCCCTTTCCTATTTCAAATAAACAAATAAAAATGTGATCATTTCTTAGTCTGGCTGGTGCCAGTGGCTCATACCTATACTTACTCCTAGCTACTCCGGAGGCCAAGATTTAAGGACTGAAGTCTGAAGACAGCCAGGGCAGGAAAGTCCATGAGATTCTTATTTCAAATTATCTACTCCCAAGAAGCTAGAAGTGGAGCTGTGGATCAAGTGGTAGAGCCTTGAGCACAAAAATTCTTATTTGTATTTTGAGAGGTTCGTGTAAAAGCAACTTACGGCTGAGAGTGTGGCCTAGTGCTAGAGGTTCTATTCCTCGGTATCACATACTTAGAAAAGCTGGAAGTGGTGCTGTGGCTCAAGTGGTAGAGCTGTAGCCTTGAGGAAAGCTCAGGGACTGTGTTCAGGCCCTGAGTTCCTGTCCTAGGACTGACAAAAAAAAAAGAAAAAGAAAAAAGAAACTCATACATACAGAAAAGTTCCAAATGTATATTAAGTAAATGATCTAACCACTGGAACTTCAATAGTTTTGCAAGCATAATTCAGTAGTTTTACAAGTTTTAATTAGCATTGATAGGTTGAATCCCTATGATAGGCTTCTAGAAAACTGACATGCGATGTCAAGAGGCCATCTTGTGTACTGCCACTGTTAGGCCATCATCATGTTCCCATTACACGTTCCCATTATCTGGTTGTAGACATACCACAGGGCTATCAATGAGTCACATATCATCACTCCATCATGTTCATCTGACTGAGTACCCCAGCAGCCAAGATGAGGGCCTTGGGAATCTGTGCACAAGACTCCAACAATGGGCAGAGTCTTCATCCTGTCCTCCGGGTGCTGTTCCGAGGTGGCCTCATGCCACCTGCAGCTCACCTTCCCCCGAGGACACATTCCTATTCTCAAGATTGGGTAAGAGGGGGGGTGAAGACCAGTGTTGTATTTTGACAGAGCATCTACTGACATGACACTTCTAACATCCCCTTTAACAACGCCTAACACGTGGTACAGCATAAATAAAAACTCAAGGAACATAAATATACAGCGTGGATGGTGAGGTTGGGGTCATGGGTGGGGGGGCAGGGTCCTTACACATGGAGGGAGGGTGGGTAGGTGACAGGAGCTGGCCTGGGATGAATCTGGGGGGAGCAGGAGTCCCAGCTGTCCTTGTACATGTCCAGCAATCAGGAGGATTGCATTTTGATGCCAGCTGAGGCAAAAAGTTTCTAAGACCTGCTGACCACACACACATACATATCACCACCACCACTACCACCATCACCACCTCAACCAAAAACCACGGGTATGGTTCAAGCTACACAAGAGTCTAAGAGAAAGAAGATCAAGGTTCTAGGCCAGAGTAGGCCAAAAATATTCATGAGACTCCTCTCTCTCTCTCTCTTCCCCCCCTCCCCATGCATACACACTTCAAGAGAAAAGACTGGATGTTATAACCATACCTATCATCTCAGCTATCGTGAAGAACATAAACTGAAGATAACCATTCAGGCCGGCCTGGGTAAAAAGAGTAACCCACTATCCCCAAAATAATTCAAGTTGTAAAATGCCTGTCTAGTAAGCAGGAAGCTCAAAATTCAAACCTCAGTTCCATAAAGGGCTTTGGGGTGGAGTTGTTTAAAGAACTTGTGATGAGATAAACCATAAGGGGGGAAAAAAAGAGAGAAAAATAGCTTCACATGTTGTTATTGTATCTGACTTTGTTACCTGCTATATTGTATATATGTTTATTTGAAATAGGGAAGGGGAAATCAAGATGATTAGGAGGGGGTATGGGGGAGGGAAAGTGGGAGAAAAACATGGGAAAGGGTATCAGTGTTCAAGAAGTAACATACCCACTACTTGATGAATGTAACTGTAACCCTGACAATAAAGTTAAATTGTTTTATTTTAAAGAAATTGTGATAAAGATAGAAAATAAGTTATTTGTTCATACCTGATTGTGGACATTCACCAGTTGGATGACATGAGTAATGACATGGTTTGAGAGTGGTTAGCTGCAATTTTAGTTCTTCCTCATTCTAAATTCCGTTAATTATGCCATATTTTTTCAAAACTTGGTTTTCTTGCTTTCTTGTTATCTAAAACTTCTTTCTTCTTCATACTTTAAACCTACTTCAGGATTCATTAACTGACAAATCGTTCCTCATGTTTTTGGCTCCAAATTAATAAGGTATTTAAACACCTCTGTATTCTGGGGGGGTGGTGAATAAGTAAGACTCTCCTGTTTGGTTGACTCCAATACAAGTCATATGTAGGTGAGTGAGTAGATGTTTTTCTTAGCGCTGGCTGATGAAGTATTAGTGAGGGCTTAAGCAGTGACTGATAGCTAAGGGCAGACAAAGATGGGCAGAACTAGATCTGAAAAGTTATCCATCCATTTCACTGTGTGCCTCAGTTTCCCTGCTTTTAGACGGAAACTTCACAAATCTTCACCTACATCGGGTGACATATCTGCTTCACATTCACAGGACTATAAGCCAGAGCCAACACTTAACTGGGTGCTTGGTGTGTGACAGGTGTTGTTTCCAAAGTACTGTGATAAGGTCTAGTTTTTCCTGCCTGGCTGCCTGGGTAGATGCTCTAGTGTTAGCAGTCTATAGAGACACTGATTAGACACCATTGAATACAGACAGAAAGCTGGTCTACTGGGTAGATTTCAGATTGTCATCATCTCTTCCTCTTCTCACAGGAGGTAGAGGCCCCTGTGAAAGGAGAGACAAAACCACTTAAAGATTTTCCATGTATGGAACCCACAAAGCAGATTCACAAACAGCCATCTCTGACCCACTTCTAAGAAGCATTGTAATGAGAGTTCTAATGTTGCCTTTTGTAAAGATGAGTTAAGCAAGAGGTTGGTGACATATCATTATCACATTTTTTAAGTTAAACAGCCAGGGAATCTTATCACAGTTAATTATGCCTGAATATCTCTGCTATGTTGGAACATATTCTGTTTATCTAGCAGCCCCTGGGGAATCCTAGGCTTCTTTGTCCCTGAGACATGGCCAGTGGTGTAAAACCTCTGCATCTGTCAGATTTCTCCATGTGGCGCATAATTGCCTTATTTCCATTTGAAAGTACAACCCTGACATTAATGCCACATAAACCCACCAAGGATAACAATGGCTTCCTGACACCTACAAGGGGACAGGAGGGGGGGGGCATGATGTGGGAATAAACACGCATGCCAAATGAACAGCTTTACAAGACCAGGTCTGAACTTACAGCTGCAGATGAAGTGCTCCTCAAAACAAACAAAAAGAATAAAGAAAGAAAGAAAACCATAGATTAGCATCTCTGTTGGAGCCAGATGGCAAGAGAGAGAGAGAGAGAGAGAGAGAGAGAGAGAGAGAGAGAGAGAGAGAGAGAGAGAGAGAGAGAGAGAGAGAGAGAGAGAGAGAGAGAGAGAGAGTGTTCTCTGCTTTCTTTAGGCACCCATCTAACAGCAACCACAAGAGATAACACTGAGCAAACTCTTAGCCAGGCAATGTGTTTACCCTCTGGAAAAATCCAGAAAGTCTGGAAAAGAGAAAAATAAGATGAAAAAGAGAGGTAAGGAGGTTGGATGATTGCGTGTAAAGAATCAGCAAGTCGTGACCCAGGGAAGGGCAGGAGCTCCAGGTCGCTGTCAGCCTTGGGGAACTGCCTTCAGCTATCCACAGAAACCAACCATTTAGAGGGAAAAGATAGGCAGACAGGGTGTCTAGTGCATTGCTATTTCTTCTGTCCATGTCCAAAGCTGCCCAAAAGGCTTGAGGTAGAGGAGGTTGAGAGGAGGGACAGGCACAGACAATAGAAGCTGTGGGGTTCAGTTCTGTTGAGGAGAGACAGTGGCTCGTGTTTGCAACTTCTTACTAATACAAAAGTGTTGCACAGGTCAAGAGTTTGGCCTAGTGATAGAGTGCTTGCCTAGCATGCATAAAGAGCATAATTCGATTCCTCGGTACCACATCTATAGAAAATCCTAGAAGGGATGCTATGATTCAAGTGGTAGAACTCTGGCTTTGAAAAATCCAGGCCCTGAGTTCCAGGCCCAGGACTGGAACTACCTCCATGGCCTAATGTTCAGCAAATTTGCCAATCTGTGGCCTGAGGACTAACCATCTGCTGATCTGTACATGCCATGCCTGGGACATGTGCCCTGAGGAAGAAGGAGCTGGAGGAGGCTGGAACCAGGCAAAGTTCTGGGGTAAAAAAAATGAACTTTCCAAACTACAGCAGTGGAAGGTTCCTCTTCTCAAACTTTCTGAAACTGAGAAGGCCTGGAGTCACAGTGCAAAACAAAACATTCACAGCTCATCAGCAAGTTTCTTAACTTCTGTGAGAGCCTCACCTACATCAGGTGGTGGGCATCAGGTAGACTAGTGGATGCTAGAGTGAGAGCCTGGCAGATGCATATGTGCACAGTGGTACAGGGTTCCCACAAGCCAGTCTGCCTGGGTGTTCACACACACCACCTCACCCAGGGACCACCCCTCCCAAGAATAAATAGAGGCACACTTTGGGTGCTGGGAGCCCAGGGGACACTTCTTCAGCTTTTGGCCAGGCCAAGCATCTGAAGGTCATTTCTAGCAATGCTTACTCAAAAGAACAAACAGTAGACTCCAAGATGATATCCAGTGCTGGGAGAAATGGCTGTTCACTGGATATGATTTGATTGGATATGAGTGTTTGAATCGTCATAAACACAGAGCCAAATCCTCTCCATAGTCAGGCAAGGTTATAGCACTTGCTACCCCAGTTCTGGCAGTTACAGGTATAACTGAATGGTGCATTGGCACACTCTACTTTAGACAAGAAAGCAAAGCAAGCTGCCACCTGGGAGCAAAAACCATAGACTCCAACTCTTCTTCCAAAACTGAAACTGAAAGGTACTCACCAAATAGCTGCTTTGCTCTTCATCTCCCAGGCTCAGCACTCTAACAGTGCTCATTATTCCAGTCAGGGTTCTCACAGCTAGTGATTTTGAAAACGCGTATGTAGGGGAAAAAAGCATGTAGGAAGGACAAGAGTCTTTTCTTCACCTCAGTAAGCAGGGAGATAGATACATTACTTTATAGGAGACTTTAAAAAAAATATACAAGGCTGGGAGTTTGGCCTAGTGGTAGAGTGCTTGTCTAGCATGCACAAAGACCCAGGTTCAATTCCTCGGTACCACCTACACAGAAAAAAAGCTGGAAGTGGTGTTGAGGCTCAAGTGGTAGAGCTCTAACCTTGAGAAAGTCCAAGGACAGTGCTCAGGCCCTGAGCTCAAGCCCAGGACTGGCAAAATATATATACATATATAGAGAGATATAGATATAGATGATGTTGCCAGGTGCCAGGTGCCAGGCTCACCCCTATAATTCCAGTCTATTTAGGAAGGTAAGATCTGAGGGTCACCATTCAAAGCCAGTCTAGGCAGGAGAAAATTGAGGGAGAGGGAAACAATGTTTGACCAAAAAAAATGTACTCATTACCTTACTTACTTAACTGTAACCTCTCTGTACATCATCTTGACAATAAAATTAAAATTAAAAAAAGAAAGTCTGTGCGACTCTTGTCTTCAATTAAACATCATAACAGCCAGAAGTGGAGCTATGGTTTAAGTGGTAGCATACTGACCCTGAGTAATAAAGCTTAGCATTTCAGTTCCCAGCAATTCCCCTAATGTGAATTTTTCAAACAAACCCCAGAACAGCCCTCAGTCTGGTCTTGTGACTATATTCATGTGGTATGAGAGATGATGAGGCACAGAGATATGAAGCAAATTTGTTCCATCACACAGCTGCTAAGTGGCAGAGGATTCATACAGGATTCTCTGTCTGTTCCTGGCTCTATCTCATTCTAGAGTATCCTCCACACCATAATAAGCATAATGCACTCTGCTCTGGCTCTTCCCTAGCAGTGCTAGCTCAGGAAACTGAATCTTCCTGGATATAACAAGGTAGGACCCGACAAAATGTCTTACGCAATTATTGCCAGAAGCAGAAGTAAAATATAATACCCAGACAGACCTCTAGACTGCATTCAACTGCATGCCAAACCTGCCAAGTACAGAATTAAAAGGCAGGCGAATAGTGAAGTATGCACCAGCAAGTTCATTCAGAGAGGAAGCATAGAGGGATTCCAGGGCTGGGAATCCATTTGGATCCTTTAGAACCCTGATCTAGTCCCCTAGGTTTTGCACTCATTTCTTGTTGGCTTGTACATGTGCTTTCCCAGCTCTTTTCATTGGTTGAATGGGACCCCCAAGGCATTTGGGGAAGACGAAGTGCCACATGGGACCCTATGTTGTCCATGACATGTTAGGTCAGCCATTTTTTGTATCCTTATCTACCTAACAATTTCCCTTTCTTTCCCAGTTGATGTTCCATAGATGTAACGAGTAACTGCTAGTGTGAGTATCACTGTCATCTTGATGCTCTTCTTTCCACTGAATTATCACAAAATACTTGTGAAGTAAGCAAAGCAGCTGTCACTAGACCCATTTTACAGCTGGCAAAATTGAAGTGCAAGACAATAAAGAACAAGAGCTGCAACTAGAGCTCACCTCTCTTGACCTCGTCTCACCTGAGCTTGCCCTGCCATGCTGGAAGGCAGGCCACTCTTCTCTGCTTCTACACTTGTCTACACATGGTTGCTGTCCAAGATTACGTAAGATTTCAATTCTTGTCACCTTTCCTTCCTCTCTGTCTGCTGGGGTTAGCTGGGGACAGAGTCAGGAACAACCCTTACCCTTCTGGGAGGCTCCTCTTGGGACAAGTCACGTCTTAGCAAGAATGAGTAACAAATTTATTGTGCCTTTAGAATTGTCTTTATTATCTAGGTCCAAAACTGGGTTTGTTCTCATCATCACTAACTCAGATGAACTCAGATGAATGGCACACAGACAACTCTGTCCCTGCCACTGCACCTCTGGACCTGCAGTTGGAGGAGGCTCTGAGGACATGCTCCAAACTCTCCTTTGCAGCAGGAAGCTCTGTACCTACAGCTAGAAGCTAAAAGTGAGCCCCTGCCTAAAGGACCTGGGTGTCTGACTGCACTTGGCCTTGTTCCATTGCTTTCCTAACTCTGCCCTCCCAGGGATTGTCACATTTTCCTCTTACTTTACTTTCAGAGAATCTCTGGAGAAGACAGCTTCACATAATTCCCGGGGCTCGGAAAGGAAAATGATTTCCTTTCATGGGACTCTGGCTGCGTGACTTGCACATCTCAGCTGTGTTAGGGAGTGATTTATAAACTGCAGTGCCTGAATCTTTTTCCTTCAACTTCTCCTCTTTCCCTTCCTTCCACTCATCACTTTAAGCAAGACATAGCACACGTGAGCCCCACTGTTTAGAGTGCCCTGTGAAGTCGGCCCCTAGAGGACTGTTCAGAGGCTGAGGTCGATAATGAAAGCATGAAGCCATCCATTCCTGTCTGAGGCAAACAGAAACTGCCACACTCACCATCTCCAAAAGTAAAATGGTCCAGGCCTCAAGTTGAGGGCTGGCTTTGAACCATGAATGTCAAAGCATATTTTCCAAACTTGTCAGACTTGGGTTTCATTTCTAGACTTTTATTATCAAAGGGGTGATATGGAAGAGATGAGACTTAAGCAGTTTTGAGCTGGTAAATGAAGTTTCCCTTCTCCACTGCCACGAAATTAACCAGAGTGAAATGAATGCCAGGCACTGGTTTTCTCTCTGCTACAACAAAATGCAGAAAGCAGATGGCCTGGGGTCATTAGGAAAAGGACTTGTCTTCATCTGATCTGAGGATAGTCCACGGTCAGCAGATTCCATCGAGTCCCCTCCTGTCATTGGATTCCTGGAAAGTGGAGTTTCTGCAGAAGCTGGAAAAAGTCAGACATAAACAAATCAAGCTTCAGACCACCATTCCCACCAGGGGCTCCAGCTGAGTCAGACCCTTGAGAATTTACTATGGATAGTAGAGTGCTGTCTTTCTTTCCTGGGCAAGACAGTGTCTTCATGGCCTTGAAGATCCATACATACCTTTTGGCTCTATCATTCTTTCCATGCCACCATGGCATGTTGTTACCTCTCTAATAGTAACTTCTGTACATAATAGCAGGAGTCCCCATCCCATCTGACTTCTGAGCTGCAATGTCAAAGGGTCTAAGGTACAAGCATAGCATCATGTATTCTAGTGGCAAGCCACTGCTGGCCGTGGGCCTGCTAACATGCTGCTTAACGTCCCCTAGGCCTCATCCTTTCTAATCTATACAATGGTAAAGTAGTCAGTATGTCTCTGAGCCCTGTGCGTACCATGTGGATCCATTTGGGAAGGTCAGAATCTGAGATTTCTGAAGTCATTTATCATCTCCATTTCCTCCTTTACACTAATCATCATTCCAGAGTTACCCAAGTTGAAAGGTGGCTGTGTTAGATGAGAGCTTATGTACACAGAGTGTTCCAGAAAGCAAACAATTAAGAGGGGCTTCCAGCACCATGAAAAGCTATTAGCACCACCGTTTCTTCCTAACCCAGATCAATAATCTTATTTAACTTTAAGACCCTAAGCGCAGCAGGACGATTTCTGCTCAATTAGACTGAGACAAGCTCCATTTGCTAATGCACTGAGCAGTCATGAATGTAAGTGATGACATGCGCATAGAATATTTAGTGCTTCTGTACCCCTCTCCAGACCCACCTCAGTCTCAGGCCCTGCAAAGGTGAAAACTGAGAAGAGGGCTCTAGAATCCAGAAAAGGAACTGGAAGGATCTGGGTCAAGTAGAGCCAAGTTCTTGGGGAAACGCTGGCAAATGAGTCATCTGGAGAGCTCAGCTCATGCGTATATTGGCACTAAACTATAAGAATCCGTACTTATTAATATCTCCAATGTAACATTTATGTAGCCTGTGGCCAACATGGAGTTGGCTTAACGTAGTTACACCATTAGTTATAAGTTCATTTGACAGCTGTAGCATATTCTCTCTTTGTGTCTCTGTCTTTGTCTGTCTCTCTGTCTCTCTTTGTCTCTCTCTCTCTGTCTCTCTCTCTCTCTCTCTCTCTCTCTCTCTCTCTCTCTCTCTCTCTCTCTCTCTCTCTCTCTCCCTCCCTCTCTCTCAGATTAAGTCATGTTCAGTTTATGCTCTTAGGAAATTATTATGAAGTTTCCCAGTTTTTCTTTTCTTTTTGCTAATTCACTACCAATTTTATTATTATTCCGAGTGCTTTTTATTCCTTTTGTTCAACTAGAGAATTTATTGCAGTGCTACTTTTCTTTGAGATAATTAGTAAATAGATGTGAAGATATCCAAGATCATTGAAATTTCCATTCGATAGCATTTTAGTATTTTAAAAGGCATTATATATTCCAAAAATTAAAATATGCAAATTAAACAAAAGGCTTGGGCTCCATTTTGTTTTGGTATCATAGAAAATATAGGACATAGACCTGGTTCTAGACAAAAGTATCATTTTTTCCCCATAGCCATCTGTCTCCCAAACCATGACCACCTATCAGACCAACTGAACTCCGCCAACCTTCTTCTGTGTCTCAGTTTCTCTACATATAAATTGATACTCAACAGTACTGTTTTCCACTCATAGGGAAGTTAAGAACCTATGACAAAAAAAAAAAAAACCCTCCACAGAACACAACTGTCATTGCACAATTTGTTCAATGCCTTTGTGACCATTCTAAAAGTGAGGGTTATCCTAATAAAAGTAAAAATGGACCAGAAAGGATTTTGACTTGCTAAAATGAGAGGGAAATAAGCAAAGAAAGTAGTCCCTTTATCAACGTGCAGTCAGGCTCTGTTTGAGACATTCCTTGCTTACAAAGAGCACATGAGTTCTTTGTAACCAACTGAATTATCAGTTTTCTGGCTTTACCTCTCCAAAAGAATATTAGAAATACATTCTCAGAAGCATATTAGAAGTACATTTAATATAGAAAGCAGTATTTCATAGAAGATCTTAGTCTCCTTGTTTTTGTGTGCCTGTCCTGGGGCGTGGCCTCAGAGCCTGAGCACTGGCCCTGAGATTCTTTTTCTCAAGGCTAACAGTGTACCCCTTGAGCCCAGCACTACCAGGCATTGAACCCTGAACTCAGATCTCTGCCTCCTTGGATTACAGGTGTGAGCCACCAGCAGCTGACTTAGTCTGCCTTTTATTCAAGACCTTTTCATGGATTTCTTTTCTTTCTGATTTCTTCTCCCCTATCCTTCTACTCATTTCTTCTGTCTTCTGACCTGTCCATTTGCCATTTTCTTTGTTTGTACCTTCACTGTGGTGTCTGACTCATCCATTCCTACCTCTTTCTCTTTACTTTCCTCTTTCTCATTTTTCTCCCTGTAAAAAGAAATTCCTTGATGAACATTGTCTTATCTATGCCTATTTCTGCCATCACTCAATGTCCTCTAAGAGCGTTACCAGTTCCTCAGTGGACGCCCAGAATCCCTCACACCCACTGTCAGTATTGGATGCCTTATGACCAACTGTGGTCGTAAGGCTTGGAACCTGGCTCAGATGGTAAAGCACCTGCCTAGTAAGCTCAAAGCCCTGAGTTCAAACCTCAATATTGCCTAAATAACAAAATAAAAGTGAAGTGGAAGCTGAGGTCCTGATGCCAACTAATGGATCCTTCTGGTTTGTTTTCCAAAACTTCATGCATACAGCAGGTTTTTTAAGTCCCTGTGTGAACTTAATAAGACCACATATTTGTTACTTTTTGCTTTCTATCTTCCTTTCTTCTTCCTTCCTCTTTCTTTCGGTTGAACTCAGGGTATCATGCTTATTAGGCCAATGCCATACATTTAGTCCTGTTTTAGACATTCCAAAATAGCTGAGACGGCAGGCACATGGCACCACATTCAGCTTGCCTGCACAGAGCTGAAGTTGCATGAACTTTTCTGTCTGCATTGGCCTGGCACTGTGATCCTAAGTCAGATAACAAGCCATCAGCTATTAGCTAAGAAAGGCCCCCAAACTCTTCTGCCTCCGCTGGCTTTTCACCATAATCTCTTTGTTCTCAGCAGCCCCCTCCACAAATACTATGATCACAGGCATGAACCACTGGTATCTGGCTATTTCTCAATGAACTCTTGGCAAGAGCATCCCAAGTGACTGTAGTTGCCCTGTTTGAATATCTTCTGCACTTTGTGGTTTCAAGAAATACCTTCTACTTCATCTATTCCTTGGAGAGACATTGTGAAGCAGGCCTCTCATGCCCTCCTCTGGGGCAATAAAAATGAACTAGAAGGACTTGCTCTTCTTGAACCACTTTAGACTAAGGCTCTTTCTGTGGTGATGGTATTCCCAAGCCTAGTAGCTCATCAAAATCACCTGTAAAGCAACATAACATACAAAAGAGTCATGGCCCCACTTCAGGCCTCTGTATCATCCTCAGGTGTGACTTTCCATATCTTATCCCAAAGGAAAGAAATAAAGGAAAAAGAAAAAATTACTGCTATAGTTTTCGTGAATTCCAGATAGAAAAGGTCAGGAGATATGATGGCTACACATTGAAAGGCCTCAGAAAGGCTGTTGAGAGGCTTCTGAGCTGAGAATGGGGATCTTCTTGAGCAGCTACCTCCAAAATAACCAGATCCAAGCAAATTGGACATGCCTGGAAGGATGCTTATATTGGTGGGACTTTGTAAAGAAAGGAACAAGGACCCTGGTAATTAAGTGACCATAAATCCATCCAGTGATCATTGTGTTGGTTTTCTGGGAGGAGGATTATAAATGGGAAGAAAGTTCTTTCTGTCTGCAAATGTCCAGATTGGACACAATCAGCAACTTCCATCAGGCATACCACTAAACCCTAAATTAGGACAGGAGCGGCTCTCAACTCTGAAGCTCTCTGGAGGAACAATTAGGAGTTGGTTTAAGAAGTCCCCCCCCACCGGCTTAACCTGCCACAAACCCAGCAGGTGGACTCTGACTGAGGACACCTCTGAGGGCATAGGGGCATAAGCTACTAGCCCAAGCTCTGTGTGCAGGTCAGCCTGGAAAACGAATATAATTATCAGGAGAGTTGGTTAAGAGACAAGTTGAAGTAAGCAAAAATTTGCAAAACACATTAATATGGCCTGATGAGATGCCAGAAGAGCCTGCCAGCTAGGACAGCTGGAAGACCAATTTTTTCAGTCAATACTGAAAGGTATCCACTTAACTATCTGAGTCCACACACCTACTAACTCCCCTTGCTTCTCAAGGCTCAATATTCCTGTTTAATCATTTAATTGTGTGGAAGTCTCCCTCCCTGAAAACACATCTTACACACCAATCTATCCTGGAGTGAAAGAAAAGTGCTTTACTAAAGTGCAGACAGGGTTCTAGATGCAGCCTATAGGCCTGGGTCTTGCCCATGCTTCCTATTGTTATGGCAGCAGGTAGAGGGAACTTGATCAAGAGGGTGATAAGCATGAGCATCAAGTCTCAGCTGGTCCCCAGAGAAAGCTGCATGATGCAACCAGATGCTGCCAGTCCTCTGAGCACTGTTCTTCATAGGGGCAGGGAGGAGGCAGAGGATTCTCGATCCTATACCACGGAGCCAAGTTGGAGAGAAAGGCATGCCATCGTGTGTGGGTGGCAGCTGTGGTGAATGAGGTAAGCAGTGAACGTTCATCCTGCTCCCTACACAGAGATCCAAAGGAAGCCAGATTCCATGGCCAAATTTCAGAGCTTCCCTGACTGGCTACTGAGGGAAGCACTTCTCCATCGTGACTCTAGCATAGGAGATACAGGGTGGCAGGGAGGTTGGGGGAAGGGTCTCCTGCAGGACCTCTCTAGCAGCCTTAACCTCACAGACCTAACAAGAGTTGACATGGAAACCAAGAGACAGATGTGCATCCCTCAAGGCCTAGAAGTATATCTATTACCAATCATGAGAGACAAGGAAAAGCTCATACCATGGGAGAACTCACAGTGACATCACTCGAGGAAGGTGGGAAAAGATGTGGGTTTGGGTAGCTTTGGGGCCTAGGTTCCAGCTGACTGAACTCATTTCTCCAAGTCTCTGACATATACCTGATAACTCATCATATTCACACAGCTGGCAAGTGGTTTGTCATCAACACATTAAGCAATCAAAAATCTATTCAGAAAAATCTAAGGTAAACATGGCTGGGCCATTATTAAGCTAAGACATCCACACAGACTAGCCTACCACTTGAGGGAAATTATGCCATTGTCTTAATGCATCACTGACAGTTAGCTCAAATGAATATTATCAGCCCAAGACAGCCAAGCCTGGAGGTCAAATCTTATTCCTTCTAGTTTCTAGTTGTGCAGCTTTATACAGATCTGAACTCCAGTTTTCTTACTTCTGGGTTAAATGAGACAATAGGAGTAAAATGCCTTATAGAATAAAGCAGTTGCCCAATAAATGCCCCTTCTCAACCTTTTCTGTTTTCTCCTCTCACTGTCAGCACTGGTTTCTATGCAGGAATGCAACCCTTTAGAGAAGGTGGAGAATCAAGGACCCTGTTGAGAAAGTCCTCATCTTGGCCCCTACACAAGATGTGCTGTGGGTCTCTTGTGAGGGGGTCATATGCAAGCGGAGTCTGAAAAATGAATTTGTTGGGGCCGGGAGTTTGGCCTAGTGGTAGAATGCTTACCTAACATGCAATATACACTGAGTTCGAATCCTCAGTACTGCATACACTGAAAAAAAGCCAAAAGTGGTGCTGTGGCTCACGTGGTAGAGCGCTGGCCTTGAGGAAAGCCCAAGGATGGTGCTCAGGCTCTGAGTTCAAGCCCCAAGATTGGAAAAAGAAAATAAACCTGAAGAAGGCTTAGGCCTTCTCTTATAAGCAGCCTGTGGAATTCCAGTGGCAGAGACCTGTTCCCATTTAACAATACCTGGAGCCCCCAGCCGTTCCTCAGCTCAGCCCAAACTCCATGTTCATTTGTTCTTCACATTTGTGAGAAAGCTGGAGGTTAAGGCTGTTGGAGCTCCTGGCCACCTCTTTGTCTTCTTCCCCCCCTCCCTTCTTGCCAAGGATGCAGTGCTGCCTGGTTTAAACAGAACACAGCTGACCATCTCTCCCATTCTGATACAAGTCAGAGGGAAGGCTTCAGGCCCTGAGGCTGTGACCTATGCCCACAGCTCAAGTCACACTCTGAAAGCACTGTCTAAATTAAAGCCTCTTTACATGGATCCCAAAACAGTGAGGTTGTTCTAACTTTCCATGTGGATTGTTCTTGTCTTAGGCACTAAGTGATTAGGGAAGTTTTTTGTTCTGTTTTTGTTGGTTTTTGTTGGGGTTTTGGTTTTGCCAGTCCTGAGGCTGAAACTCAGGGCCTGAGCACTGACCTTGGCTTGCTCAAGACTAGGACTCTACCAGTTGAACCATAGTACCACGTCTGGCTTTTTCTATGTATGTGATATTGCGGAATTGAACCTGGGTCTTGCTCAAGACTAGGACTCTACCAGTTGAACCATAGTACCACGTCTGGCTTTTTCTATGTATGTGATATTGCGGAATTGAACCTGGGTCTTGGCGCATGCTAGGCAAGCACTCTACCACTAGGCCAAACTCCTGGCCCCAACAAGGGAAGTTTTGTGACCGTGGTATGGGGCATTGTCCTCTGTGACATGCATACCACAGCCTCTCTCAGGATCTGATTTCCTTAGGGATCCATATGGGTCACTTGGCATGAGTTTTCCAGAAAGCAGAGGATGGTAGCCATAAATATTCTTCAGGTCCACTTCTAGTATTTTGTTACTCTTTCTTTATGACCATGGATGAAAACCAAGCTGCCTGAGTCCTGAGAATAGCCCCGAAGAGAGCTGAGAGCTGAAGGATATCCCAGGCCCCTTCCTCAAAGGCAAATCAGGGCCAAAGGATCCATCAGGCTGCTTTGTAACTGTCCAATGCCAGGGTTTTGTGTAAAGCACCAAGAGGGAATGACAGGAGGAGTACATACAGAGCAAGATATTTTCTGGGGCTGGCACAACATCCTGGGTTCCATCCCCAATATCAAAAAGAAAAAGGAAAAGACATTTCCAAATGTTAAATTTTTGAGGAGAAGGTATAAAGGAATCTTCTAGAGTGAGAGTGCCTTGGGTAGGGGAGTTTAAAATGAAAATGTATCCAGAATAGAGCTAGATCCTAAGACCCCAAATTCTCCTGTGCCAGTCCTTTCTTGTTCTCCTATCCCATGAGCTATACCCCTTGCCCACGAATAGTTTGGGGAAGACAGTGAGGAGGGAAGGAGGGCTGGAAGTATTTGAAGCTAGCCTGGTACTCACCATCTGCCACATCATCGCTGGTTCCACTGGCAATAGTTTTCCTGTGTTGGTTTCCCTGAGCACTTGGTTCTGTGAAAGAGCACAAGGGGAAAGAACAGTGAGAACCGCCACATATATGGGCACCGGGTCTGCGGGAGAAGGCTCTCCATGCCTGTGAACCCAGCAGCCCTCAGATGTTCCCACCAGGCACAGAGCGATACCACAGTTCCAGTGGTGAAATGCAATGCTGGGAGGGCTGAGAGACATTGCACATGTGTAGTGGACTCGGTCCCTAGAAGACCTGGGAATGTGTCTGATTCTGAGACCTGGGGACCAGAGAATGGCTTAAGGAGAGGCTCTCCAAGATGGCTCCTTTCTTGCTTCTGAATTTCTCTGTCTCTCTGTCTCTCTTTCTGTGTCTCTCTCTACCCCTCCTTCCTTCCCTCCCTCCCTCCCTCCATTCTTCTCTTCTCCTCCCCTCTCCTCTCCTCTCCTCCCCCCTCCCCCCTCCCCCCTCCCTCCCCCCTCCCTCCCTCTCTCTCTCTCTCTCTCCCTCCCTCCCTCCCTCCCTCCCTCCCTCCCTCCCTCCCTCCCTCCCTCCCTCCCTCCCTCCCTCTCTCTCTCTCTCTCTCTCTCTCTCTCTCTCTCTCTCTCTCTCTCTCTCTCTCTCTCTCTCTCTCTCTCTCTCTCATCCTAGGGCTTGAAGTCAGGGTCTGGGCACTGTCCTTGCACTTTCTCAAGGGAGGTGCTCTACCCCTGGAGCTACAGTACCACTTCCCCTCCTGGCTCTCTTAATGCCAGAGTGGAGTGGAACTGACTCCCATATGAAGAACACAGGAAAGGCACGGCTGAGCCCCCTTCTGCTGGGCTACTTTGGTCTTTCTTGACACCGTTACTCCTTAGTCTCCTGAAGCTCATCCTTCTACTCTTCCCCAACCATCCACACACACCAGAGTGTGTCTGCCATGGAAGACCACAGAGGGGAAAGAGATGGCATGAGAAAGGAGGTGGCCTATGTAGCAATGTTCCTGCATCATCTCTTCCACCGTGGGTCATCCAACTGCATGCATATGGGGGAAAATGCCCGAGATGCTTGACTGTACTGTGGGGTCCTTCAGCAATCAACATCGGCACCTGTGTCTGTTGGAAATTCCCATCCTTCCAAGTTCTGTTGAAAGTCCCTGTACTCTAGGGACCCCAGAGCAGACCCCCAAGAGACATGCCCAGGCCTAAAGCCTGAGGACCAAGGCCAAGGCTTGCAACAGGAAGTCGAAGCTCTCACAAAAGGGCTGAAGCATGAAAAGGTGGGATTCTTTCTTTGGGGATGGTTTTTCCTAATCTGTACAGTGACATTGTCTGGAGCCTTAGGGGTTGGCTATCCCCTTTCCCTGTTTATACACCCCCTCTCTTCCTCTTTATTTCAATCTCCAATAGAGGCACCCTTACTCATTTTACTCTAGGGGTACATTTCCTTGGTGCAGAAATGGACGTGAGTTAGATTCTACTGACCAAAGCTGTGGTCCAGATGCTGTTTCCCACACTAGAAAGCTTGGGAACCCCTTGTTGGTGGATGGATACAGTGGTTTATACAGGGTTTCACCTGTATATATCTTCTGGGAAAATTCAGCCCTATCCTAGTGCTAAAGCCTCCAGCTCTCCTCTCCTCTCTCCCATCCTCACAAGGCAGAACATCCTTCTCTCTTTCACTTTGATGTCCATTCTGACATCAAAGAAAAGTTTGAAAAAATTATTACTCTAGCAAACTTCTGTGTGATGAGGATGGCATGTTGGGGGAGGGAGGGGATGGTGTTGGTGAGTAAGAAGCTAAGAATATAGAAGCTCAGGGGCCAAGATCACTTATGAGAATGCCTCTTGGTCTTCATTAGACAGTTGTTTCTAGTTTTTGTTTCTTTCATCTAAGTTGATTCTTTTAAGTGTCCCCATCTATTCAAGCTTGGCAAAACCAAGGTTTTGCTCCTGAGGATGCTCAGGCTTTTGTTTAAAGTTCTGCAAATATCCAACTCTTTTCAAATGGGATAGCCATCATTCAAATGAGCATCCTGCATACATCAGCTATATCAGTAAGGGACCCTTAGATTGAAAGGTCTGGGGCCTCTGGAGCAGTTGAAGATTAACAACTATCAGAATGACTCCATTTTCATCTCCTGTTTCCTTCAGTAATTCATAAAGATTTGCATCTTGGTACTGAATTTCCCCTTCAGGTTCACATTGCCATCTGAATCAGGTAGGCTGGGACAAGTCTGAGAATGTGGGTAGACTGCTTCTGCCTTGAGACCTTATTAGATTATAGATTCTTTGGGGGGAACCAGGAGCCAAATAATGAGTGAACCATGATCCAGTTTTAACACTAGTTTTCTTTATCCTAAACTCCCACTGCCTTGTCATTCCTGGAGCAGTGTGAACTAACACGTTTTGTTTCTCTTCCCAATTTTAGAAGACAGGAGAATAAGGAAGGAGGAAGGTTCTGGTATGTGAGGGAAGGTCTGGCAGTCACCTCTAGAGCTGAAGACAGAAAGAACATTAAAAGCATTCCCCTTCACTGGATTGACTGTGGAAAAGCTTCTCTTTTTTTGGACAGAAAAGAGTCCTAAAGAAAAGCATGGAAGAAGACAGTGAAGATGCACCCAGCAGCCAGGCTCATCTCACTCCCCAGAACACAAGAGAAAAACATTCAGAATGTGATCAGCAATCAGCAAACTGATCAGGAGTATGTGCCACCTGGAAGGTGCTAGTGGACAGGATGCAATCTGGGTCAAACCTGCAGACCACAGGACCAGCTGGACACACATCATTCATAGGGAAACATGTGAAGTCATTCATGGGTAAACAGCCCACGTTAAAGATGAGGCCTCTTCCTTTCTGCTTACCTTTGTCATCAGGTGGAGTTTTGTGTCTTCCCATAATCTCATCCTCTGTGGCATTCAAGTTCCGAATCAGAAAGTAGGTGGTCATTTTCCCTTTTCCTTTCACCTCAATTTCACCCCTCTCAACAATTTCAAATCCCTGATTTTCCAAGGCTCTGCACAGAGACAAAAAAAAATGATGCCAGAGATGAAAGACCACAGAGAGGGTAATGCAAGAAGTCCAGAGGAGGGGGGACCTGAGACATGAGCCAGAGCTTAGGGGCAACAGGGAAGGCAGTGGAGAAAGGAGGAAAACCAGGGCAGGTATTCTGAGCAGGGAACCAAAGATCTCAAGAGTGTTCAGGGCCAGCTCACCCAATCGCTGTTGAGTCCACCACAGTGCTGCACCCTATCCCTCACACAGGAGGCCTCTTCATTTCTCCTTGTTACTGCTTGTTAGTTTTGCCCACCTCCACCCCCCAGTGCCTCAGTTTTGTCTAAATTCTTCTTTGAAATTCCTTATTCAATATTAATCTCAGGTCTCTCCACAAATCTTTCCTTCCCAGGGTCAGACCCCTGCCCGAATTCCATGTCATGCTCTAATTTCTGCAGGCAACAAAGTAGAGTTGTTAGAGATCAGAGAGTCTGACCCACGGCTTGCACCTATGTTCATTTTCCTGGCCTACTTGGATAGGAGGCAAGTTATTAACACTTTCAGCCTATTTTTCACATATATAAGTTAGAATAATAGTATTCGATCTTTATGAAGTTATTCAACAGCAAATGAATTAACATGAGTGCAGGAATTAAATAGAATTAAATAGAGCCCACTGCAAGTGCTTAAGAAATTGTAAGCTTGCCTCATATATATATATATATATATATTCTATATTATATAGTATATATAGCACATATGTTATATATACTATTTGTATGACATACACATGCTATATATGCTATATACATGACATGTCACATATATATATTAAATTCATATAATTGTACTTAGCTCACTTCAGAAATAATTTACTAGGAGGGTGGGCATAGAGATTCTCACTTGTAAATCTCAGCTACTTGTGATGAAGAAATAGGTGTTTAAAGCCAGCCAGGGTCAAAGGTTGGTAAGACCATTTCAAAGAATAAGGAAGGCATGATGGGATGCATGCGTAATGCCAACCACATATGAGTCAGAGGTAGGAGGATCACTGTCTAAGACAGGGCTGAACAAAATCACATGATGCTATCTGAAAAATAAACTAAAGCAAGAACAGCAGGACTCAAGTAGTAGAGTGTGTGCTTGGTAGGCACAAAGCCCGAGTTCAAAACCTCAGCACTGCAGGAAAATAATTAATTACTAACTTTCTTTTTTTCCTCCTCTAGACTAACAGTGAATAAATCTTTTCAATAAAAGATAAGATAATATGCATTTCAGGCTTTCTAGGCCTTACAATCTGTTACAACTACTCAATACTGCTCTTGTATCAAGACATAAAATAAAGAATATGTTTACATACCAATAAAAATAAGCGTCCAGTTTTATATGTAGCCTGTCAGTTATAATTTGTTTTTCTTTCACTAAACTATATATTTCTTGAGAGTAAGCATTATGCTAGAGTAGAAGTTGAATATATTTATTATCTATCACAATGCGTCTCAGTGATGCACAGGAAATACAGCACGCATCCCTCCACTATTCCCGATCCCAGGGGTACTAGGCATTGGCTACATTCTGGAAGAAGAAAGGGACGGAAAAGAAGAAGGCATGAGTCAACGCAGGAATACCTGTAGGCTGTGGGGCTGAGGTGCACTTTGTTGGGAAGCCCATGACTTTCCATCCTAGAGGCTGTGTTCACAGTGTCACCAAACAAGCAGTACCGTGGCATCTTGTCTCCCACAACACCTGCTAAGACTGGTCCAGTGTGAATCCCCACTCTGATCTGCACAGAGGAAACCACACTGAAAAGAGACTATCCTTTTGCTTTTGCTTTTATGGCTTTATTTACATAAAGTGTAAACCACAGATACTAACATATTTAGCTCCGTAAGTACAGAAATATATATATATGTAATATATATCATTGTAATTGCCATCACCCGAACAGAAAAAAACCAATTTCTTATTTCCTTTAACATTAATTTGCATGCTCTGTAACATCCCATAAATGAAATTATACAGTTTTCAGTGTCTCATATCTGTCTTCATTGACTTAACATAGTGTTTCTGAGATTCATTTAGGTTGCTGTTGTGTATCAGCAGTTTATTATTATTTTTGCCAGTCCTGGGCCTTGAACTCAGGGCCTGGGCACTGTCCTTGTACTTTCTCAAGGCTAGAGCCCTACCATTTGAGTCACAGCAACATTTCTGGCTTTTTTGTGGTATCGAGGAATCGAACCTGGGTATTTGTGTATGCTAGGCAAGCACTCTACCACTAGGCGAAACTCCCGGCCCAGCAGTTCGTTATTTTTATTGATGAATAGTAAGGCTCCACCATGATTCACTGATCCATTCTCGTTGTAGTCTGGAACTATTACAGCATTAAAAGCTGCTGTGAAGATTTCTGTACAAATAATTCAGTGGACATACACTTTTACTCCTCTTATGTAAATATGCACAAGTGGAAGCTCTAATTCTGGGTCACGTGTGTGTGTGTGTGTGTGTGTGTGTGTGTGTGTGTGTGTGTGTAGTTTTCTCATTGAAACAAAATTTCTGAACCATTCTCCAGAGTTCATTCTCAGTTGGCCATTGTCTAGTCCACCAGGAAGAGGATCCTTCCAGAAGTCCAAATGTCTTTACCATTTTGGCCTTCCAGTGTATAGAAAATGGTGTCTCACTGTGATTTTTATTTGCAGGTCCCTAGTGTCTAATGATGCATATTTTCACACACATATTGTCTATTATGGTATCTCTTTTGTAAAAAGCCTGTTCAAGTTTCTTTTCTCATTTAAGAAATCGGATTGTACACATTTGTTTTTAATGAAGATGTAACTGCCTATCTATTTGGACATGTGAAATATTCCTTAGCCTTTGTATATTCATTTTCTTTTGTTTGCCAGTCCTGGGACTTGAACTCACGGCCTGAGCACTGTCCTTGGGCTTTTCTCAAGGTTAGAGCCCTACCACTTGAGCAACAGCACCACTTCTGGCCTTTTCCTATGTATGTGGTACCGAGGAATCGAACTTAGGTCTTTGTGCATGCTAGGCAAGCCCTCTACCACTAGGCCAAACTCTCTGCCCCATTTATTTTATTTAATAGTAAGAACATTTGATATCGTTCAATACACTAACTTGCTTAAACATTCATATGAAATTCCAGACAGGGCATTTAAACAATAGCCCTTCATGTTCTCACATTTGTAGAGGCTGGAATTCTGAGTCCAAATGTGGGCAGATTGAGTTTCTCTTGGGGCCCCACTCCATGACTGTCACCATGTCTCCACATGGCCTTTTCCCTGTGCAGGGAGCCACCCTAACATCTCTGTGTGTCCATTTTCTCTTCTTATAAGGACATCAGTCAGAGTGAAGTAGCCTCTCCCTCCAGGTCTCCTTTTATGTTGTTTAACTACATCGAGGCCTTGTCTCCAAATACAGTCACGGGAACTAAAGTCCAGGACCTCAGCACATAAATTTTGAGGAACACAGTTTTGCCCTTCACAATACATATTATTATTATTATTATTGCTTTTCTGTTCATTGCCTTTCTACACTGAACCTGGAACCTCTTTCCTAAGGGCTTCTGTCAAAAATTCTAGTTTTTATGGTTAGAGTGCTCCTTGCCCCATCCTTTGAAGTGCTGTTACCATGTACTTGGCAAAAGCCCAGAGTACATACATCATAAGAGCTTTTCTAGTTCTCTTAACGTGGCCCTTCATGGGCCACTCCCTTGCATTTGAGGGGGACCCCACACATCTCAAGAAATTCTCAACTCTTCTCCGCTAGCCCCAGCCTTTGGCTAAAGAATTTTGTGTGTTTGGTGTAGGCCTATGGGAAAGAACTAGTAGATAAATGCGAACCATGTGGCTGAGAATTTTAACTAAAGGAACTAAGATTAGGGACACTAAGCTTTCGTTCTAGTCCCATATATCATCATGAAAAGCTCACTAAATTTTAGCTTGTACTGTTCTTATGTTCACCTCTGCAGGCTCACTTTTCCTGCTGCTCTATCTCGAATAAGTATAATCCTAATGTCTTCTCTTGGAAAGTAAGAGTCGTTTTCTATAATTTATTCCTGTTAGGATTTTTTGCTCACTGTTAGGATTGAAAAATCTACTAACTGGGCCTTTCTTGTCTTTTCATATTAGATTTCTTTCTGCCTGAAATGAGATTATAAAGAAAAGGGCCTGTTAATACATTTCTAAATCCTTCAAAGCATCTCATAATACTATCTCCTACATGCATGCTATGTCTTCCCTAAATGTATATTAGAAAGTTCATGAACAAAAGAAGAAAACATCTCAGTACATACTAGTCGAGAAATGGTGGCACAATTCTCTAAAGAGGTAAGGCACGTTAGTCCTTGCCACTACATCCTTGAATAAATCACAAAATATATTGTTCTTGATGGCTGAGGAATGATGTTCTATTCTTAACTTAGAATTGCTAGCATCCTTTCATAGTTGTTTGTTTAAGGTTTTGTCTTAGTACACCTGGAAATCTGGTACTTTAATTTCATTCTTATTGGTGCAGCATTGTTTCCATCTATTGCTACTCTCTTCCATTCCTCCTACTGACAGCATATATTTCCAATTATTTTTTTTTCTTCAATGGCTTACATTACAGTCCTTCAATGGAAAGGCTCATCTCTTACCTGACCTTATCTCTACCCTCTCACCACTTCCTCATTCTGATTTTTACTTATTACATGGAAGGTTTTATGCAACAGATATGCACTATGAGTTTCCAATAAATCAAGGGACTGTGATTGTTTTGTTCTTGTGATGGCCTAAAGTCAGTTTTACTTAGAAAACTACAATGGCTATTCTAGCCAGGATCCACACTACTTTGTCTCCAAATCTCTGTGGTATGGGTAAGTAGAGCATATTTTCAGAACCTCCCATAAAGGGTTATAACTTGGAAAAGTCATTATCCATCTTAAAATTGGTTTTCTTTTCATTTGGCTATTAAATTTAGTTTGAGTTTTGGCACGGGTAGGGCAGGGATGCAGATGTAAAAAGGTAGAGAGGACAGGCTCCAAACCATCTCCAAGGGGAGATCAGGAACTGCTGTTGGCAAAAGAATTCTTTCGATTCTCATCTCCCAGGCTGTCCAACTTCCATCATGTGAATAGATGTACATGCATGGAAGAGTGCTTCCTGAGAGAAAGGCGAGCAGATGTCGTGCTAACAGTACATAGTGGAAGCAAAGCCATCCTGAATATCTTAGGGCATCACCATGCCTGGGTTTGCAGACAGAAGGCAGCTTCACACCTCAGCCTGAGCTCTAAACTGTCAGACAGCATGTTGAACATGCAATTTTCCCAAACGGGGCAAAGTTGGCTGTGCTATAAACCTAAGCCACCTGTTGAAATGCTTTAACAAAAAAGCAGGAATTATAAATGAGCTAGCATTCAAAATAAAGGGAGTCCTACAAAGTAAATAGAGAAACATGTGTAGCACCATCTTGAGTTATAGACAAAGGAGGGCTGGAGTGAATCACAAGAAAACCCATAGCCTTTTCTGAAATTTGAGAGAAGTTGAGACCCTAGGATGGATGGAAAGATAGATAGATAGATAGATTATCTTTTTTTCTTAGACACATAGGCAAGAGAAGAAAAGCCTTTGGAGAAATTCTCCATTTTAAATACTGTGACACACCCCGTCCTGAGCAGAGGAGAATTCCGCTTTTGTGTAAGACATGTTTGTATGAAGCAAGGTGTTCATTTGTCCTCTACCTGGATGGCTTCTCCAGTAACAGGATTCATCACTTCTTTCGCAGAAATTCTCATCCCCAAGGCAAAATTCGCCACCCTTCGAGCATGGCTTCCTACTGGAACTGGCACGCCGCCGACCACCATATAAGCATCACCTATTGTTTCCACCTGCCAGGGGGAAAAGGTACTCAGAGAGATTCCTCCACATACTGAACATATCACTACATTGGCTTTTAATTCCTAACATTGAGACAAGAACCATGTTACAACTGTGACTCTCTGCTAAGGGTTTGAAGAACATGAAGGAGGTGGGAGAAGGAATATGATATGGAAGAGCCAATGAGGACTTGATTTCTTCTTTTGATAGCACTGGGGTTGAACTCAGGACTTCGTACATTCTAGGCATGTGCTCTATCACTCTACTCTACCTATTCAGTATTTGTCCGTCGTGGGACTTGAACTCTGGGCCTGGGTGCTCTCCCTGAGCTCTTCAGCTCAAGGCTACTGCCCTACCCCTTAAGACACAGCACCACTTCCAGTTTTCTAGTGGTTAATTGGAGATAAGAGTCTCAAGAAATTTTAGTGCCTCAGATGGCTTTGAACCACAATCCTTAGATCTCAACCTCCTGAGTAGCTAGGATTACAGGCATGAGCCATTGCACCTGGCTCTCTACTGCCTATTTTTTAAGGTAGGTCTTGCTTCCTTCCTGGGCATGTGCCTGAGACAGGATCCTCCTGCTGTGGGCTTCCCACTGTAGCTGGAATCACAGACACATGCCACTTCATACAGCTTCCTTCTGGAGTTTCACAGAATTTTCTACCACATAGCCTGACATGACACATGTGCACTACTGCACTCGGCTATGGATTACGAGGGTTTTCAAGATGTTTTCTGCTAGGCCATCTCTGTACCACGTTCCTTCTGTTTTTAGCCTCCCAAGTAGCTAAGGTTACAGACGTAATACATGGGTACCTAGCTCCTTTTTCTTTTCTTCTGAAGATAGAACCTGGCCCATTCCTAAGCTACATCCCATCTCCCTTTCTACTGTTAGTGGAAACAAATCCCAGAGAAGATGACCCTCTGGGTAGTCATATGATGCTCTTAGATAATACTTGTTGAATGTAAATTTTTTATTGAATTCAGGAGCAGAAAACTTCTAAAGGGCTCCAAAGCATCATCTTAACACTGAATATTATATTTTTAAAAAAGGTTCCTAAGAAACAAATTCATGGGCTGAAAATGTAATGCAAGTGGTAGAATGCATGCATGAAGCTCTAAAATACTTTCAATTTCCTTTTGACTCTCCTCTTTATCCTACTCCCACTCATACCAAGACTAGTGCAGATACAGCTGAAGAAACACTTACATTCAAGTGTCTGCCTGGCGAGTCCTGACACATGCCATATTACTTACTCCCAGCTCCTTCCCACACTCACTTTGTAGACTTCATGGACACTGCTTAGTCTGTCGAACTTGGAGTACATTGAATTCAGCATGTTTACTATCTGGATAGGTTCACAGGCAGCACAGATGTTGGTAAATGTTACTACATCACTGAAAAGGATCGTGCAGATTTCAAATTCTCCTGCAAAGGAAATAGTTGTCAATGATAGCCAAGGATGTAGAATAATATATCTGTGGATTTGGGATTTACATCCACATTTGCTCTCATATTCTTCTAACCTTCCTCCCCTTACGGCTGTTACTGGCATCTCAACTTCCTTCAATATTAGATATTCCTGACTTTCCTTCATCTCGTCTCATATTTTCCAGATGATTGTAACAATCATTCATAGGATCTACGATTGCCTTCACCCACAGAGCAGTAACTTCTGTGTCCTGTAGTTCCATGCTGCAACGTTTTCTTAAGCTCTCCCACAACTCCTCCACACTACATGGAGAATCCCCATCAGGCCTATACTTCTTTCTGTTCCATGTGGGGACAAACCATCATATGTTTCCCTAGTGGCAATCTCAGACTCCTTGCTGACTCCCATCTCTGACTTTCCTCACCTATTGAGAAGTGAGTCTGCTATCTCTCCCTGTACCACCTGAGCACAGGCCTTGACCTTCTCTCAGCCTGCCTTGCGCTGCTACAGTAGCTATAGCCCAGCACAAACTACACTTACAAAACTAAGTATTTGCATCATAAGAGAAACAAATGTCAGTGAATCCCCACTGTTTACAAAATAAAAGCTAGTTTCTTTTACTATAATAAGCCAGATTTATCACTATATCTCTTGAACCTTCCAATCCTTAGACATCACTTGTCCATGTCCCTGCATTCTAGACACAAGGACTGCCACCGCCTGAGAACTTCTTTTCAAGTTGTCCAATCTTTGCTCTTGCTATGACATCCTTCCAAAATGCTTTTCCCTTCTTTGCCTGATGGAATTCAATCTCAAAGCCTACCTAGAGTCACACTTTAATAGAGTATGTTCACAGCCTTATTCTACCCTGTCTCCTCTAATGATTCATTTTCCTGTGATTTGTGATTCCACATCTCTTGACAAGAGTATGGGTTAGAGAGAGCATGCATTGGGGAATTGGGACTTAGAGTGATTTGTTTCTACCTCACAAGTGGGAACCAATGTCAATACATATGTATAGAATGGGAAGCACCCGGGCCGGGAGTTTGGCCTAGTGGTTAAAGTGCTTGCCTAGCATGCACGAAGACCTGGGTTCGATTCCTTGGTACCACATACATAGAAAAAAAAGCCGGAAGTGGTGCTGAGGCTCAAGTGGTAGAGCTCTAGCCTTGAGAAAGTCCAAGGACAGTGCTCAGGCCCTGAGCTCAAGCCCAGGACTGGCAAAAAAAAAAAAAGAATGGGAAGCACCCCCCTTATAGAAATGTTGAAAAATAAATTAAATGGCATATGTGAAATATTTAACACAGTTCCCAGCATAATAATTGCTCTCTAATGCACATTAGCCTCCTTCTTTTGGTCACCCCTATGATTCTGTATCTGTCTGCCAAACCCACAAGGCTATGAGTTCCTTTGAGTCTCTCAGAGTTGGTATATCTTCTGACACTATTCATCAGGCATGTCTGTGGATAAATGCATCACGGGTAATAAGGAAGTGAGCTCAGTGTAAACACAATGTCCCTCTCTTCAGAAATAGTGCTTCCAGAATGTTCCTCGGAGGTCCTTCATGATTTAGTTAAGATGTGGGTGTGTCAATTCCAGTGACAAAGACCTGGTCCTTAGTCACTGAATCATAAGGCCAGTCCTAGAACACAGTTTCAATTCTTAGAGAACCTAAGGCATTCATGTGTCATCGATAAGTATTTTTATCTAATGTACATTTTACTCCTATATTATCTTGGTTATTCTTCATGTAGAGAAAAGGAACTGTGGTGATGCAGGTTTGGTACCACTTACAGCTGATGAAGCCAAAATTCAACTTCAGAACTTCCTGGTTCAAAGTTCATTTCCCCATCCATGAGGCCACAAGGTCCCTTGCTCAAAAGTCCCCCCAAAGAGAAGGGACATCTCACCTGCAGCAACCTTCTTGCCCTCCTTCAGCTGATTGGCCACATGCTCCGGCAGCATAGCATATAGCAACGTCTCTGTCTTCTTCTTTTCCACAGCCAGGTGCTTGGAGAGGACGCGCAGCTCCTCTTTCTTCCTCTCCAACTGGTTGGACAGCTCCATCTCGGCCAAACGCTGCTGGTTGAGGAGAATGAGGTCCCTGGTGGTGTCAT
The DNA here is from genome assembly GCF_031878675.1 of Megascapheus bottae. Lineage (NCBI taxonomy): Eukaryota > Metazoa > Chordata > Mammalia > Rodentia > Geomyidae > Megascapheus > Megascapheus bottae. The sequence goes on from NC_143519.1 coordinate 45,860,940, forward strand.
GGGGGGCAATATCGGAGAGATGCATCTTGTGCTCCTCCAGCTCTTGCAGGCTGCGGAGCTTTGGAGAGCACAGGAACAGCATGCATTGCAGTGACTCCATCCAGATCATCTGGCCTTCACACCACCAAGAGAAATGCGACAAGAGGATGTGAGATTATGAGCCCATCAAGGAGGCCCCCATCCTCCATGCATATGCCTTCTAGTCACTGCACTGTCTGCTCTCCCATTGTGGTCAAGTGTCCTGTGAACTATCTCCTGCTCTGCCCTTCCCTCCCTCACAGCTCACCGTGTAGCTGCTCTTTTCATTTGAAGGAGACTCCGGATGCTCCCACAGGCATCTAGATCGTCAGCCCAACACTAGCTTTTAAGTTTTATCTTTTCCATTTTTGTTCGTGGTGGTGGTGGTCATGGGGCTTGAACTCAGGGCTTGGGCACTGTCCTTGAGCTTTTGTGCTCAAGGCTACCGCTCTACCACTTAAGCCACAGCTCTACTTCTGTTTTGTTGGGGTTTTTTGGGGGGGGTTGGTTAATTGGGCATAAGAGACTCAGGGACTTTCCTGCCCAGATTGGCTTTGAATTGCCACCCTCAGACCTCAGCCTCCTGAGTGGTTAAGATCACAGGTGTGAGCTACCAGCACTGACTTCAGTTTTCTTTATTTGGTCTCCTGAACTCTCACTTCCTGGGGCTTTCTCCCTGAAATATGTGTGCGCACACACACACACACACACACACACACACACACACACACACACACATATATATAATTACCCCATATATAATATATAATGTAACAAACATGGGGTAATCCTAGCTACTCAGGAGTCTGAGATCTGAGAATTGAAGTTCAAAACCAGCCTAGGCAGAACAGTTCATAGTGCTCTTATCTATAATAACCACCAAGTGCTAGAGTGCTAGCCTTGAGCAAAAAAGCCCAGGTACAATGCCTCGGCCCTTAGTTCAAGTTCTAATACCAGCATATACACACACACACACACACACACACACACACACACACACACTATTGTTTCTGCATTTGCTGAAACTTGGTCTTAATTCTTCTTCTATTTTAATATTACAAAATTACTATCTTACACTGTGCTAACAGTGAGTCTATATTTCCAGAGAAATCATGCTTCTCAGCTTTAACACATGTATTACCTTATTTACTTCAGTATATATTTATTTCAGAAAAGATAAAAAGAGAATAAAGAAAATTGCCTGAAATTACACCAAACATATTTGTATGACCAAAAGAGGGACAATCAGGTATCTTTGTGCAATCTGAAAATTTTGTTTTAAAATATGTAACAGCTAGGCTCCAACGACTCCTGCCTCTAAGCCCAACCACTCAGGATACTGCGATTTTTGGATCACCATTCCAAACCAGCTTGGGCAGAAAAGTCTGTGGGATTCTTATATATAATTAACCCCCAGAAAAAGCTAGAAGTGGAGACATGGCTTAAGTGGTAGAGCATATCTGTGAACAAAAAGACAGCACTAGCACATATGCACTAGATAGATAGATAGATAGATAGATAGATAGATAGATAGATATTCTCTTAAAAACCAAGGTAGATTTATATTTATTTTTTTCTAGCTGAATAGTTATTGTGTATTTTGCTTAAATAAAAAGTGGGTATAATATGGTACTTTTGTTAAAGATAGACAAAAATGCTTGTATTTAAGGTATGTATATATATATATATTATATATATAATATATATATCCACATTACCCTTTAGGATGATTGTGACATTTTATAGTTCCATTAAAAGTATTTTTTCATCACAATCTATCTGATATTTTCTATCTCCTCATAGCATTTTTCTCTTTTATTACTAATTCTTTTTTTCATATATTTTTTATTGTAATTAATAGAAAGGTTACATTATATTTGCCAGATAGGAGGTGCATTAATTCACATAATTTCTCATGTCTTGGTTCCAATTCTTTTATCACACTAGTACTTTGCCACTCCTGTTACTCAGGTTTATCATTTTGTACAGAAGGGATTAAGCAATGGTTAAGAATGACAGAAATCTCTGCCCTCCCTACAAGGGCAGGAAGTGAAGAGAAAGGAGGTATTACCTCGAAGTTTGAGTGTGGGCTGATGTCGCCATGCTTTTGGCATCATTTCTCTTCGTGTCTTCAGGACAAATTGGCTGTTGATAAACTTACAGATGCTGAAAATGTTGAAGGTAACTTGAGGATGAATGATTGAGAAATACTCATCTAGTTGGATCTTTTGGGTCTGGAGTCCCGGGACATACTTCTGAATATTCGTGCCAGCTTGCTTGATCCTCAGCTGTCCACAGAGCATATGTCAGACTGGAGAGCAGAAAGCACCCTCCACTATGATCCTCCCCTTATAAATATGAGCCAGGCTTTATGACTTACTAAGGAGAAAAGGCGTTGGGTAATGGAATAAATACCAGGGATTTTAGTGCAGAAACAAATCTGAAGCTGACATCTGAAAAGGAATACTATAATGTAAGAGTCCTCAGGAGTATATGCTTGGCTAGGAAGAAAGATGGGTCAAAGCTTTTAATAAGTTCAGTACCACTTTACTAGCTCTGGATACTCTATCTCGGCCTGTCAGTCTGTCCCTCTCTCTGTTTCTGTCTCTGTCTCTGTCTTTGTCCCTTTCTCTGTCTCCTCCTCTCTCTCTCTCTCTCTCTCTCTCTCTCTCTCTCTCTCTCTCTCTCTCTCTCTCTCTCTCTCTCTCTCTCTCTCTCTCTCTCTCTCTCTCTCTTTCTGCCTGTCATGAAAAAATCAACACATCCCATAGCTTTGGATCTGATACCTAAGCCTAGGTAAAGGAATCCATTAAGAAAGGAAAAAATATATGTCTTTTGCCTAATACTACTGGGTGTCAGTGGCTCATGCCTGCAATCCTACCTTCTCAGAAAGCTGAGATCTAAGAATCATAGTTCAAGTGGCCCCAGCAGAAAAGTCCATGAGACTCTTATCTTCAGTTAACTACTAAAAAGCTGGAAATGGCTCTGTGTCTCAAAGTGGTAGAGCACTAACCTCAAGTAAAAGGACAGTGCCTAGGCCCTGAGTTCAAGCTCCAGAACAGGCACACTAACAATGTTTTTTTTTTTAAAGTTGAATTCACACACAGTGAGAACGATAGAAGATATTTTAAAGAGAGGATCAGAAGGCTCAATAGTTATGTGTTTATGATCATATAAAATGATGGTCATCAAAATGAACTCCAAGAAGTGGGAACAGAGGTTTTTTATTTTACTTTTGAGGTCTTTTGGTTTTTGTTTTTCTGCTCTTTCTCTTTTGTTTTTTACTTCTGTACCTTTTTCTTGTATGTAAGTTTATCTGATTTGGAGAGGAAAGTGGAAACATAGAAACCCTGGAACAAAGGCTGAACTAATTCAGCAGTAATACTTTCTCGACACCATTGGAAACGAACTGTACAACTAGGTGGGAGGAGGATGAGGAGGGGAAAATCAGGGAGAAAATGGGGGAGGGGATGCCACTATTCAAAAAGAAATGTATTCTCACTATTTGACATGGGGATTTTTTTTTTACATTAATGGGAGTTCCTCTGTGGTCAGAAACAACCTAAAATGAGTAAATTTCATAGAATCTGGATCTGAAGTAGGTGAGTTGATATGTCTATTGATTATAATAAATATAACAGAAATTATAATGGCTCAAATCATTCTAACTGAATTGTTCATCAAAGCCATTTTGTTTATTTGCTCTTGAAATGAGTTAAAATCAACTCAGCTGACTGGTAGTTTATCCTGATAAATGAATATACGGATGAAACTTAAACACACATGCTTACAGCCCTCACAGAACATAGTACCTTTAAAAAGTTAGACATGAAGTATGGTGATATCAAGACAGCATAAGAATGTTAGGTGGTAATATTTAGAATTCCACTCAAAAATTGCTACTATGTTCTGATGTTTATTTTTGTTGTTGATGTTGCTGTTGCTGTTGTCTGTCCTAGGGCTTGAACTCAGGTCCTGGACACTGTCCCTGCTTTACTCAAGACTAGCACTCAATGAGAGTCTCACTGACTTAGGCCTTCAAAGCACAACTCACACCAATTCTCCTCAAATTCTTCAATGAAATTGAAACTGAAAGCTCTCTACCAAACTCATTATATGAAGCCAGTATAACCCTCATCCCAAAACCAGATAGGGACACATCAAAGAAAGAGTACCTCCCATGCTCCTGGATTGGAAGAATTAACATCATGAAAATGTCAATACTGCCAAAGGCTATCAATTCAATGCAAAACCCATCAAAATCTCAATGTCATTCTTTAGTGAAATAGAGGAAGCAATCCAAAAATTCATATGGAATAACAAGAGACCCCAAATAGTAAAGAATAGACCAATTTCTTTGATGAGTGTTGAAGCAAAACCCAACAAATTCCTGTCCAACCGACTTCAGCTTCTCATCAAAAAACTCATGCACCATGATCAGAAAGGATTCATCACAAGGATGCAAAGCTGGTTCAATATACACAAGTCAATATAATTCATCACATCATCAGGAGCAAAGACATGAACCACATGGTTATCTCAATTAATGCAGAAAAATCATCTGATAAAATCCAACACCCCTTTATGCCAAAAGCTCTGGAGAAACTAGGAATCAGTGGAACATTCCTCAGTATAATAAAGGCTGTATATACCAAACCTACTGCTAACATTATCCTTAATGGCTAAAGATTACAGCCATTCCCACTAAAATCAGGAATGAGACAAGAATGTCCACTCCCTTCCCTCCTCTTCAATATCGTATTAGAATTCCTAGCTAGAGCAATAAGGCAAGAAGCAAACATAAAGGGGATCCAAATAGAGAAAGAGGGAGTAAAATTGTCCCTCTTTGTAGATGACATGATTCTGTATGTGAAGAACCCTGTGGGCTCCACTCCCAAGTTACTTGGACTAATAGAAAACTTTAGTAAAGTAGCCGGATATAAAATTAACCCTCAAAAAATCAGTGGCTTTCCTGTATGTCAACAAAGAAGAGTGAGGCTGAAATCAGGAAAGCAACTCCTTTTGCAATAGCCTCAAAGAAAATTAAATACTTAGGAATTAGCCTAATCAAGTAAGTAAAGGACCTCTGTGATGAAAACTTTAAAAACCTGAAAAAGGAAATTAAAACAGGTCTAAGGAAGTAGAATAATTTCCCATGCTCCTGAATTGGAAGAATTAACATCGTGAAAATGGCAATACTGCCAAAGGCTTTCTACAAATTCAGTGCAGTACCCATTAAAATCCCAATGTCATTCTTTAATGAAATAGAGGACGCAATCCAAAAATTCATATGGAATAATAAGAGATCCCCAAATAGCAAAAACAATCCTTAGCAAAAAGAACAGTGCTGGGGGAATATTAATACCAAATTTCAGACTCTACTACAAAACTATAGTAATAAAAACAGATTGGTACTGGCACAAGAACAGGCCCGAAGACCAGTGGAATAGCACTGAAGATCCAGAAGTCAATCCACAGACCTATGGCCACCTAATCTTTAGTAAAGGAGCCGAATACTGGCTGGAAGAAAGACAACCTCTTCAACAAATGGTGCTGGCAGAAATGGCTAAACATATGTAGAAAACTAAAGTTGGGTCCTTATCTGTCTCCCTGCACCAGAATCAACTCTAAAAAGGACCTTGATATAAAAGTAGACACCCTGAAATTTTTACAGGAAGAAATAGGAGACATACTTAGGCTCCTTGGCACAAATCGAAACTTTCTTAATGAAGGCCCGAACACAACAAATCAAACTTTAGACAAATGGGACTGCATTAAGCTACAGAGCTTCTGTATGACAAAGTTAAATAGAAAGCCTACAGAGTAGGAGAAGATCTTCACTTGCTATGCATCAGACAAGGGTCTTATATCTAAAATATACCTACCACTCAAGAAATTAAATCCATCTAAAACAAATCTTCAGAGAAACAGCCATCCCATTAAAAGGTGGGCTAAAGACTTAAAGAGAGACTTCTCTGAAGAGGAAATAATGGTCAATAGACACATGAAGAAATGCTTGACATCTCTGGCCATAAAAGACATGCAAATCAAAACAACTTTGAGATTCCACCTCACTCCAGGTAGAATGGCCATTATCAAAAAAATCTAATAACAATAGATGCTGGTGGGGATGTGACCAGAAGAGATCGCTACTACACTGCTGGTGGGAGTTTAAGCTTGTTCAAACACTCTGGAAAGCAGTATGGAGGTTCCTCCAAAGACTAAACATAGAGCTCCCCTAAGACCCAGCAATCCCACTTCCAGGCATTTACCCAAATATCCAGAAACAAGGCCATACTAAACCTACTAGCACAACCATGTCCATTGCAGCATTATTTACCATAAGCTAAGATACAGAACAAACCCTAATCTTTAGTAAAGGAGCCACGAATACTGGCTGGAAGAAAGACAACCTCTTCAACAAATGGTGCTGGCAGAAATGGCTAAACATATGTAGAAAACTAAAGTTGGGTCCTTATCTGTCTCCCTGCACCAGAATCAACTCTAAAAGGACCTTGATGTAAAAGTAGACACCCTGAAATTTTTACAGGAAGAAATAGGATACATATTTAGGCTCCTTGGCACAAATCGAAACTTTCTTAATGAAGGCCCGAACACAACAAATCAGTAGATGACTGCATCAAGAAGATGTGATATATTTACACCATGGAATTTCATGCTGCCACTTGGAAAAAAATCATGTTCAGTGAAGTAAGCCAGACCCAAAGAAACAGAGGCTCTATAGTTTCCCTCATTTGTAGCAATTAGTATGCATCTAGGATTGTCCTAGCAGAGGTTTATAACAGCTCAAAAGCTATGTACATATGGCTGTATAGGCTGAGACTAAGCGAAATGAACTCCAGGCTATGGAAACAAGAGATTTATTTTTGTGATTGTTTTTCTTAATGTACTATGTGAAGCTATTTCTTTTCTCTTCTTTTCCCCTTATAGTTTATCTCATATTGTTACTGTATCTGAATGTGGTGCCTAGTATATTGTATATATATATTTGTTTGTTTGTTTGAAAAATGAAAGATAAGGGGAAAATAAGAAAGGTGGGAGGGTTGGGGGAAAGAAAGTAAGAGAAAAACTTGGGAAGGGGTATCAATGTTCAAGAAGTAATGTACCCACTACCTGATGAATGCAATTGTAACCTCTCTATACATCACCCTGACCAAAAAAAAAGAAAAACCACCTTCATATTTCAACCAAGAAAAGTCTCACTGACTTTCTTGCCCAGGCTGGCTTTGAACTATGATCCTCAGATCTCAACCTCCTAACTAGCTAGGATAACAGGTGTGAGCCACCAGACCCAGTATTCTGATGATTTTATAGAGTGAATTTTAGTACCATATTTGTTTGCTTTTTTCTGATGGCAAAATTTCCCCATGATTCATTCAAACCTCCCTCCTATATCTATCAGAAAGATCCTGCACATGGTTAGGGAGGATTCCATAACTTGAATGAAACAAAGTTCATGGTACTGTAAGGGTAAATCCAAGTCTCCCAAGCCCTGGAAGATTTCAGAGAAGTAAAAGTCCCCACCAACCCCATAAGAACAGAAGTCATGCCCTTTCTTGGGCTGATTCCCAGGTTTGAACTCTAGATGCTTACTGTTTCATCAAAGACAATGTGAAAAGGAAAAGCAGTGCAGAATGTCCTCTCTTCAACCCAGAGCCTCTCAGGATACATGGGCTGGAAGGAGTCCCTGAGGTGCCCTGGATGTAGAAAGGGAACATGGTAATGAGAGGCAAGTCTTGCTGTGGTCCTTGCCTAGAGCTGTGCTGGGACAGGCTTAGAATCTTAAGCATCTCAGCAGAAGTGCAATCCCGACTTTTTCACACAGGCTTTCTCAGCATCTCCAGATGGCCCCAGCAATTCTTCCAAATTAAAACAAACAGAAAACTTGCTACCAGGTTGAGAAGCCCTCCTGCCCCCTGCCAAGTTTCTGCCTGCCGCTAAAGAGTTTCTGGGCCAATTGAGTATGTCTTGCCATGAAAACAGAGTCAGCATTGAAATGGTGACAGGCAGACAATAAGCTAGCAGAGCAGAGCGTGTGTGCCCGGCCCAGCATCAGGGCCATTTGCCATGGAGCTTTTTAGACTGACAGTTTTGGGTGGCACATGAAAATTTAACCAACAGTCCTATTTGGCAGGGGGTAGAGATTGGAGGCAGGAGCCTTTTTGATATGAAAATCTCTTAGACAAAGGATGTCAATTGCATGTTTGACTCAGAATGAAGCGCTTTGAGCCCTGCAGAACTTCTCCCAGATGCATGTCATCTGACTCACAGGGCCACGGAGGAGACCCAGCTCCCTTCTCCCGGTGGACCAAAATCCTTATTCTAACTTGAGCATTAGGTCCTGGTTGTTAGAGCAGCTTATGGGTGCAGAAGGGCCCACGTTACCATCTTCATTTTGCAAATGATAAGATGGAGGACCTGATCTAAAGTCACCTAATTCTCAAGGAATAGAGCCAGAAATCTGCTTTTTTGGCTCTTGATCTACTACTGTCCTTTGCATTGCTGATACCCATAGTTATTATCCACAGATTTCCCATCCCCAGATGCACCCTAATTAAGAAGGCGTGAATCCAGAAGAGCTTTTGAAAACTGATTGTTCTCAGTAGTCATCAATGTCTTCAATTACTCACCAACTGGGACTCCACCCCTCT